>NC_137878.1:32605821-32775821 GCF_963924005.1 Protomyctophum bolini | reverse complement strand
CTCAGACAGTGACACAAACTCACCAAACCCAATAAACTAGGCTTAAATAACTCAAATAGGCTAGACAACAAAGACATCACAGACGCAGTCAAATTCATGAAAGTACAGTCATTTACCAGATCTTGCATGCATCAGGAGCACATCAGGTATTGTATGGTGGGCAGCAAGGCAGGTATAGTTCTCACTCACTCCATCACTCGCTCACACACGCACGCACGCACACACACACACGCACACGCACACACACACACACACACACACACACACACACACACACACACACACACACACACACACACACACACACACACACACACACACACAGAGAGAGAGAGACTTAGATAAAAATCTAAATAGCCCTCATAAAATAAACTATAAAAGGCACACGTATGTAATTCCACATCAGTATGGCGAGATCAGCTGTGCTAAACCTGGAATTGGTCACTTAATCACCTCATTATGAGACCCATCAAGGCTACATTTAAAACTGAACATGTGCTCAACCAAACATTAATGACTTCTCCACTAGTCCCTCCCAACATTTTAGTGTAGTTGATGGGAAGCACCTGAGATGCCGGCTTACAGACGCAATTGGGTGCCAACTTGCGCATTGCACACAAGTAGGCCATGTAACCACGCATACCATGCATACCACTTTTGATCCAGCCGACCACGGAACAAGACACATAATCATGACTCTCATTCTCCTGTCTCAGAGAGAGAGAGAAAGAGAGCTGCATATCACGCTCTCTCTCGGAGGACGGACTCCATGCTTATCCGTAGTCGGGACCACCAGAGACTATGGACTATGTGGTCTATGTAGGCTGCTGCAGTCTATGCTAGTGATGCAACTCTCTCTATGGGTCCGGTGCGAGAGAGAGAGAAAGAGAGCTGCATATCACGCTCTCTCTCGGAGGACGGACTCCATGCTTATCCGTAGTCGGGACCACCAGAGACTATGGACTATGTGGTCTATGTGGGCTGCTGCAGTCTATGCTAGTGATGCAACTCTCTCTATGGGACCGGTGCGCACGTGCCTGTAAGTATGACAACATGACATCTCCATATTTGGGCAAGGTGCCAGATCACATAGTCCACTAGCAGTATAAATTGAATGTCTTATAAAGTGAATTCTCAAACGTTAAAACCTATAGCAGTGATGGTTGTGCAGGTCCGAGTGGAGTACTGTGGTAACTGAGGCTACGAGCCCCGCTATCGGGAGCTTGCTCGCCGGATCAGCGAGCATGTCCCCGATGCGGAGGTCACGGGCTTCGTGGGGAGGAGTAGCAGCTTCGAGGTACAGATCAACGGGCAGCTGATCTTCTCCAAGCTGGAGACGGCAGGCTTCCCGTATGAGGAGGCCATCAGGGAGGCCGTGCAGAGGGCACGTGACGGCCAACCGCTGACGAAGATCACAGAGAGTCGCTCTCTCTGCGCCATCATGTGAACTGGACCTTCAGAGGAGCCAGGAGGAACCTTGAAGACCTCCCCAAACGACCCCTCCAGAGGTCAGAAAGCCAGATAAATATGTCCATGAGAGAGCTGGTTCTCAACGCCAGGTTCAAGGACCACTCGAGGGGTCCCAGCTGGACCCTTATGGGTCTGTAACTCCCGATGTGGTGAACCAAATAGTTCCATTGGAGTTAAACATTGTCGATTGGGGTCCCAGTATATTGTTTAGTTCAGTGATTCTCCCAGGACACCCAGTTTGAAATACATCAGGCCCATGGAGCCCCATTTGATTGCATTTCTTATCTCTGGGGCCCCCCGGATATATGTTATATATTACAGTCCAATTGTGGAGCCCCTGGACGTTGAGAAGCAGCCCCTGGTTGGACGTGCCTCTTCACATGCTGTGTCAAAGAAGAGCTTTTATTGTGCCTTATTCTGTCTCCCCTCTGTGTTCCCATCGTGGTTCTTCAGGACATTTATGACTGCTGTAATGTAAAAAGAAGTAATGTTATGGCATGATGCCAAGTCTTGGAGATTCCCGAGGGATAAATTGATGGGGTGGCAGTGGCTCAGGGTTAGAGTGGCCAGATGGTAACCACGAGGTTCCCAGTTCGATCCCGGGCTCCCGCAGAGTTATATCGAAGTGTCCTTCGAAATATTATGAACCCCTAATTGCTCCCAATGAGCAGGTTGGTGCCTTGCATGGTTTCCTCCACCATCGGTGTATGAATGAATGTGTGTTTGAATGGGTGAATGTAATGTCACAATCTATGTAAAGCGATTGGATAAAAGCACTATCGTATATAAATGCACCATTTACCATTTTATAGATAGATTCCTTTATTATCCCGCCAGGTAAAATCAGTCGCCCAGAGGCGGCACAGTGGTTAACGGCCAATGACAAGATTCTTGTCATGATGTGTTTTCAGTGGTTTATGATAGAGGGCGATCTACCACAGCCTGTGAATGATCCCAGGATCAAGGAAGAAGAGTAGGCCTACACCCAGAAATCACATGATCACAACTTTTTTCCAGTCTTTTTTTCCCTGCTTTATGACATATGCCACATTCAACTGCCCATAACTATGGAACGGATTATCAGTCCCCCTCCCCGACTCTACAAGACTCTACTGCGTCTTTCAAAGCGACCGGCATCTGAATCGTTGTGAAGAATAATTCTACTATGAGTATGATTTTTCAAAGGTTAGTGAAAACGCCTGGAATGGCTGGAAAGGGCAGTTATAGACGATTTTTTAACTATATGGCAGCAAAACAAGGCAAAAGAAAAACAAAACAAAACAAGAAGCATCAACAATACAAAGCAGCAGTAAACAAACAAATAGTGTCCATTACAGTCAGTGTATAAGTGTCACCGTATCTCTCATAAATCGGTGCAGTGCATTTTTGTTTTGTTTTGGTGGGCGATAGCCCCTCCTATGTTCAGGTTTTAGTGTGCGTGTAAACACAAACTTTGTCCTAACACAAACATTGAATGCCTCTGTAGCCTCTGTAGACATTTTTAAAGCACAGCTGACCCTTGCTTTTAATTTATATTTTATTTATATGTTATTGTTTTCAAGGACCCCCAGTTTGATATGCAATGTCAATCTCTGCGACCCCCAACTACTATTGTAAAATATTTGAGTATTTTATTATTTTGTTCCCATAGTCATCCCATTGAGAAATATTCTGACACATGGAAGACCGTGCAGATTTGTTTCCCCAATCCGCACCCCTGCCAAGACAATACGTCAGGGGGAGCAGACAATGATACTCTGTTCAAGAACAATTTAACATGCCGACTCTAGCCACTGAGTCAAACAGCAAGGACTTTATCATGACGTTTATAACGATGACGTCATAATAAAGTTTATAAAAAGGGAGTTGGGAGCCCTTCTTTCTAAAGAAGATGGTCGCCGACAGCCCCATGTCAGCCAGTGACAGTGATCCGAGTACTTGGGCTGACCCTGAAACAGAGGACTCCGAGGCGGGTTCGTGCCCGGGCGGCGGGCGAAGCGAGGAGGTCGACCGGGAGACAAAAGCCAAGGCGCTGGTGTGGTGTCGTGACTTTCTGTCCGGTGCATGGAAGACCGTCACTGAGGCAGACTTCCAGATCGGCATGGTCACCGGCGGCCTCAGTAACCTGCTGTACATGTGCAGTTTGTCTGACCGTGTCCAGTCCGAGGGGGAGGAGCCTCGCAGTGTCCTACTGCGCCTCTACGGCTCCATCCTGCAGGGACAGGACGCCCTGGTGCTGGAGAGCGTGGCCTTCGCCATCCTGGCCGAGCGCACACTCGGCCCAAAGCTTTACGGCATCTTCCCTCAGGGGCGCCTGGAGCAGCACATACCCAACATCCGCATGCGCACAGAGCAGCTATCCGAGCCCGCCATCTCGGCCGAGATCGCCAGCAAGATGGCGCGCTTCCACGCCATAGTGATGCCCTTCAACAAGGAGCCCCAGTGGCTGTTTGAGACCATCGACGCGTACATGGACCAGACGCTGAAGCTGAGGTTCGAGCGCGAGGCGCAGGTGAAGAAGTACAACAAGCTCTTGAAGCTAGACTTGCCCGCAGAGCTGGGGAGACTCCGTGAGCTGCTGGCGTCCACCCCGTCCCCCGTGGTGTTCTGTCACAACGACGTTCACGAAGGCAACATTCTGTTCCTGGAAGGCCAGGGCCCGGCCTCGATGGAGAGGCTCATGCTCATAGACTTTGAGTACAGCAGCTACAACTACAGGGGCTACGACATTGGGAACCACTTCTGCGAGTGGATCTATGATTACTCGTGCGACCAGTGGCCTTTCTACCAGGCCAAGCAGGAGAACTATCCCACCAGAGAGCAGCAACTGCATTTCATTCGTAGTTATGTGGCGGAGCAGCGAGGATGCGCTGAGAACAGCACGCAGGAGGAGCAGACGCGCATCGAGGAGGAGATGGTCATCGAAGCCAACAGGTACGCGTTGGCGGCGCACTTCTTCTGGGGCCTGTGGTCTATCGTTCAGGCAAGGATATCCAAGATCATCGAGTTTGGATACCTGGACTACGCCGAGCGCCGCTTCACCGACTACTTCAGACTAAAAAAGCTCATTAGCTTAGATTCTACCTCTTAGCTGTCTGAATGTATACAGCCAGGGTATAGAGCGGTGTGTGTGTGTGTGTGTCTGTACTATACTCATTATGTGATGTCATGTGTCCTGGACATCCATGTCAGTAATGTGTATTCTCCCATAGCTTCAGGATTAGTAGAAGGGAGAAATACCTATAGGACAAGACAAGGAAGACTAGACTAGAACAACAACATTGTGTCTGGGTAGCTCAGTCGGTAGAGCTCCCGCCTTTGGAGTTTGGACCACAAGTTCATGGGTTCAATCTCAGCGTATGAGTAGCACGGCTTGGGTGTAGAAAGTCATGCGGGAAGTGCTGGGAGCTGATGGTTGGTGTGGCGCTCCACCTCAATAGAGAGGCTCCACCTCTCGCATGTCTTCGGCTGATACTGACAATAGGTAATTCCCGACCTACTTCTACCTACAAGAACTCAGTCACACTGTCATAACAGAAAGGAGTAGAAACTAAACAAATACACACATGCACACATTCATACACGCACGCACACTTGCACATGTTCACACGTCCACACACCATAACGCAACAAGTGAATCCAGGAGTCCTATACAGTATACTACAGTGAAAAGGTGGGTTTTTAAAAGGTCCGCTTCAATCCTTGTTTGTTCCACATGACAACCCTGCATGTAGCTGTAGCTGTGAAGTTAGCCTGCATGGTCCGGACTAGGCTAACAGCCATGGGGTTTAACTAATCATATTGCCTTCACTGTTCATTAAGCAGTCAATCTAATCACAGACAAATGTTTTTTCCACACTTATTCAATTAATATGTTGCCTTATAGAGCGCGCAAGTACTGCGATCGGCTGGGTATGTCGGTGTTGTCCACTGGCCAAAAAGGGACCACCATTCTCGATGATGTATATTGCAGTGCTGTCTCGGCACAAATTACCAGGGGGCATACTTCCCCCTATATGTATAACAAATGGTGCCTATTAACAAAGTGATGCTTGAAAAAGGCTACAAGTATAGGCTATACAATTATGCAGCAGCACCAACAAACAGCCAAATAAATAAATGTTGAGCATTATAATGTCTTCTGCATAATACCTTGTATTTATATTAACTATTCAATTAATTTGAACATACATATATTTACAATAATCATGGAGAACTTATAGATTTAACATTTGTAAAACATTAAAATATCGGTAGGGTACTACTGGCCAATCTGGATGCCATACGTGGCCTACTTGTGGGCAAGGCGCAAGTTGGCATCTCGAGAGTGCATTTCTAGTTTTTATTAGTCTGCATTAAAGTATACACATTGCTATTTAGGACTACTTGCTCTTATACAAAAGTTTCCGAGCTTGTAGATTGGCTACTTTTGGTGAATGTTCCCCCATCATACGTTTGTGGTTAGGAAGAATCAATAGCCTACATCCCGTTTATTTATTTATTTTTGGTTAAAATAAATACATTATAGCCTACTAACAACGGCTTAGAAGTGAAGTGCATACTCTAAGAGTGCTTCGAGCCGGGATCGAACCCACAACCCACACACAGTTCACCAGTCTGGCCAACAACCCCCTCACCAAAAATGTAGCTCCCTGCAGAGGAGAGAGTTATGGACAAATACATTTACAATATTAAGAATTCTGTTATATTTATTTAAGTTTAAATGTAGACTATATTTTTGGGGTACTTGGGGTACATTGTCTATAGAGTATTCTCTCTCTTTTATTACAGCAGAAGTGTTTTTCTTTAGAAGCTTACATCCTTGTAAGATCAGGAAATCTGTGCTCCACTAGTGTCTACTGGGGAACTGGTTAAAATGGGGAAGATGTGCACGCAAGGACTCCCAGGAATTTGTTGTGTTGTTTTAAACGTTTTACTTTATCACATCATGCCGTTTATATTTCTGACTAATAAAGTATCCAATCAATAAATCAATCAATCAATCAATCAAAACAGGAGTCTACCTGTCTCTCCAGCTCTTTAGTAAAAATAAAACACATTTTCAGGGGTTGGTGGGATACCAATGTTATCCAATCAGCTGACAGGTCAGGTAGGTTATTCCACAGATAAATAGGCCTCTGTGAGAATAGCCGATCGGCTCATCGCTATTTTCACAATTTCTACCTCTTGACAATTGTGCTAATGCCTGACCAATTTTGATAGGCTACTGTAACCTTTGGGTCGAGTCTTAAAATAATTATAAGAGTGCAGTACTAAAGACCAACAGTCGGGCGCAGCAATACGCCAGCAGGCGTCTATTCTTCCGGATGTTGGTCGCGGTCCTCATTCACCCGGAAATGTAGTTTCGCACCCGGATATGTAGTCTTTTTCTTCACATACGTTTGCACTGCTTTGCAGCAACATTGTGGCGGGTAAGAGAGCGATACGTTATTTATTTGGAACAATAAACAAACGTTTAAATTCAAACATGTTCAGTTGACGTCGCTGTGTCTTTGAAGCGACGCTTTGTTGATAAAAGCCGTCGGGTTTAGCGTGTCAGCTTAGCGTGTTAGCTTCATGTATGGAAATAATGAAACTTCTCCCCTGTAGCCTACACAGAGACATACATACAACAATACTGTATTGCATATTAGTACATGTTTACAAAACAACCTGTCCGTGTCCCATGTGTGTAGCCGTACGGTACACGTACTATTGTTTCAGTGCATGGTGGTGGACAAAGTATTAAGTAACGGCCGTACATTTACTTGAATAGCAATTTATTGCATATTTGTATGTCTTTAAATGTTTTGATGAATTGAAAATGTAGGACCCTGATGTAAACAAGTCTTTGTGCTTTGCTTTGTCTGGTTTTACACTCAGTTGTTTGAACTGTAGGCCTACCATTTTGCAAACTGTTAATACAATTTACAATCAATCGAAATCAATCAATAAATCAATGAATGTAGCATACAGGAAGAGTGGGCACCTCAGTGTAAAGTTTGCACTTTGCAAGCACACTGTAGAGTACAATGCAAGGTCTGCTAAACGGATGAAACCAAGAAAGCCTGTTTCCATTGGGGTCCTTTTGAACTCATCTGTAGAATACTTTACTTGAGAATGTGTATTATTTGGGTACTCCACAAATGATTGCCCCTTTGACTCCACTATTTCAGGAAGGTGTCACAATGGAAACAATTAGCCCTCTGGGCTTTTTGTGTTATCCTTTTATCATTGTAAAATCGTTCCACTGTACTATTTGCAAACTGTTTTAAATAATTAAATCAATCAGTCAAGAGAAAATATACCGCCATTGCACCGGGTACATTGATTATGACTTCAAAAATAGTGAAAATAGCAGATCTACATGCTCATGCGACACATTGTGAGCTTGTCTGGTGACATCTGGTCATTCTGGTGTACATGTGATAGAGCTGTAGCGGTTATTTGTGCCCTAGTGTAAACAAGGTTCCAGTATCTCATGTTTTGAGGGGAATACATTTCTAGTTTTTCAGTGTTGATTGATTGAAATATTTATTAACAGTTTGCAGAATTACAGTGCAGTTCAAGCACAAACTCAATATAAAGACTGTTAACTGTGAGTGGACGACCCAATTAAGCATTACACCATGTTCAATTCATCAAAGCATTTAGAGACGTACAAATAGACACTTCTATATAGTCAAAGAACAGAACAGGAATTCATCATAAAGGAGGTAAAAAGGGAAAAGAAACATATACAGTGAGGGGGAAAGACGGTGGGGGGGGGGATTCAAATTTTAGGAGTCAAGGGATTCGCATGTCTTAATGACTGTTGGTAGGGCGTTCCACATTTTGGTGGCATAGGAGTGAAAATAATTTAGTCCCTTGTTTGTGCCGAATCTGGGTTGTACATGGTTCGTTGCACTCCCTCTGGTGTTGTGGGTGTGGACTTTGTTAACATTAAGGAAGTATCTAGACAGGTACATATCTTGGTGTTGTATCGAATCTTGTGGACCAGACCCATTGCAAGTCAAGCAAGATGCTGTACTCTGTCGTCGACCCTAAGCCATTCCAGCCTGTCAAAGTGGGCAGGAGTGAGGTGGGTTCGGGGGGTGAGGCCAAGTAGGAGCCTGACCAGTTTGTTTTGGGAAGTCTGGAGCCTAGTTTTAAGGGCCTTTGAGGTGCTGTGGTACCAGGATGTGCATGCATAGTCAAAGAAACCTTGTACGAGGTTTCCTGTTAAGGTCTTCAAGGTGTTTTTGTTGACCAGTGAGGAGATAATAAGACACATATCACAGCACAACCCGACAGCTCATTAGACACAAAGGAAAATAAGTCACAGCACTCACGTGTCAAACTTTTGGCTGCAGTTTTCTTCCCAGTCCAGAGGAAGGCGATTTAAGATGTTTACTGTGATCACTCAGTAAACATCCACATACAGTATACTATATATACACAGTATGTTATGTGCAAGCGACTCCCAAACCATGGGAATGGGAAACGCTTACATGTTGTTTATATATATACACAAATAAGTTAACTATACTTTCAGCCTGTCCCTCTCTAGTATCATGTCTCTCCGTCTCCCTCTAGTATGATCCTTAAGAGGCAGCAGACCCCAGTCCACTCTGCGACCGTGTGACCGTCTTATGCTGAGAGCTGTAGCCATGGTCTTTTTCACATCTATGCATGTACTACTGTAACATTATGTACTGTAGTGTATACTGCTGTGACAGCTGAATTTCACTATGTATGTTTCAAATGTTTTATTCGATTTATTCATAGAATGGATAGTCATTTTGAGAATCCAACATGTAGCGATGAATGGATCGGTATAACGTTTCCAGCCATGGTGAGACTACATGCGGTTATCTGACCTGTACTGTTCGACAGATTCGAGAGAACACCTAACAGTTACCATGTTAGTTCAGCACGTGATGCTTGTATTAGCTGTTGTATAGTGACGTGTTCCGGTTCAAAATCAGTTTGCGATTGTATTATCCAAGTATTTTGATGAGATGAGTTATACTTTATTAATCGCAGAAGGGAAATTGACAGCAGCATGTGATACAATAAATAATCTACCAGACAAATGGAAACACATCAGACAGACAGACAGACAGACAGACAGACAGACTTTGGACATAAACACACAAGACCAGACCATGCAGGGCCGACACGGAACCATAATGCTTTGAGAGAGACAGAGCTTTCTGTTTCATCACTTCCAATTTCACTTGTTTATCCTGTCTCTCTCTGAGTGGTATCCTTCTATTCAGGGGTTTGGGTAGGTGGAGTTTGCTTTGAGGTTGCCCGAAACGTTTGTTGGGCAGGTGGAGTTTGCTTTGATAGTTTGCGTTCCCCAAGCAATTTAACCACTTTATCCACTTATATGTTGGACATTCAAAAATAGCAGTTCTACAAGCTCACAGTGCATGACTTTGTGCAAGCTTTTTGAAATGTTTTGAAAAATATCAAACATGTTTGGAAAAGTTTGAATATCTTTTTATTTGTTTTACACCAATCCTCTCTATTTGGGGTCCACATAGGAGCAGTGGAGAGTTGCAGTTCCAGTGTCCACTGTCCAGGCCATGTCGCGGCATCATGAGCAGTGCCAGAAAACGTCTCAGGGTCGACATGTCCGCACCTCCGGTGCTTCCTGGACACCAGGAAGTCAACACGTCCAAACCTGCTGCACTGCTTCCTGTACACGAGGAAGAGGAGTTTCTACTGGTGGAGGAAGATACCACCGACTCCAGTCTGGTTATTACTATGGGTAGGTACAATTACAATTGACACTTTATGCAAATGGCTCTTCAACAGGGCGCCCCTGGAGTTGCTACAAGGGGGGGGGCGCCAAATCTTTGTGTGATAAGACCCTTTTACACGTTTTAATAGCAGGGACCTTTTGCCGAAAATAGCCAATCTACAAGCTCAGCCTGTCGCAGCACGACATGTTTTCTGTGACTAGTTTTGGTGTACTGGGTAAAAAGAGCCAGAGTACAGAGCCACGGGTCATAACCTAATAAATTAGCTTGAAAGTACTCAAGTTTTTTCATGGACTAGAGGGGTGGATTCAAACTAGTGTTGACGGTGGCTCCCTATTGGTTCACCAACCTATGTGCCCGCCTGTAGCCAATGCTTGACCATTGTTTGTAGTATAGTCTGTTGTTTACGTTTGGCATAGTAATGGTCTTATTATTCGTTTTTCTTTATTTTAATTTTAGAGGTATTAAAAAGGTTTAAAGTGTTACTTTAGAAATGTGCAGATAATAGATACCCTGCATACACTTATACTATATGTTGGTTTGTTTACTATTGCCTAATGCTTTACTAATGCTTTACTCCAAGACAAATATCTCACATGGGATACAAATCAAGTGAACCTTGACCTTGAGTACTACCACTCCACTGCTACTATTATTACTATTATTACTGCTTTTCATGATAACAGATCTATATCAAAACAGACATTGACAGATATAAAGATGTTGTATAATACTATACAGTTTATTGTGTATGTGTGTGTGTGTGTGTGTGTGTGTGTGTGTGTGTGTGTGTGTGTGTGTGTGTGTGTTTCAGAGGAGAGCGTGCCAGAGGCGAGGGGCAGGAGGAGAGGAGGAGTGCGGAGGAAGAGGATGAAGTTGGACGACTCTGAGGAGGAAGGGGCGGGAGTAGAGCTGGAGATTGACAGGCTGCTGGACCAATCACTGGAGAACAAGTCTAGACAACACAACCTGACCACGGTCAATGTCCGAAACATCCTGCACGTGAGTCAACTTCATCTAAGTAACTAAGTACATTTACTCCAGTACTGTACTTAAGTACCATTTTGAGGTACAGTAGCTTCACTGTCTTGAGACAACTTGTTGTGATTTGACACTATAATAAAATTTAATTGAATTGAAAAATGCACTTTACCTGAGTATTTTCTTATATGTTTTGTTACTTCATACTTGTAACTTTAGTTACTTTGTAGATTTAGATTATTATTACAAAACATAGGAGGACGGTTTCTGAACTGCCCACAGCCCTCCTATGAGACACAGACCGAGGCGAAAGAAATGTCATGATTATTAGCGAGGACCTATTATATGAAGATAGGTTGAAAAGTGGTGAAGTGGTCCTTTAACCACTTAATAGGGAATATTTTAGGTTGAAAATGATTCTTTTTAAAGATAAAAAAAAAGAAAAAGAAAGAAACAACAAAAAATATTTTGTGACCTTTGCCCTACAGGAAGTGATCACTAACGAGCATGTGGTGGCCATGATGAAAGCTGCCATTAATGAGACCGAAGCTGTCCCTCCTCCGTTTGTAAGTCTGTCTTGTCTGTTATCAGAACATCATTGTACTAAATCAGGTCGTATGAAGATCGTAATAGACCATAACATAAAACATATCAAGACCGTCTAAGAATAGCAGACCTAGGTTTGCTCTTCTGTGAGACACACATGAAATCTGTGATTTAGGCGCAGTTGACTTCTGACTTTTACAGTATATGTCTGTCGGCAGGAGCCAAAGATGACTCGTTCTCGTATGAAGGAGGTCGTCCAGAAAGGAGAGGTGAGTGGAAATGTTCCAAGGACCATATTCAGCATTCACAAACAGAATATAAATGATAACCGACTGTCACGCTGTCTATCTGTCTGTCTCTCTCAGGTGCTTGAGCTTCCAGTGTGGAACATATCTCCTGTTAGGAAGAGTTCTGAAGTCAAGGTACTGTATTCTTCATCACCTGCCTCTGTCCGTATGTCCGTCTCTCTCCTTCTGTCTGTCCATCCGTCTGTCTGTCCAGAGTTTGAAATAGGGGGACATTTGATGTAACTGAAAAAGAGATCTTGATTTTGCGCACTGTAATAATAATAATACATTTAATTTGTAACGCACTTAATATTGGAACCTAGCCTGGGAAGCATGCCATTTCCGGGTTTATAATCCGGTCGGGAGTGGATGGTAATTTACGTCATGTTGCAGTCACTGGTTTGTAGTCATTAGGCAGGAAACCACAAACCGGAATCAGAAATACCCCAAATTCCCCATAATTTTAGGGCCTACCCAATAAAAGCCTTAATGCGGCGTATGAATGTGTCACGTTGTGTACTTGTTTGTTTGGTATAACCATATTTTATTCTAACTCGTAGCGACTGGCGAGACTAAAAACAAACAGGTAAAAGGGGGGACCAAAAGAAAGTGTCAACGGAAGAAAATAGAACCACTAACCGGAATAAGTGTTTATTTTTTAGATTTTACGATCCGGTCTAGACCGGGTCACATGGGCGATTTAGAAACACAGACCAGGCTTTCCTCCGAGGTGGAACGTCTGGTGACGCACGGTTAATTGGAACCACTCTCAAAGTGCTACATTGCAACGGGAAAAAACTGTGAAATTAAAGCAATTCAGATCTCAGCTAAGAAAAAGTAAAAAGCACACAAGGCATCAATAAGTCCATCTAGGCCAGTGGTTTTCAACCTTTTTCATATCAAGGCCCATTAATAATAATAATAATAATAATAATAAAACTTTATTTGTATAGCACCTTTCATGACATGAAATGCAGCTCAAAGTGCTTTACAGAAAAATGGAGGATAAAAGAAAAGCAAGGCAACAACATTAAAAACAAGCAGTAATGCAATACAGTGAGGACATGAATAACAAAAAAATAAAATAAAAGATCAATTAAAAGCAATGTTGTAGAAGTGGGTCTTGAGCTGAGCTTTAAAAATGTCTACAGAGGCTGCCTGACGAAGGTACAGTGGGAGCTTGTTCCATGCCGACGGCCCGTAGAAGCAAAAAGCTGTTATTAGTTATTCTGCATTTAAACCGTTTGATTGCAGACCCAAAACTTAATAATATTTTGTTGTCGTTGGATACGATTCTGTCCACAATTCCATGATGTATTGATGTGGTACCATAGGAGAGATCAAGGAAGAGGAAGAACATCCACATGTAGAGCTCCAAAACTTACTTTATTTGAAGGCAACAAATTGCAATTTGTTGCCTTAAAATGTTACGCGCTCAAGAGTTCAAAACATCATTTAGCTGGGGACCACCTGGAATCCCCCCAAGGACCACTGGTTGAAAACCACTGATCTAGGCAAAACCCTTGTTAAAATAGAGGTTTTTAGTCACTGTCTGGAACTTGCAAAAAGATTTATGTAAATGCACTGTAGATTGTTGTGAAGCGTCATGTTCCAGCTAGAGAAACTACGGCTGAATTAATTTGATTTCTATCTTCTAATTCAACTCATTATTCACAACTGAACGTCATAGTCTTCAGAAATGAAGGGTTATTATTTACACGTGTGGTGCGCGCATGTGTGTTTGTTTCCTGGAAAATACAGAAATTAAAAGTACAAAAGTGCATAATCTTTCTCCAGAACACACTTGTAACAATACCTGTTAAATCCAGTAGGTGGCAGTGTAGGATCACTGATAACAAAGTAGAGCATGGAGCCAGACAGAGACTGGTTGCAATGTAGCCTGGCCCGGCCATACAGATCTGAAAACAAAATGCCTGTGGTCTCCGAGGCTAGTCGCAATCTGACCAGATATATAAAAAGCAGTGGTTCTCAAAGTTGTTCAGGTCAAGGACCACCAAATCGATATGTATTTGGCCACAGACCCCACATCTAAAAATCATTTGTCAGGTACCCCCATAAGAGAAGATTTGTGTTTAGAACATATTCAAAATTATTCAAAATGTTCCTATACTCAGGCTCAGTTTGTTGACATTCCTCTGGCTGATGAAGACTCTTCTGACGAAGAATATCGACCAGAAGACGAGGATGAAGATGAGACGGCTGAAGACGTAAGAAAATAAAATGATCTAATATAGCCAATGAATAATGAGAAGACAATGATGAAACACATAACGTAACACAACAAATCATATAATTTAATGTGTTTTATTGTCTTCATTATTTAATCTGTTGTCTGAATAATTAGATGAAAATTACATTGACAAGAAATCAGAATAGCCTGGCCCAGCCTAGATGTCTAGATGGTGGCGGAGTCAAATTTGCCGGCGAAAACAGCCGGTGGATCCCACTGGTTCACCGATCTGTGTGCCCGCCTCCCCTCCCTGGTAGAACACAGTTTGGAGCAACGCCCCTCTGCACTGTTCTTGGTTAGCGAAATACAAGATTTACTCCCACTCTTATGCCACATTTCCTGGCTCGTTTGCCCAGGCTTCTTCTTTTTTTTAAACAAACAAAATGCCTGCAGTGCCCGAGGCTAACTCCGTTGTTGATTGAGAACCAAGTGGACTTCTTCTTGCTGTTGACACGCACATATAAAACCTTATTTATATAGAACTGCTGTACAGAAAGTTAAAATCCAAATACACTGTAAAGCTAAAACATAGACACACCAGAAAGACACAGTAAAATAGAACACACACAGTGACACAACAAAGCAAAAAAACCCATAGAACTCTGTGTTTGAATGTACTTTTATTCACGATATAAAATGAATGTGTTAAAATGTTTGTTCTCGCACACACACACACACACACACACACACACACATATTGTTTTACTTTTCTGTATGTAGACGTTTCTGGAGAGCGATGTCGAGAGTACAGCTTCTTCTCCAAGAGGAAGGCGAGTTAACAGACCAGAAGAAGACAGCACCAGTCCCTGGCAGGTAGAAAAAACACACACACACACACACACACACACACACACACACACACACACACACACACACACACAGGTCCTTGAAATCAAAACATTTGAGAACCAACCCGGTTCTCAAATGTTAGGTGGTCACCCAGCTGATGGCTGCTCAGGTGGTCATATTAAGTGTTCAAAGGGGAGCAGTTATGGGTGAAGCGTCTTGCTCAGGGGACACCTCTGCCCATAGCCGAGGCCGGGAATTGAACCTGAAATGTTATGTTACCCAGGCGAACTCTCAACGATAAGATACAAACAGCTTGAGAGCTTATTTCCATTGTGGTCCTTTTACTGTATTCTTATCTGTCTGTCTGTCTGTCCTTTATCCAGAGTTCTCGGAAGAAGTCAAGGTGTTTTCGGGCGGGGCATGCCTCTATGGGCCCGCCCCCTCCTCCCAAGGACCCGCCATCCAGATCGGCGAATGACAGCTCCTTTCTGGAGGAACTCAATGCTGTGGAGGAAGAATTGTCAGTGTGTGTGAAACCTTACCAGGTACACACACACACACACACACACACGCACGCACACATGTTAATTTACGAAAATCACACCCGTCTGAACTGAGCGGTGCAACTATACTTTTATTGCGATAGGTACTGTACTGTACTGTTTCTTTTGTTAGTTATAAAAATATACTTTTATTGTTATAGTGCTCAGTGTGAATGGGCCTGTAGGCTGCTCAACAGTGCCACTTTAGGTCACCCAGTGGTATTGCAGATGTTTATACCCCAGACAGACAGACATACAGTAGTATAGACACATAGGGACACACAAAGCCAATCGTTGGAGCGTTGTGCACCGCTCAAAAATCACAACAGCTTAAGAATCGGCCTCGGTCTAAAATAAATGGGTTAAATGTGTATTTTGTGTGTGTTTGTACTTGTGCTTGTATATATTTGTGTGTGTGTTCTGTGCTTGCGTGCGCGCAGCCTCTCTCTGTAGACGAGGACGTCAGTCTGGTGGCGTTTAGAACTCGCTCCAAGCGGCCGCTGACAGACGTCCCGCTGGGCCTCCTGGAGGCGGAGCTTCAAGCGCCTGACATCACCCCCGACATGTACGACTATGGCCTCGGCCAGGAGGACAGGGAATGGACTGATTGGCTGAGAGGACTGATCCTCGGGGATGAAGGTGAGGGTTCATTTGTCCCCCACATGTTTCACATTGCTTTCAAACTTTCAATTATTATTTCAAATGGCTTTTCAATGTATTGGCTAATGTAGTGACATGTTGTGAGCTTGTAGAGCTGCTACTGTATGTATTTGAAAGAAAAAAAAGATTCATGACTAGATAAAATATGACGAAGATGTGTGTGCATTTTTGTTGACGAGACTAATGAACATTTTAGTCAATAATAATGATGAGGCATTTTTATTTCTAATAAATGATGAAAAGGCTAGTTGTATTGTTATTATCCATAATTTGAATCTTCAAACTGAGATATATTTTATGATAATGGCCTACTGCAGTGGTTCCCAAACCTTTTCATGTCAAGGACCCCCAAATTGACACTAATTAGCCCTGCGGAGTGCGGACCCCCATTTGAAAAGATATGCCAGGGACTCTCATAAGAGAAGATTCTTACGGCTCTAGCAGTGATTCTCAAACCGTTTATTTTCGAGTACCCACAGTTTGACATGCATTAGGCTACACTGAGCCCCCATTTAATGACATTTCTATCTCTGAGACCCCCAATTTATATTGTAAAATCAATGTTAATTTAACTCTGAGAGTGTACAAATGGGTCCATTTGGTTCCATTTGTACACTCTCAGACCCACAAGGGTCCATTTGGTTTCTAACTATCATTTAGCTTGGGATCCCCTGGAACTCCCTCAAGGACCCCTTGGAACTTTTGGAACCACTGGCCTACTGTTCAATCATCATAAAATATATAATTATTTAAGATATGATTGTAATACGGACGGTCAAAAAATAAATATTTTATTTTTGACTAAAACTGGACTAAAACCTTTTTAGTTTTCGTCGACTATACTGACTAAAACTGACTAAAACCCTTTTGCATTTGGAAATGACTAAAATGTGACTAAAACTAATAAGAATTTCGTCAAAAAGACTAAGACTGACTAAAACAAAAAAATGCCTGCCAAAAACAACACTGCACTCTGCCAATAATATGCGTACACATTTTCTACTTAGATCTTTTTTGAGTGGTGCAACCACTCCAAGGAACAGCAATGTCCGTGTCTGCCTGTGTTGTTCATGTGTTGGTTAATGAGCACCAGTATGAGTACCAGTAGGGGCGCTGTTGTGCCAGAAACGGAGAGAGAGAGACAGTTGCACTGTTGCCTGCTAATGAGTGAGAGAGGGGGGGGGGGGGGGGTAGAGAGAGGGGAGTTGCACCACTCGGTTCACACGGGTGTGATTTTTTTCAAAAAGTGAATTTGACCAATCTACAAGCTCACAATGTGTTGCATCGCATTGTGTTATCTGTCTGTCTGTTTGTTTGACTGCCTGTCTGCCTGTCTTCCTGACTGTCTGCCTGTCTTCCTGACTGTCTGTCTCTCCAGATGAGTGTGATGATGAAGATGATCCAGAGTATAACTTCTTGGCCGATGTGGATGAACCTGATAAAGAAGATTACAGGGACGACAAGGCTGTTAGGATCAGCAGTTAGTAAAACGCACGCACGCACGCACACACACACACACACACACACACACACACACACACACACACACACACACACAGAGAGAATATAACTGAAATATTGCCTCTCTCCCCTGCAGAGAAGGAAGTGAACGAGTTGATGGAAGAATTGTTTGAAACGGTAAGAATCTATATTTACTTTACGCTGTAAGGCAATCTAGTTTGATTTAATTGAATGTGTTCTAATCTAATGTAAATCTAATGTAAATCTTATGTCATTATGATGTGATTTAATGTAATTAATTATAACTTGTCACTGGATGCTGATTGAGCTATAATCGCTTAGTTTTTATGTACGTGCGCGTTCATGTGTGTAGTTAAAGGAGGATCTTGCTGGTCAGGACGTTGATGATGAAGATGAGGAAGAAGCTCAGGAACAGACGGAGGAGCCGGTCCGAGAGCCCCGCACCGTGAAGGACAAACTGGCACTGCTCAGGAGACAACAGAGCCAGGGCTGCACAGAGGCCACGCCCCCTGGCCTTGCCCCGCCCACTGCCCTGCCCGCTGCCCCGCCTCCTGAACCCTTCACACTGACGCTGAGCAACACACAGAAGGCTACGCTACAGCAGCAAATGCAACAGGTTAACACACACATAGACGCACACAGTCACACACACACGCACGTGTGTCACACACACGCGTCACACACAAACACAGACATTTTAGTTCTTCCGCGAATTACAATTATTTTTTACAAGGAAACAAATATAACAGGGTTGACAGTTCATGGGATACACATGGCACCTTCTCCTCCACACAGACAAACTGTAAGAGTCGAAACAGAGCAGTATTTGGCAATTTGTTTGGCTTTGCTCTTTGTCATGCCAGCTATTGTTAGGCCACTCATGGTCAGTTTATGTACATGGCCCAGGCTTCCAGTTCCGGTTTGTTAACATTTCCAAATAATGGTTGGTACTTAAAATGTTTATCTTGGAATGCCTGGTCCATGTACAAATCAAAGACACAGCCTAGCTCCAGAATCAGGAACAACATGAGGTGTATTTGGGATGTTAGAAAATACATTGCGTGCACAACTAAACCAATCTGGTAACACTATTGAATGTTTATACATTGCTGCACTGGATGGCACATATTTTCGAACTGCATCAGACAACAATATGGTCGTGGCGAGAACTTTACACATTTTTGTATGCACTACATCCATTTGTTATGTGTGCGATGGATTCTAGGTGAATCATGATGGTTTATTTATACAGAGTGGAGTATGTATGTCGGGATACCAGATCAACAGATTGAACTTGGTTGGTAATACTTACAGTCTAGCTTTGATGGTGAATTTTAAAACATCCTCCCCAATAACAGCATTTTTGTACATCAAATGTGAAACAGAGTGATCAGCTGAATCAACACAGGCCAACTTTCCCTGCAGTCAAGTCCATGCCAATGTTGTTTGGCTTCAGTCTGTTTTGTACTAAGCAGAACCCTTCTAGACGTTTCTTCCTGTAGTCCAATGTCCCCTCCCTGGTGGGTGAGGGTAGCCTCCACTACCACACTGGAGTCTGTAAGAGATGTGCACATTTCTTTCTTTTTTTTATTTTTAGCTAGACTCCTGTCCGATGGCAGAGGTCGTTGAGATCTGGCCAATCAGACCAGACCCCAAAGCCATTGGCTTGTGGGTACTGTCCAGTCTTTCCTCCTAAAGCCCAGGAAGTTATTCTGGTCTGCAGCAGCCAGTGGGACCTTCCTCCTGTGCAGGTCCAGTAGGAGCGATGCCCTCCTATGTGCCATTCATTGCCATGAATGGCCAGCCGCCAGTTTTGAGTGTTTGTGCAAACACAAACATTGAATGCCATAGACAATGAATGGCCATTTTTCAGTGTTTGTGTAAACACAAACATTGAAGACAAAAGTAAGGACGTAAATTGGCATTGGCCAGAATGAGAGCACCCCTCACTTCACACGGGTGTAATTTTGTTCACATACAAGAAAGACACTGTGCCAAACCTGTTGCACCGCAAAGGTTTCTATCCCGTGGACTAGTCCACACGGCAGGCAAGCACTTTACCAATGCAGACTGCACCACCTAAGCACCCATCAAGTTTGGGACGTGAGCCAATTTCCAGGTCACATATAGGCTATAGGAAGAAGTTGGCAGACATTCTCTGCAGTCTCTCATCAGGAGATGAAGTTTGTCTGCGGGAGAATGCTCTCCGCCCGGTGGTCGGCGGGGTTGGCCGACGCCTCGTAGTTGCAGATGGTTACCTGGTGCCGGTGGGCCTCCGAGTACGTCCCCCTCAGCCCGATGTAGTAGACTCGTGTGGTCTCCTCGCCGAAGTTCGCCGATATGTGGATGGCGAGGTGGTGGACGTCCGAGAAGCGCGAGATCTTGGTGGGGTACTCCAGCTCGGCCAGGGGGTCCCGGTTGAGGCGGAATACCTGCTCGGGCTCGCGCTCCGCTGCGTCGTCAAACGACATCGCCGGCACGTTCTTGTAGAGGCGCACCTCAGCCGCGTGCGAGCCGTCGTCCTCGCCCGACACCACGATGCCCTTGAGCTTCACGCTGCCCGTGAACGGCACGTTGAACAGTAGCTCGTGATCGGCGTCGCTCTGGACGAAGAGCTGGCGGTCGGCGCGCTGGTCCCACGGCTTGAACACCGTGCGGCCGGCGCCGTCGCGGCTCTCGTTCAGGCACTGCAGGCGCTCCACGTCGATGCGCCGCCACAGGCCAAACTCCACGCCGCGCTCCGCCGGCTCGTGGGCGCCGTCGCACGACGAGCCGCAGGTGTGTCCGTCCCCCCCGTGACCGTGACCCGACATTCCTCAGGATTAATATGTACGGTTAGTGTGAACGCTTTGGTTAGAGTATGGTGCAAAACGGCTGGAATTATTTGAACGTCTGACCTGTTTTTTTTGTCCTTGTTCTTGGATTCCGTGTCTATTCCTATATCCTTTTCCTGTAAACCAATGATGGAGGTACTCCTTTATAATTGTAAACCTGAGAAGTGACAAAGTCATTTGAAGAAGTTGTCGAGCTGTTTTCAATATGTGATGTCAGTCGTCTATGACATGTCTGTGATGCAACTGTTCCAAATATGGCCACGGTTTTCCCATCACAACCTACACCTACTGACATTGCACAACATTGTTTTCAGCAATGAAGCCTCGGAATGGTTTCATAATTGGTTGTCTAATATAGGCATCAATTGTGACCAGATTTGACTGAGAGACTGCCATCGCGCAAATTCCAGCTTTTCACCAGAGAAAAACTTTTTATTTTCTTTCTTTTTTTTCAAAATGAGTTAATAGCACAGGCAGACTCTTCACATACTAGAGCATGTCTGACTATAAGTGTTAGAGCTGAAATCAATGTAAATATGAAATAAATGCTTAAACATGTAGATAGGTGTAATATTAGTTAGAGACCACAGAAGTGAACCTTTCAAGCCTGTTTTATCAACTACGGTAGCTGTTTTCTGCAAGACATTACTCTATAAGCCATATCTCCAACCAATATGTCAATTTGAAGCTATGACTCCCTGCTTTCATATGACATGAAAAAACTAAAATTCAAAAAAGAAAAAATCCAATGGCAGTCCCTCAGTCAAATTTGGTCACAATTTGTGAAGTCCGGGACCACTCAATCTAGGTTCTGGCCAGTCTCAGTGGGTGTCCCACAGGGCTCAGTCTTAGGCCCTGTCCTTTTTTACTGTATAGATACTTTAATAATATCTCTACACCTAATGACTGTCACGTCCATCTTTATGCTAATGACACGGTCATTATTGTGAATGAAGAAAGAAGTCTGCACACAGGCTCTTCTCCAGTGGTGTTTTGTTTTATTTAAAACACCATTAGTTAAGGCACACAAACGTTGTGTGGGGTTGGGCCATGCACCCAGCAAACTAGGCCTGTCAAAAAAAATCGATTCGAGTTAGAATCGCGATTCTAATGCTGTCCGATTCAGAATCGATTCTCATTTTCCAAAAATCGATTTTTTTATATACTAATGTATTGTTCTGGTATTGAGTGACTTTTGTACTGGTTCAAATTTGTTTCTTACTTGTTCTTACTCTTGGATTTAACCTTTGTGTGTTTAAATCATTCAGTTGATAAAACCTTTACAATTATACAAGATTTTTACTAAATGTACTCTGCTTTCATGCCAGAAGACTGGAGTAGATCATGCTAAAATTCTATTTAATTGTTTTTAATAAAATAAAATAAACTGCTTTAGAATCGAAAAAAATCTTTTTTGAATCAAGAATCGGAAAAATCGAAAAGATCGTTTTTGAATCGAATCGTCACCCCAAGAATCGGAATCGAATCGTGGGACACCTAAAGATTCGCAGCCCTACAGCAAACCCAACCCAGTAGTCACTTTGAGTGGCACCACACAAAGCCACGGGTGAACATGTACTGTATGTCGGACTCGGACATTACTATTACTGACCCTACCCCAAACCTAACCCTAACTGCAAGGTGCAAGCACGACGCAACGCATGTGGGTGAACAGTTACTGTATGTTGGACATTACTATTACTGACTCTACCCCAAACCTAACCCTAACTGCAAGGTGCAACCACGACGCAACACATGTGGGTGAACAGTTACTGTATGTCGGACATTACTATTACTGACTCTACCCCAAACCTAACCCTAACTGCAAGGTGCAACCACAACGCATGTCGGACCAAAGCAAACTTTACTTTATTCGCAAAACAAAAGTTGTTTGCGGTGGACACAAAATTAATGGCATGAGCAGGATTCGAACCCAGGAGGTACGGATTGAAAGTCTATTGCCTAACGATTCCAGCAGCCATGCTGGCTGCTGGAAATGCCTTTCCAGAGTTTACTACATTATAACATGCCCAACTCATGTAAAAGAAAAGGAAAAACCCGCCCAGTAGGGGAGGGGTTTGGGATACCACCACCCCGTGGCAAAGTGAGTTTAACGTTGTTTAACTGCATTAAATCAAATGCAATCAGATTGGATTTGTCTTTTTGGATGTATGAGCTGTCAAGGCCAGGAAGTAGTTTTTTGCCACTCAGAGTCAGTAGGCGTCCCCGCATAACTTCCTGGTATGATGATGATGCCACGCACATAAACTCTATTCTCTGAATGCATCGTCTGTCCTCGTCTGGCCAATCACAGTTGAGTATTGTTTCTGTGTTTTGTTGTCTCCATGCAGCATGTCCAGTTGTTGACCCAGATCCTCCTGCTGACCAGTCCAATCAGCTCACTGCAAACTGAGACTGACACTACTACACACTTCCTGGTAACACACACACACACACGCACACGCACACACACACACACACACACACACACACACACACTGAACCCCTAATGTGCTGGTTGGTTACTTGCATGGTTTCCGCCGCCATGAATGTCTGTGTGAATGTAATGCACAATCTATGTAAAGCGCCTTGGATAAAATGCCCTATATAAAAGCACCATTTACCCCACACACACACACACACACACACACACACAGAGAATAGGATAGAATATTGCATCAAAGCCCTACTCCATCATACAAGAATGCCACACAAAAATAGTGAGGATGGTCGATCTACAAGCTCACAAGGCCTAGCATAGCGAAGCCATTTGCACTACTTTAAATCGTGTGTGTGTGTAATGTTTACATATGCATGTAGTAAAATGAATAATCATCAATTCTCTGTGTGTGTGTGCGCGTGTGTGTGTGTGTGTGTGTGTGTGTGTGTGTGTGCGCGCGCGTACGTGACATGACATGCACATCAGTATGAGCTGGACGTGTTGGCTCATGGGTCAGAGCTAGTGCATCAGAGGTGCAGTTCCTTCAGGTCCGCCAACCTGCAGGGGGCGATGGCGCTCATCGAAGAGATGAGAAGGCAACCAATCACCTACAAGCCGCGGTACAGCCCAATGGATGCACAAGGACGCAGTGAGACACCTGTCTGTCTGTCTGTCTGTCTGTCTGTAAATAATCAATCGGTCACTTAGGAGAAGGAGGGAGACATAAAATAGAAAGCTCTTTAACCAGCAAGTGGCAGTGTGCGGGTCTCCCTCCTTCTCCTAAGTGTCTGCTGCTTTGTTGCCGACGCACCTGCGTCAATTAGTAAGTCGAGTGTGCGGAAGTCTTTCCTCAAGAGCTTCAATATGGCTTCTAAATCCAGTCAACAGGGCCTGCAGTAGGCTATGCACTGGAAAGATGTGCGAACAGTATCCAACTCAATCAACTTACGACCGACCGTCCCGACAGACTACGGTTATTAGTATTACTGCCATTACCTGCTGGGTGGGTGAATCATGTAACTTTCCCGACGTTAAGCAGTGTAGTTGTTCAACACTGGTGGGCCGTGAGCATATTGCAAATGGGGCCCCAGATAATTGGCAAAACATAATTGGCCAGACTGTTGCCTCCCACAATTTTCAAATGCTTCCGGTCATACAGTCTGGAGCACGGAAACTGTGTTGATAATAAAGCCAAAGTGAAGCTTCCCTCCCACTTCTAGTTTCTAGTTGCGTAAATTGATCCTAATATAAATAGAAATCATCTAAGCATATATAGCTTACTGCTTATCAGAAATGACACGATTGGATACTATTAATGGGAGATTAATCGGCACATCGGTATTGTCCGATTTGAGTTGTTTTTAGATTAATCAGCATCGGTTCGATTAATCAATCAGACCGATTAATTAATCAACCCAAATAATCGGTCAGTCTTTACAGCTAAACAAGCCCAAAGTAACAGCTTGAACAGATCTACAAGCTCACAATATTAAATATAAAGGTATTTAACCCATTCTGGGCGGGAACCCCTTTTGGTGTCTTACCCCCTCAGGCCGGGAACCCATATTTGGGTTCTGTACAGTATGTACAGTATTCAAAAATTACAAAAAAATGATGCTGCTATATACATATTTGAAGTTTTTCAGAAAACTTAGGTCAGGCTTTAGAATCGGCCGTAGGCCTAAATGGGTTAAGTTAAATCTGTCTTGCCTAAGCCTGCAGTGCAGATACCCTGTTACATGTATTTTTCAGAATGGACAAAATTATTATAATTTTTCAATACAGAATGAGATCATATCGACAATGGTAATATCGGTTATCGGCCATAACAGCAATTAATTATATTGGATATCGATATCGCCCAAAATGTCTCATCGGCACATCCCTAGATGCGGAGCCTGCATAGCTAGTTCAGCTCACCTACCTGGTCAGGTGACTAGTCACATGCACTCTTTACCTGATCAGAGCGGCTATTTAACCCATTCTGAACGGGAACCCATTTTGGTGTTTAGCATCATGTTATGCTTTAGCTATTGAAAAATATAAAATATATTTTTGAAAAATCGAAGAACGACTGACATTTCTAGAATCTGATCTCAGGTCAGAATGGGTTAATCAGACCAGTGTGTGTCCAGTGGAAAACCTTGTATGAATCTGATCTCAGGTCAGAATGGGTTAAACGTCTCTGCCTACCTGCTCATTCCTGGCTTCTCTCCTGCTGTGCTGACGTGCGTCACTGCTGCTGTCTCCCTGCCTCGCTTGCTGCTAACCTGCTGCTCATGAAGTTTTTGCCACCGCCTCCCCAGCATCCACCTGTAGGCTCTGTTTCTAGATCCCCCTGCCTGGGGGGGTCTAACTAAAATGTTAATGTTACAGGGAATGAATAGGGACAGAGCCCTGACGCCAATCTGCTTCATATATCTATGCTCAATTATGCTCAATAAATATATACCCGTATTCTAAATTAGTTCTAAGAGTTGTCTGACTGAAATGGAAATGAAAAAATAAATTTATATTTGAAAATGCATTTTCGTGAACGGAAATGACAAACAGATGACATCGTCCTGCCTCGAATTTCGGGAGGTGTATTTCCAGACTTTATTCAGTAGCATTCGGAGATTGTGGTATAGTTGTCTGGCTACACGGAATCTTCAAGAACAGATTCTCAACATTGAAAGCTTGCCGCCTGATGTATGTGGAAAAGGACTTTTTAAAACACTGTGTGTGTGTGTGTGTGTGTGTGTGTGTGTGTGTGTGTGTGTGTGTGTGTGTGTGCGTGTGTGTGTGTGTGTGTGCACGTGTGCAGTGCGTTGCTATCCAGTGATGCCGGCGGAGCTAGCCTGGCTCTTTGCGACGCGCAGCGTGTTCATGTACCCTGAGCTGCTGCCATGCTGGAGCCTGGACCCTAAACACTACTGCCCCCGCAGGAACAACAACTTCACTGCAGCCGAGGACTGGTGAGACCTAGGCCTGTCACGATTAGGATAGGACCTGATCGCCTGATTGCAATAATTGAGATAATTATGTAAATTACATGACTCATAATTGTTCCCATTCATCTTTGTGTATTAATCTGTTGAAAAATGTTTGAACATTTTCAGACAGTTAAAAAGCCGATCTCCACAAGCTCACAAACTCTAGGGTTGGGATCGTTTAAGATTTTAACGATTATGATTCCCTCTAAACGGTCCGATTCCAAATATCAGATAGTCTACCTAGCAGCTCTGACAAGCACTTGGAATCATAGTCAATACATTTAGTTACTCAATACTCTGAGGGGTTCCAACCCCCAGTTTGGGAACCACATGCCCTGGTTTAGGTTAATGTAGCGTGGCATATGATGCTTGTGTGTGTGTGTGTGTGTCAGTCTGATAGTGTTGGGGTTAAGGGACATGGAGCGGTGTGATGACCCCATCGCGCTGGTCAGTCAGTTTGTTTTGAGGAAGACCACTCCTCAGATCCAATCAAGAATCAAGCAGTGCTGTCGCCGTAGTGTCCCCGATAACAAAGTCAAGGTAACACACACACACACACACACACACACACACACACAAGCACATACAGTACACATGTTTGTATGGGTATTCACGTGACATCATCATCATACCCAGAAGTTATGCAGGATCGCCTACTAAGTGGCAAACAAAGTACTTTCTGGTCTTGACAGCCCATACATCCAAACAGAAAAGTCCTATCTGATTGCATTAAACAACATTAAACTTACTTACGATTTGCCATTCACTTTATGCATGCGCATACCCTCTTTACTTGACCTACTTGAGGACCTCCAAATGATAGAACGGCATTGAAAATTGCTGAACAATAGCCGGAAAATAGCAACTCGCAACACGTGCTTGTGATCTTGTAGATCGGCAATTATTCAGTGTATGACATAACGTTGCATAACTAGTATAACATTGGGGAAAACAACTTGTGTCTTTCTTTTTTTATAATAGTTTGTAATGATAATAATTAAATTCCTGAATTACTTTCAATTGTTATAACAATTTATAAACTGAGGTGCAGTGGCATTCCGGAAATTGGTGAAAATAAGTGTGTGTTATAGAGCACCGAAGTCCTGACGTCACTGTCGGAAGAGGGCGTCAGTCCCCAGGTTCATGTATTTTTTATTTGCATTGAAATCCCCATAGGGGGATTTTAGATCTCTTCATATAAGAACTGCGTTTGAAAAATAAACCGATCACCCCGGCCTTTTCACTCATATGGATATGAAGCATCGACTGAAGGTGGAAATGTACAAATATACCCAAAGAGTAACAAAATAAGCGTTAGAAACGAGTCAAACAACCCAGAGACTACATTTCCGGGTAGGCGGGTGGCTGCATCTGCACAACAGAAATTGAATGTTAATTACGTTTATTTTTAATTTAATTGTATTGATATTTAATGTTTCGTGGTTAGTACGAGTTGAGTCACCACCAGCTGAGCTTACGTCAACGAGGAATCTCAGGAACGCAATGTGTTGCTGGGCGTGACATATATTAGCAGCAACATTGCCTTCATATGTAGTTTCAAGGCTTTTGCGGCCACATTAATTCAATTTTCTCCAGAAACTGGCTGCATCAAATATGAATGGACATCATTAACGACGCACAGCCACCCCCCTGACAGAAAGGCCGAGATGATCGGTTTATTTTTCAAACACAGTTCTTATATGAAGCGATCTAAAATCCCCCTATGGGGATTTCAATGCAATTAAAAAATACATGAACCTGTGTACTGGCACCCTCTACTGAAAGTGACGTCAGACTTCGGTGCTCTATAGGCCCACCAGGAGGAGGCCTTTTGAAAATTGCCGATCTACAGTGTCATAAGGTGCCCACAGTACAGCACTTCCAAAAATCATGAAAACTTTTGTTTTTAAATGTTGAACATTCTGACACATGGGGGAATACAGTCAAAGCCTTTTCACATGGGGGTCTGTGTGTGTGTGTGTGTGTGTGTGTGTGTGTGTGTGTGTGTGTGTGTGTGTGTGTGTGTGTGTGTGTGTGTGTGTGTGTGTGTGTGTGTGTGTGTGTGTGTGTGTGTGTGTGTGTGTGTGTGTGTGTGTGTGTGTGTATATCGTCTAGATGTACCGTCGCCACGGTGTGGTGGGTTCGATGCCGTTAGCATGTGGCAGAGTGAAGCCTGCAGATCAACGCCCCCCTCTGGAGAAAGACGTCAACACATTACCTCACTGGCTGACTGTAACAACACCTTCTATTATTCTATTTTTGAGGGGCGCTAGCCCCTCCTATATACAGCTTTTGTCCACACACGTCTCATATTTGCCATCGACAATGAAACGAGAAATTAGGTCAAATGTCCGCCAAATATGACGTACATTTGTGGCAACACAAACATTAAATGCCATTGACAATGACGGGAAATTTGACGTCATATGTAGACGAGCAAATCGGCTAACCAATCACATAATTCAGTTGTTCATGATGATGTATGATGATAAGAGTGCCCCTCACTTCACATGGCTGTGATTTTTATTCTACTATTTGATTCTATTGATGTAGTTAGATAAGGATATCTATTCATATTATATGAATTATATTATATACATACAATTATATATATATATATATATATATGTACATTTTATTTATGGAGCACCTTTCGAAACAATGTTACAAAGTGCTGTACAACAAGGTAAAACAATCATGTTAAAACAAGGGCATGAAACAAACAATAGAAGGTAAAACATTGAGATGCAAATGGTGCAAAGCAATAACCAATGGCTGAATAGGATTGTTATATATCAACAAAACAATTCTAATTGTTTGTATTATGAAGTAAATTGATTAGTCTGAATAACCATTAACCATATTAAACTTTGTTGTTGTGCATGTGTTGTAAGCTTGTAGATGTTCTCTACGTTTGCGTTACACTGTAGTACTATAAAGTAGTGCATTAATCTATAGGAAATAAAATCACATTTTTTTTTAATATCAATGTTTGTTTGATTAAATACATATTTTCTGTCTTTTTTCTTTTTTCTGCTAATGATCAGTGGAGTATTCCATTCATCCACGAGTCACTCAAACACCATGCCGACGGCGGTGGCACTCCCATAAGCGCCGCTCGCGGAGCCCGTCGGAAGCGCCCGTGTCAGCGGGCACTGATGAGGTCATCGAAGGGGCAGAGCCTGAGCGGCAGCGGTACTAGTCTGTGCTACCCGTCCCGCCTCCCCCCGGACATGGACTTCCGGCGGATCGGTTTTGTGGCCATGGAAACGCCCCTTCCCTCCATACCGCCTCCCTCCTCCTCCTCCCCTCCCTCCATCCCTCCACCTGTCTCACTCTCCATCCCTCCACCTGTCTCACTCTCCATCCCTCCACCTGTCTCACTCTCCATCCCTCCACCTGTCTCACTCTCCATCCCTCCACCTGTCTCACTCTCCTTCCCTCAACCTGTCTCACTCTCCATCCCTCCACCTGTCTCACTCTCCTTCCCTCAACCTGTCTCACTCTCCAAACCTCCACCTGTCCCACTCTCCATCCCTCTACCTGTCTCACTCTCCATCCCTCCACCTGTCTCACTCTCCATCCCTCCACCTGTCTCACCCACCATCCCTCCACCTGTCTCACCCTCCGTCTTCCCTCTGTCCTCTTCGCCCCGCTCCCCGTGTAGCCCCGCCCCCGGCTGTCGGACTCTCCCGTCGGCGGGCGCCTCGGGACTTGTCTTCTCCTCTGCATCCCCTCCTCCCCCGCCGGCCGTGATGCTGTCGTCTATCGGTCAGAGATATGGAACCTTCGCCAGGTTGGGACGGTTGCCCGGGAGACCTCCTCGTCACACGACGCAGTCTGGCGGAGGGAGGAGAGAGGAGAGAGGAGATGAGGAGGAGAGAGCAAGGGACGAGAGAGGAGGTGAAAAAGGAGATGGCGAGAGAGGAGGTGAGGAAATAGGAGACGAGGAGCTAGGCAATAAGGAGAGAGGAGATGAGGAGCTAGGCGATGAGGAGAGAGGAGATGAGGAGCTAGAAGAGGATGACTGGACACACCTGGAGTTACCTTTCCGCCTGGTTCTGTCAGACTCCTCACCGTCACACGCAGGAAGTGTCGCTCCCGACGACGACCTCGGTGACCCCGAGGAGAAAGTGGTGAGACTACTTAACACACTAGATGTACAGCAATTAAGAAACAGTGTCATGCTCCCCGCCATGGCTGTAGATGAGCCTTTTGGCTCTTCAAAATAAGGGTGAAACGGGGGAATTACAGCGAATTACTTAATGAATCCTGGCGGCATAGTGGTGAATAGTCTCTGGGCTATTTTGTCAAATCAAAGGTTAAAGCCGTGATTGGTTGGCTGTATGTAGCAGTAACAGCAGTGATTGGTTGGCTGTATGTAGCAGTAACAGCAGGAACATACAGTACGCCAGCTTAATTAATTAATTAACCTCTTATTGCCAAGGTTTTCTCTCTTTCAACCCTTATTTTGAAGAGCAAAATGCCAGTAACCGTATGTTACAATAATGGTGTGTGTGTGTGTGTTGTCTTGACCGATGCTGATCTCTCGCTGGGTGCAGAAAGAAACCTGACCACGACTATTACTATCGGCCGTTGAATAAAGCTTGTTTTGACCAGAAACGCAACCCCGGGCGCCGAATTGGAGATCCAAGCGATTGAAAGCAGCACATTGATGATTGAACACACGTAGATGCACACACAATCTAACATGGCACGTTCCAGTGTCACACTCGCCACCAGTGACACACTCCATGTTAATGTGAGTAGGCTATCGACTCGTTCGGATCAAAACATGTATAAAACATCAATTTACGAAATTTCGGCCATACAAAACTTTAATTCGTAATTTACGAGTTTGGCGCTTTATGTGTTAATTATTTAGGAAACACAGCACACTGTGTTGCACAAATCACTGATTGGGACGGCCAAACAAAAAAACTTCAGTTGTGACATTTGTCTTTGCTTCAATTCCTGTGTGTGTGTGTGTGTGTGTGTGCAGGGCAGCCTGTGGTGTGATCAAAGTGAGGATCAGAGAGAGACCGACGTTTTAGCCTTCGCTCAGGATTATACCAACAGAGTAAGAACCTGCCTATCTGTCGGTCTTATCCGTCTGTCTTCCTGTCTGTCTCTCTTTGTAAAGCAAAACATTGAACTGTGTGCTGAGAGTTAACAGTCAAAATGTTCGATCTTATTGCATGCATTTATATATATATATATAAGGTCCTTTCAGACAGGGAGCCTGTGATGCGCGGGACGCGTAGCGTGAAATAAAAATAAGCTCACCACAATCCAAGTCTAGTCACCTGAAACAAGCAATTAACTATTTTTTGGGGGGGAAAACGTTTAAATATTTTTGAAAACTTTAGTGTTTGTACCGTTTATTTTACATCACCATTACATCACGTAATCAACATGAGTTAGACTTTAATATTTTTGCGCCCCACACAGGTGTGATTTTTATATTGTGATTAATTACTTTAAAGTACAAAATCTGAATACTCCTTCTATCACTGATCTCTCTCTCTCTCTCCCTCCCCCTCTCTCTAGTTGTGTCAGTGTGTGTCGCTCGCCCCGGACAGAGCGGAGCGTTTGTTATGTGCGTTGGAGCAGTTTGAGCGTGATGGCGACTGGGCATGCCCAGTAGAGCTCTATGGCAGACTGGCGGCTATTTTGGACCGATGGCCTCAAGTCCTCCGAGACTACGCAGCCTTCCTCACGCCCACACAAGCTCAGGACTGTGGACTGGTACGTGTGTGTGCGCGCGCGCGTAATTACTATACATGTGAGGACCAAATGTCCCCACAACTATAGAAGAATTTCAGAAATTCCCTACCCACCACTGCGGAAGTGGTGGGTTCGAATCCACTGTGGTGCAACGGGCGTTGTTAAGCATCTACACAAACACAATCGGGGCATGTTTGGCGGAGTGAAGCTGGGCGGGACGGTCACTGCATGTATTCCTGCGTGCTCAGGGTTGGCACCTATCAGCAGGGAGGGAGGTGTGGTACGAAGGGGTGTTGCGCAGGGTTGCTCGCGTAAAGGGGATCTTCTTCTTGTATGTGGGTGACTGGTCTATTTGGCAGCCAAAATGTGTCTTCTCGTGTAAAGCGTTGATCAAAATTGAGAACGCAACAGGACTTTGGCCCCAAAATAATCAAAGTGCGAGACCCCAAAACAAAGTGCGAGACCCCAAATCAAAGTGCGAGACCCCAAATCAAAGTGCGAGACCCCAAAACAAAGTGCGAGACCTCAAAACAATCAAAGTGCGAGACCCCAAAACAAAGTGCGAGACCCCGAAAACAAAGTGCGAGACCCCAAAACAAAGTGCGAGACCCCAAAACAATCAAAGTGCGAGACCCCAAAACAATCAATGTGCGAGACCCCAAAACAAAGTGAAAGACCCCCCAAAAAAAAGCCCCCGCTGTTAATTTTCGCATTGTAAACAGCTGTGCCTCGTTATAAGCACACAAGTTTCTAACTTGCGGTCACAGTCGCGATACTTTTCAGTTGTGTGGTAGGCCTACTTTTATATGGATTTAACAGAAAGTTCTATCCAGACTATCCACAGTCCCATCTCCCAGTCACGGTGCTGGAACTGACACAGACGCGACCATAAGTGTTGCCAGTATAGCTCTATGGCAGAAACAAGCAACCTAGGTCTATACAAAATAAGCCAAAAAGAAGCAACACTGGTCCTTTCTTGCCAGTGTTGCCAAATCTGTTTATAAGCGATTTTGGGATTATTTTTGTATATTGAATTAGACAAAGTTTGAGCCACAAACACATTGCTCTCTCTCTTCTCCTTTTACATAAATTAAATAGGCCTATTCATGATTCTGCTTATAGAGAAGTAGCCGATGTTAGTTTGTTTTATGGAAACATTTTGTGTTGAATGTGCTAATTGCACAGAATTATTCAAGAGAGAGAAAATGCGCAAGCCATAAAATAATGAACATTGCACTCTATTCATACGTCATGTGGAAATAAGGCAAATAAAAAAGTAACATTAATGTTGTCATTTTATCAACCGACCACTGGCCCCTTGCCATTTTCATAATGTGGCCCACATGTTCAGCTATTTGAGTATAACTGGCCTTCCATATAAACGCTCCGGGGTCCAAGTCGATTTTGCATATTAACAGCCCGGGCTACCATTTGGAAAAATACGGTATATATATATACAACGGTATACAAACATCGGCTATATTGTGTTTTTTAACATCGGTATCGGCCAAGAATTTCCACATCGGTGCACCCCTACATCTATGTGTCTCGCATACGTTGGCGCAACTTAGAATGCGTTTCAGATGCGTTGTTGTTGGCACGGCACGTCTCATGCAGAAGTGTTGTTGGCTTGAGTCTGTCCTGCTGTTCTGCCGTTCGTCCTCTAGGTGGCGGAGCAGCGTCTGTTTGAACGCAGCAGGATGTTTCTAGGGCACCTGGAACAGAGCCTGGGCCTAGACTCCTCCCACTACCAGGAAGTGGTGTCTGTTCTGCAGGGAAGCTCTGCCCCCGACCCGTCTAACATCAGCAAGGTATTACTACTACTTTACTTCTATTAAATATATATATATATATATATATATATATATATATATATATATATATATATAAAAAGGTGCAAAATCAGTACAGCTGGAGAGTATACAAATGTATTAATGTAACCACATGTACCAGTAAGGCTAATTTGCACACTTTCAGTTTACGAGTTACAGACTTTGGACCACTGGTGGTCCAGGGCAATTCATAGTCCATAGTCCAGATATAGCATTATTTTATTGTGCTGTGGTTTCCATCAGAATCAAGGGAGTCTCATTTTAAAGTCGGTCATCTTCTCTTCCTCTTTCATTGCCTGGAACTAGTTCTCTACCGTGGTCATCAATAATTGTACTATTATTTTTTTACTCAGATCTCCTCCCTCCTCAAAGACCACGCCCACCTCCAGGAGGAATTCTGGGTATTCTTCAAAGACCTCCATGGCGACCGGCCGTTGCGACCGGCCGTGGCGCCGACCCAACCCGAGGCCACAACAGAGGCAACAGGGCATTCTGTTTCCCAGAATGCCCGGAATCGAACCAGGAAGAAAACAAGGAGACGCCAGCGTTCCAAAACCAATAGGAGGAAGGGAGGAGTACTTCTAAAGAGGAGAGAAGAGGTGGAGGAGAACAGGGAGCTTGTAGCGAAGGTGTGTTTACTTTAGGGCAGTGGTTTTCAACCCTTTTCATATCAAGGCCCATCATGCATTGGATTTGAGCCACGGACCACCATTTGATTTAGCCTAGATTTAGCCTCTTATGTAGAACCAAAACGGAATATTTTGTTATCATTGGATAAGATTTTTGACTGGTGCAACCACTCCTACAACCAGCAATGTCTGTGTGTACACACCAGGGGGGCAGTCAGACAGATATTTTGTGAAGCCACTAAGGAAATGAAAGTTCATATAATGGCCTGTTGTGGCGCTGTCATTGGGCTCAAAAAAACCCATAGCCCCATAGAAGTCCATGTATTTGGGCCCAACTTCACCTAGACTGTATTACCTTAATAAACATGGTCATGAATACTTTCGGCTTCCAGTCACTAGTTTAAAGTCTCATTTCTAATGTCATAATATTCTTTTTGGAAAATTATGGTCTCATTTATAAAAAAAAATACCATAAAGTCGCGCATGTTCTGAGGGGCGTGGCTACCGTTACAGTCTATGAACGGGATTCCCCTCCCACTCGAGTCAAAATAAAAACCAACGGAGAAGAAGGGGGGAAGTCCCGCCTCGTTGTCTGGGCCAGCCAATGGCCTGCTGGGCCCAAACGGATCTAGAAAGATGGCGACTTCCATTGCAAGGACTGACAGGCTTCATTTTACGTTCATGTTAGACCCGGGGAACGCTTTGTCCATATTTTTTACAGTCTATGGTACACACACCTATGTGTATCTGAGCACCAGTATATTACTTATTATTAGTACCAGTAGGGGGCGCCAGAAACAGAGAGAGGGATAGTGCTGCTCTGTTGCCTGCTAATGAGAGAGAGAGAGAGAGAGCCGAGGTGGGGGTGTGACTCAGTTCACACGGGTGTGATTTTTTTGTATTAATAGGAGAGATAACATGCATTCTCCAATATTGTCTAGACTTCTTGTAAATTGTAATGTAGATGTTTAACTCTTGAGAGCGTAAAATGTAAAAAAGATTTTACACTCAAGTTAAACAACTATAAGGGTTGCCAACTCTATATCAGTTAGCTGGGGACCACCTGGAATCCCCTCAAGGACCACTGGTGGTCCCCGGACCACTGGTTGAAAACCACTGCTTTAGGGCATAGGGTTATAATATATTTACTTTTCCCTGATTTTCACACGATCCTACTATAAATGCGCCACGTCTCTGCGCACGCGTGTGCGCTTGTGTTCGGTTGTATAATGCACGTAACTCGAGAACCGTTTGACCCTCCAACATTCCACACACGCGTTCCACACCCCCACAGGGTGTGCAGTGCCAGGTATCGAGTCGGTCAGACCCACGGTTCTCCAGAACCACCACAAAAGGCACTGGTCAGGCTCTGCCAGTGGGCCTAATGAGGCCAACAACTTTCACCTGTGCAATTTCCAAACTCTGCCTCAGCCAATTGAGGCTCAACCAATCAGGCTCTGCCAGTGGGCCCAATTGATTGCCAAGTACACTTTTCAGTTTGCAGTCTTCACACACACACACACACACACACAGGCACATACACAATTACACATATCTCCATGTGGGACACACAAGTTGCAGAACCAGAGCCGGACTTACCGTTGGGGTGGGCTGCAGCCCGGGGGCCAGACAGGTCTCCTCCCCTCCTTTTTTGACTCTTTGGTTTCCTCTCCTCTCCTCCTGTGTATGACTCCAATCTCCAATCTGTTAATACATCTTTCTTCAATCAATCAATCCCTCTGCTATGTAGAGCTACTGTATATAATAGTAGCCCATAGCTGGCGTAGTAGGGGCCATAAGGGGCTGCTCAGCCAATTGAGGCTCAACCAATCAGCTCTGCTAGGCACACAGGCACATACACAGATCTCCATGTGGGACACCGGCTGACAGTTAAAACGGGCGATATGACAACGTATATCATTAGGTTCCCAAGTTGCATCGTTCCCAAATAGGCCGGTGGCCGACTGCGACGGGCACGTACAGGTCTAGTCCTACTATACACGCGTTCCAGGACCACACCCCTGCAGGGAGTGCAGTGCCTGGACTCGAGTCGGTCGGACCCACGGTTCTCCAGAACCACCACAAAAGGCTCTGCTCAGGCTCTGCCAGTGGGCCTAATCAGCCTAAATCCCCTCACCTGTGCAATTTCCAGCCTCTGCCTCAGCCGAGCAGGGCAGGCGCACTAGGCTTCATGTGATGATGTGGTAGATGCACGGGGATTGCACGCGCAGTAGCATTTTGCATAATTTAGGTTAAGTCTTGCAATCACAGATTTGACCACCAATGCGATGGTAGCTTCACCGTTGTATGTATGGAATACAAGTGCTAATAAAAATATACAGTATCTAAATATATTGTTATCTTATCTTAGGGGGAGGAGCAAAGAAAGGATAAGGTGGAGCTTCCATTCTGTTCTAGAAACATCAGTGTGACTACTCCCACTGGAGAGAAAGTGACTGTGTGGACACGGTGAGTACAGCTGTGTGTGTGTGTGTGTGTGTGTGTGTGTGTGTGTGTGTGTGTGTGTGTGTGTGTGTGTGTGTATTTTTTTGTTTGAATAGCCTAAAATAGATGGATGTACAAACTCACAAAGTGTCGCATTGTGACACGTTGTGAGCTTGTATGACGCCTACTTTTTATGCAACACTGAAATGTAAGTGGTTTATCATAATAATTCATTTCGGGTTTTTTATCTACTCAAAATTGTTGTCAAAAATTATCGAAGAAAAAAAAAATTGCTTCTCGGTTAATCTAAGCAGTTAATACAATAATCTATTTATTGAACTATTATGCTTAAAAAATAGTGACAGCCATGACGTATAGTGTGTGTTTATCTCCAATTGGTCATTGAGGGCCGATAGCCCCTCCTATATCCAGCTTTTAGTGTGCGTGTAAACACAACGATAATGAATGGCCAGTTTTGAGTGATTGTGTAAACACAAACATTGCGTAGCCACACACATTGAAGACGAAGGTGAGGACACAGATTGTAATTGGCCGGGATGAGATGTTGTATGATGATGTACGATGATAAGAGCGTGTGTTTTTCTCAGAGAGGAAGACCGGGCCATCCTAACCGCCTGTCAACAGGGTGGAGCCAATCGGAAGACCTTTCGTCGAGTCTCCACCCAGCTGGGAAACAAGACGGCCAGTGAGGTGAGAGAGTGACCAGTTATTGACCAATGATAGAAGAAGGTAACGATGATCCACGCTAGAGTTCTCAAATTCTGCCCAAACCCAACCTACCTACCCGACCCAACGTTTTCGAATAGGCCTGAGCCTAAATTGTATCAACATAATAATATTAATCACCACACCTTTTACAGATGATCAGCTCGTCTGGTAAGATATAATTATTGACATTCTTTCTGGTTAATTACCTTGGTTCATCCCTAAAAAGTTTTTTAAGAAAGAAAGGACATCTACGTCACTTTTTGGCTATGCAATATTATTGAGGCATCTTAAAAAGCACTATAAAAATCTCTATTCCCCTCTCCTCTCTTCCTTTCCCCTCCCCTCCTCTCCTCCAGGTCAGTAATCGGTTCAGACATCTCGTTCAACTGTTCCACTCCGCTTCCCATCAACCCACTTCCTGTTCTGTGTACGATCAGCCAATCAACAGCCAGGAGGCGGCCCCTGACTGACCATCAAGAACCTAAAAACCTTGGTTGAAAAAACTAAAGTTAAATCATGACGTTCATAATCATGAATCAATCATAATGTTTCTACAGTATATCAGTGGTTCTCAATATTTCATGTCAAGGACCCCAAACATTATATGTATTTGGTCCCCGACCCCCATCTGAAACTATATTGTTCCAGGGAGCAAAGATTTGAGTTAAAAACGTTCACTAGTCTGAAAGAATATATATTCAAAGATGTACGCCTCATTTTGACGATTTTTCAATAGCTAAAGTATAACAACATAATGCCAAAACGGGTTCCCACCAAAAATGGGTTAAAGTGGGATTCTGGGACCCCCAGGGGTCTTTGAGGTGTTTCCAGGGTTTCCCCAGCAACTCTAGTTAACTCATTTATTGCGGCTAACTGTTAGCATAAACCCTAGTTCCAGGTGCCACCATACACATCCACTTTAAAAGACTAAGAGTTTGCCCGCCCCCCACAAACACTCGCTACACACACTCGAGTATCATTGGAACCTTTCATCAGAAGCTTTTACATGGCGGGAGCGACGCGGTACAAAGTTACAAATTAAATCCTAAATTTGGATGGCAGAAGATCCACCAAGGATCTTTTTCATTTGCAAGAAATCTGAACGAATTCAGGTGGGGGTCTGCGGTAATAATATATATCTCTGCTGTCGGGCAGAAACCACCTAAATCAGGAAATGGAAAAAAGCTAAATGTAATTTTATCAAGAAATGAAGAAGACCATATATATTTTTAAAAATAAGACAATGCTGCCTCGTCAAAGTTGGTGTTGTGACTATATATTGTCAGATACTTGCATGTGTTGTTATTATCACCACTTTACCCGAATCCTTGCAGCTCAAGTGGAGTTACGAGGTTTACTCTGTCATTTTCCGTCATTGATAAGAACAGCTGACACTGGTTCTCCAAGCTCGCACAATGGATTGCAACGTGTGAAAGAATTCCCTGAAGTACACTGCTTATATAGGCCAGGTATACAATAATAAGCAGAACTTTGAATATTACAACTTCTGCAAAGAGGCGTTTGTGGAAACAGAGTAGCAGTTTCAGTAGAACTAGTGAGATAAATGTTATATGAACTAATTTCTTGTCACATTGTTCTCCTCTGAAAGTAATACATAGATTTTAGAAATCCTTTTTTGTTGTAACATTAGCGTCAGTGCTAAGTTTGATAAACGGGTACACTGCATATAGTTACTTTTAACAGACAAGGGGAAAGAAACCTGCCCACTAAAGTATGTTTTCTTCAGAGTCTGACACAGCAGCAGCTCTGTGGCATGCAGGCGAGACGGGGTTACGCAGTTTTTGATACTTTTCATTGTTTCAATGTTTACTTAGACCTGATTCTACAAAATGTCTTCAAATCGAGTTTTCTGAAAAACCTCATGTTTCTATGTCAGTGGTGCTCAAATTATATTTCATGTCAAAGATCCCCAGAATTATGTAATTAGCCGCCGACCCCCCATCTGAAAATATGTTGTTCTATAGGGACAGAAGCAAAGATTTGAGTTAAAAACGTTCACTCTGATTTTCAAGATTTTTCAAAAATAGCAAGCTTGTGCGAGCTTGTAGATCTGCCATTCTATGAGCTTGTAGATCTGCCATTTTTCAATAGCTGAATTATAACATAAACACCAAAAGGGGTTCCCGTCCTGAATGGGTTAACTTATTTACTGCCAGAGTAAATAAATAATTCATCCCCTGACTGCGATTTGTCGTTTTTCCTTACCTTTCAATTAGTCACAGAATACTAGTATGATCGATTCCCTGATCCATGATAAACACGGGTTTTCTCTGTGCTTCCGTTGTTTCGACCCTCGATTATGCAGTTATGGTCCGTTGAAAATGGAGCCAAAGAACTTAAAAGAAGTCAGGCGAGAGTTTTTTTTTTTTTTTCAAAATTTCAAAAAACATGGGCTATAACCCATCATTTTTGTCATTTCGTCATTTTTTTCAAATCCTCAAAAATGATGAAAAACGGCGTGCCATAGTATGCCGTACGATATGGGCTATAGCCCATGGTCCAAAATGATGAGAAACGAGGCTAACTTTTTTTTTCAAAATTTCAAAAAACTTCGGCTATAACCCATCGTTTTTGTCATTTCGTCATTTTTTTCAAATCCTCAAAAATGATGAAAAACGGCGTGCCATAGTATGCCGTACGATATGGGCTATAGCCCATGGTCCAAAATGATGAGAAACGAGGCTAACTTTTTTTTTCAAAATTTCAAAAAACATGGGCTATAACCCATCGTTTTTGTCATTTCGTCATTTTTTTCAAATCCTCAAAAATGATGAAAAATGGCGCGCTATAGTATGCTGTACGATATGGGCTATAGCCCATGGTCCAAAATGATGAGAAACGAGGCTAACTTTTTTTTTCAAAATTTCAAAAAACATGGGCTATAACCCATCGTTTTTGTCATTTCGTCATTTTTTTCAAATCTTCAAAAATGATGAAAAACTATAGTATACTATAGTACTATAGTATAGCTATAGTATGCCGTACGATATGGGCTATAGCCCATGGTCCAAAATGATGAGAAACGAGGCTAACTTTTTTTTTCAGAATTTCAAAAAACATGGGCTATAACCTTTCGTTTTTGTCATTTCGTCATTTTTTTCAAATCTTCAAAAATGATGAAAAACGGCGCGCTATAGTATGCCGTACGATATGGGCTATAGCCCATGGTCCAAAATGATGAGAAACGAGGCTAACTTTTTTTTTCAAAATTTCAAAAAACATGGGCTATAACCTTTCGTTTTTGTCATTTTGTCATTTTTTTCCAATCTTCAAAAATGATGAAAAACGGCGCGCTATAGTATGCCGTACGATATGGGCTATAGCCCATGGTCCAAAATGATGAGAAACGAGGCTAACTTTTTTTTTCAAAATTTCAAAAAACATGGGCTATAACCTTTCGTTTTTGTCATTTCGTATTTTTTTTCAAATCTTTAAAAATGATGAAAAACGGCGCGCTATAGAATGCCGTACGATATGGGCTATAGCCCATGGTCCAAAATGATGAGAAACAAGGCTAACTTTTTTTTTCAAAATTTCAAAAAACATGGGCTATAACCTTTCGTTTTTGTCATTTCGTCATTTTTTTCAAATCTTCAAAAATGATGAAAAACGGCGCGCTATAGAATGCCGTACGATATGGGCTATAGCCCATGGTCCAAAATGATGAGAAACGAGGCTAACTTTTTTTTTCAAAATTTCAAAAAACATGGGCTATAACCTTTCGTTTTTGTCATTTCGTAATTTTTTTCAAATCTTTAAAAATGATGAAAACGGCGCGCTATAGAATGCCGTACGATATGGGCTATAGCCCATGGTCCAAAATGATGAGAAACGAGGCTAACTTTTTTTTTCAAAATTTCAAAAAACATGGGCTATAACCTTTCGTTTTTGTCATTTTGTCATTTTTTTCAAATCTTCAAAAATGATGAAAAACGGCGCGCTATAGTATGCCGTACGATATGGGCTATAGCCCATGGTCCAAAATGATGAGAAACGAGGCTAACCTTTTTTTTCAAAATTTCAAAAAACATGGGCTATAACCTTTCGTTTTTGTCATTTCGTCATTTTTTTCAAATCTTCAAAAATGATGAAAAACGGCGCGCTATAGTATGCCGTACGATATGGGCTATAGCCCATGGTCCAAAATGATGAGAAACGAGGCTAACTTTTTTTTCAACATTTCAAAAAACATGGGCTATAACCTTTCGTTTTTGTCATTTTGTCATTTTTTTCAAATCTTCAAAAATGATGAAAAACGGCGCGCTATAGTACGCCGTACGATATGGGCTATAGCCCATGGTCCAAAATGATGAGAAACGAGGCTAACCTTTTTTTTCAAAATTTCAAAAAACATGGGCTATAACCTTTCGTTTTTGTCATTTCGTCATTTTTTCAAATCTTCAAAAATGATGAAAAACGGCGCGCTATAGTATGCCGTACGATATGGGCTATAGCCCATGGTCCAAAATGATGAGAAACGAGGCTAACTTTTTTTTTCAAAATTTCAAAAAACATGGGCTATAACCTTTCGTTTTTGTCATTTCGTAATTTTTTTCAAATCTTTAAAAATGATGAAAACGGCGCGCTATAGAATGCCGTACGATATGGGCTATAGCCCATGGTCCAAAATGATGAGAAACGAGGCTAACTTTTTTTTTCAAAATTTCAAAAAACATGGGCTATAACCTTTCGTTTTTGTCATTTTGTCATTTTTTTCAAATCTTCAAAAATGATGAAAAACGGCGCGCTATAGTATGCCGTACGATATGGGCTATAGCCCATGGTCCAAAATGATGAGAAACGAGGCTAACCTTTTTTTTCAAAATTTCAAAAAACATGGGCTATAACCTTTCGTTTTTGTCATTTCGTCATTTTTTTCAAATCTTCAAAAATGATGAAAAACGGCGCGCTATAGTATGCCGTACGATATGGGCTATAGCCCATGGTCCAAAATGATGAGAAACGAGGCTAACTTTTTTTTCAACATTTCAAAAAACATGGGCTATAACCTTTCGTTTTTGTCATTTCGTCATTTTTTTCAAATCTTTAAAAATGATGAAAAACGGCGCGCTATAGAATGCCGTACGATATGGGCTATAGCCCATGGTCCAAAATGATGAGAAACGAGGCTAACTTTTTTTTTCAAAATTTCAAAAAACATGGGCTATAACCTTTCGTTTTTGTCATTTTGTCATTTTTTTCAAATCTTCAAAAATGATGAAAAACGGCGCGCTATAGTATGCCGTACGATATGGGCTATAGCCCATGGTCCAAAATGATGAGAAACGAGGCTAACTTTTTTTTTCAAAATTTCAAAAAACATGGGCTATAACCTTTCGTTTTTGTCATTTCGTCATTTTTTTCAAATCTTCAAAAATGATGAAAAACGGCGCGCAATAGTATGCCGTACGATATGGGCTATAGCCCATGGTCCAAAATGATGAGAAACGAGGCTAACTTTTTTTTTCCAAATTTCAAAAAACATGGGCTATAACCTTTCGTTTTTGTCATTTTGTCATTTTTTTCAAATCTTCAAAAATGATGAAAAACGGCGCGCTATAGTACGCCGTACGATATGGGCTATAGCCCATGGTCCAAAATGATGAGAAACGAGGCTAACCTTTTTTTTTCAAAATTTCAAAAAACATGGGCTATAACCTTTCGTTTTTGTCATTTCGTCATTTTTTCAAATCTTCAAAAATGATGAAAAACGGCGCGCTATAGTATGCCGTACGATATGGGCTATAGCCCATGGTCCAAAATGATGAGAAACGAGGCTAACTTTTTTTTTAAAAATTTCAAAAAACATGGGCTATAACCTTTCGTTTTTGTCATTTCGTCATTTTTTTCAAATCTTTAAAAATGATGAAAAACGGCGCGCTATAGAATGCCGTACGATATGGGCCCATGGTCCAAAATGATGAGAAACGAGGCTAACCTTTTTTTTCAAAATTTCAAAAAACATGGGCTATAACCTTTCGTTTTTGTCATTTTGTCATTTTTTTCAATTCTTCAAAAATGATGAAAAACGGCGCGCTATAGTATGCCGTACGATATGGGCTATAGCCCATGGTCCAAAATGATGAGAAACGAGGCTAACTTTTTTTTTCAAAATTTCAAAAATCATGGGCTATAACCTTTCGTTTTTGTCATTTCGTAATTTTTTTCAAATCTTTAAAAATGATGAAAACGGCGCGCTATAGAATGCCGTACGATATGGGCTATAGCCCATGGTCCAAAATGATGAGAAACGAGGCTAACTTTTTTTTTCAAAATTTCAAAAAACATGGGCTATAACCTTTCGTTTTTGTCATTTTGTCATTTTTTTCAAATCTTCAAAAATGATGAAAAACGGCGCGCTATAGTATGCCGTACGATATGGGCTATAGCCCATGGTCCAAAATGATGAGAAACGAGGCTAACCTTTTTTTTCAAAATTTCAAAAAACATGGGCTATAACCTTTCGTTTTTGTCATTTCGTCATTTTTTTCAAATCTTCAAAAATGATGAAAAACGGCGCGCTATAGTATGCCGTACGATATGGGCTATAGCCCATGGTCCAAAATGATGAGAAACGAGGCTAACTTTTTTTTCAACATTTCAAAAAACATGGGCTATAACCTTTCGTTTTTGTCATTTCGTCATTTTTTTCAAATCTTTAAAAATGATGAAAAACGGCGCGCTATAGAATGCCGTACGATATGGGCTATAGCCCATGGTCCAAAATGATGAGAAACGAGGCTAACTTTTTTTTTCAAAATTTCAAAAAACATGGGCTATAACCTTTCGTTTTTGTCATTTTGTCATTTTTTTCAAATCTTCAAAAATGATGAAAAACGGCGCGCTATAGTATGCCGTACGATATGGGCTATAGCCCATGGTCCAAAATGATGAGAAACGAGGCTAACTTTTTTTTTCCAAATTTCAAAAAACATGGGCTATAACCTTTCGTTTTTGTCATTTTGTCATTTTTTTCAAATCTTCAAAAATGATGAAAAACGGCGCGCTATAGTACGCCGTACGATATGGGCTATAGCCCATGGTCCAAAATGATGAGAAACGAGGCTAACCTTTTTTTTCAAAATTTCAAAAAACATGGGCTATAACCTTTCGTTTTTGTCATTTCGTCATTTTTTCAAATCTTCAAAAATGATGAAAAACGGCGCGCTATAGTATGCCGTACGATATGGGCTATAGCCCATGGTCCAAAATGATGAGAAACGAGGCTAACTTTTTTTTTCAAAATTTCAAAAAACATGGGCTATAACCTTTCGTTTTTGTCATTTCGTCATTTTTTTCAAATCTTTAAAAATGATGAAAACGGCGCGCTATAGAATGCCGTACGATATGGGCCCATGGTCCAAAATGATGAGAAACGAGGCTAACCTTTTTTTTCAAAATTTCAAAAAACATGGGCTATAACCTTTCGTTTTTGTCATTTTGTCATTTTTTTCAATTCTTCAAAAATGATGAAAAACGGCGCGCTATAGTATGCCGTACGATATGGGCTATAGCCCATGGTCCAAAATGATGAGAAACGAGGCTAACTTTTTTTTTCAAAATTTCAAAAAACATGGGCTATAACCTTTCGTTTTTGTCATTTCGTAATTTTTTTCAAATCTTTAAAAATGATGAAAACGGCGCGCTATAGAATGCCGTACGATATGGGCTATAGCCCATGGTCCAAAATGATGAGAAACGAGGCTAACTTTTTTTTTCAAAATTTCAAAAAACATGGGCTATAACCTTTCGTTTTTGTCATTTTGTCATTTTTTTCAAATCTTCAAAAATGATGAAAAACGGCGCGCTATAGTATGCCGTACGATATGGGCTATAGCCCATGGTCCAAAATGATGAGAAACGAGGCTAACCTTTTTTTTCAAAATTTCAAAAAACATGGGCTATAACCTTTCGTTTTTGTCATTTCGTCATTTTTTTCAAATCTTCAAAAATGATGAAAAACGGCGCGCTATAGTATGCCGTACGATATGGGCTATAGCCCATGGTCCAAAATGATGAGAAACGAGGCTAACTTTTTTTTCAACATTTCAAAAAACATGGGCTATAACCTTTCGTTTTTGTCATTTCGTCATTTTTTTCAAATCTTTAAAAATGATGAAAAACGGCGCGCTATAGAATGCCGTACGATATGGGCTATAGCCCATGGTCCAAAATGATGAGAAACGAGGCTAACTTTTTTTTTCAAAATTTCAAAAAACATGGGCTATAACCTTTCGTTTTTGTCATTTTGTCATTTTTTTCAAATCTTCAAAAATGATGAAAAACGGCGCGCTATAGTATGCCGTACGATATGGGCTATAGCCCATGGTCCAAAATGATGAGAAACGAGGCTAACTTTTTTTTTCAAAATTTCAAAAAACATGGGCTATAACCTTTCGTTTTTGTCATTTCGTCATTTTTTTCAAATCTTCAAAAATGATGAAAAACGGCGCGCTATAGTATGCCGTACGATATGGGCTATAGCCCATGGTCCAAAATGATGAGAAACGAGGCTAACTTTTTTTTTCAAAATTTCAAAAAACATGGGCTATAACCTTTCGTTTTTGTCATTTTGTCATTTTTTTCAAATCTTCAAAAATGATGAAAAACGGCGCGCTATAGTACGCCGTACGATATGGGCTATAGCCCATGGTCCAAAATGATGAGAAACGAGGCTAACCTTTTTTTTCAAAATTTCAAAAAACATGGGCTATAACCTTTCGTTTTTGTCATTTCGTCATTTTTTCAAATCTTCAAAAATGATGAAAAACGGCGCGCTATAGTATGCCGTACGATATGGGCTATAGCCCATGGTCCAAAATGATGAGAAACGAGGCTAACTTTTTTTTTCAAAATTTCAAAAAACATGGGCTATAACCTTTCGTTTTTGTCATTTCGTCATTTTTTTCAAATCTTTAAAAATGATGAAAAACGGCGCGCTATAGAATGCCGTACGATATGGGCCCATGGTCCAAAATGATGAGAAACGAGGCTAACCTTTTTTTTCAAAATTTCAAAAAACATGGGCTATAACCTTTCGTTTTTGTCATTTTGTCATTTTTTTCAATTCTTCAAAAATGATGAAAAACGGCGCGCTATAGTATGCCGTACGATATGGGCTATAGCCCATGGTCCAAAATGATGAGAAACGAGGCTAACTTTTTTTTTTCAAAATTTCAAAAAACATGGGCTATAACCTTTCGTTTTTGTCATTTCGTAATTTTTTTCAAATCTTTAAAAATGATGAAAAACGGCGCGCTATAGAATGCCGTACGATATGGGCTATAGCCCATGGTCCAAAATGATGAGAAACGAGGCTATTTTTTTTTTTCAAAATTTCAAAAAACATGGGCTATAACCTTTCGTTTTTGTCATTTTGTCATTTTTTTCAAATCTTCAAAAATGATGAAAAACGGCGCGCTATAGTATGCCGTACGATATGGGCTATAGCCCATGGTCCAAAATGATGAGAAGCGAGGCTAACTTTTTTTTTCAAAATTTCAAAAAACATGGGCTATAACCTTTCGTTTTTGTCATTTCGTCATTTTTTTCAAATCTTCAAAAATGATGAAAAACGGCGCGCTATAGTATGCCGTACGATATGGGCTATAGCCCATGGTCCAAAATGATGAGAAACGAGGCTAACTTTTTTTTTCAAAATATCAAAAAACATGGGCTATAACCTTTCGTTTTTGTCATTTCGTAATTTTTTTCAAATCTTTAAAAATGATGAAAACGGCGCGCTATAGAATGCCGTACGATATGGGCTATAGCCCATGGTCCAAAATGATGAGAAACGAGGCTAACTTTTTTTTTCAAAATTTCAAAAAACATGGGCTATAACCTTTCGTTTTTGTCATTTTGTCATTTTTTTCAAATCTTCAAAAATGATGAAAAACGGCGCGCTATAGTATGCCGTACGATATGGGCTATAGCCCATGGTCCAAAATGATGAGAAACGAGGCTAACCTTTTTTTTCAAAATTTCAAAAAACATGGGCTATAACCTTTCGTTTTTGTCATTTTGTCATTTTTTTCAAATCTTCAAAAATGATGAAAAACGGCGCGCTATAGTATGCCGTACGATATGGGCTATAGCCCATGGTCCAAAATGATGAGAAACGAGGCTAACCTTTTTTTTCAAAATTTCAAAAAACATGGGCTATAACCTTTCGTTTTTGTCATTTCGTCATTTTTTTCAAATCTTTAAAAATGATGAAAAACGGCGCGCTATAGAATGCCGTACGATATGGGCTATAGCCCATGGTCCAAAATGATGAGAAACGAGGCTAACTTTTTTTTTCAAAATTTCAAAAAACAAGGGCTATAACCTTTCGTTTTTGTCATTTTGTCATTTTTTTCAAATCTTCAAAAATGATGAAAAACGGCGCGCTATAGTATGCCGTACGATATGGGCTATAGCCCATGGTCCAAAATGATGAGAAACGAGGCTAACTTTTTTTTTCAAAATTTCAAAAAACATGGGCTATAACCTTTCGTTTTTGTCATTTCGTCATTTTTTTCAAATCTTCAAAAATGATGAAAAACGGCGCGCTATAGTATGCCGTACGATATGGGCTATAGCCCATGGTCCAAAATGATGAGAAACGAGGCTAACTTTTTTTTTCAAAATTTCAAAAAACATGGGATATAACCTTTCGTTTTTGTCATTTCGTCATTTTTTTCAAATCTTCAAAAATGATGAAAAACGGCGCGCTATAGTATGCCGTACGATATGGGCTATAGCCCATGGTCCAAAATGATGAGAAACGAGGCTAACTTTTTTTTTCAAAATTTCAAAAAACATGGGCTATAACCTTTCGTTTTTGTCATTTCGTCATTTTTCTCAAATCTTCAAAAATGATGAAAAACGGCGCGCTATAGTATGCCGTACGATATGGGCTATAGCCCATGGTCCAAAATGATGAGAAACGAGGCTAACTTTTTTTTTCAAAATTTCAAAAAACATGGGCTATAACCTTTCGTTTTTGTCATTTTGTCATTTTTTTCAAATCTTCAAAAATGATGAAAAACGGCGCGCTATAGTATGCCGTACGATATGGGCTATAGCCCATGGTCCAAAATGATGAGAAACGAGGCTAACTTTTTTTTTCAAAATTTCAAAAAACATGGGCTATAACCTTTCGTTTTTGTCATTTCGTAATTTTTTTCAAATCTTCAAAAATTATGAAAAACGGCGCGCTATAGTATGCCGTACGATATGGGCTATAGCCCATGGTCCAAAATGATGAGAAACGAGGCTAACTTTTTTTTTCAAAATTTCAAAAAACATGGGCTATAACCTTTCGTTTTTGTCATTTTGTCATTTTTTTCAAATCTTCAAAAATGATGAAAAACGGCGCGCTATAGTATGCCGTACGATATGGGCTATAGCCCATGGTCCAAAATGATGAGAAACGAGGCAAACTTTTTTTTTCAAAATTTCAAAAAACATGGGCTATAACCTTTCGTTTTTGTCATTTTGTCATTTTTTTCAAATCTTCAAAAATGATGAAAAACGGCGCGCTATAGTATGCCGTACGATATGGGCTATAGCCCATGGTCCAAAATGATGAGAAACGAGGCTAACTTTTTTTTTCAAAATTTCAAAAAACATGGGATATAACCTTTCGTTTTTGTCATTTCGTCATTTTTTTCAAATCTTCAAAAATGATGAAAAACGGCGCGCTATAGTATGCCGTACGATATGGGCTATAGCCCATGGTCCAAAATGATGAGAAACGAGGCTAACTTTTTTTTTCAAAATTTCAAAAAACATGGGCTATAACCTTTCGTTTTTGTCATTTTGTCATTTTTTTCAAATCTTTAAAAATGATGAAAAACGGCGCGCTATAGTACGCCGTACGATATGGGCTATAGCCCATGGTCCAAAATGATGAGAAACGAGGCTAACCTTTTTTTTCAAAATTTCAAAAAACATGGGCTATAACCTTTCGTTTTTGTCATTTCGTCATTTTTTCAAATCTTCAAAAATGATGAAAAACGGCGCGCTATAGTATGCCGTACGATATGGGCTATAGCCCATGGTCCAAAATGATGAGAAACGAGGCTAACTTTTTTTTTCAAAATTTCAAAAAACATGGGCTATAACCTTTCGTTTTTGTCATTTCGTAATTTTTTTCAAATCTTTAAAAATGGTGAAAAACGGCGCGCTATAGAATGCCGTACGATATGGGCCCATGGTCCAAAATGATGAGAAACGAGGCTAACTTTTTTTTTCAAAATTTCAAAAAACATGGGCTATAACCTTTCGTTTTTGTCATTTTGTCATTTTTTTCAAATCTTCAAAAATGATGAAAAACGGCGCGCTATAGTATGCCGTACGATATGGGCTATAGCCCATGGTCCAAAATGATGAGAAACGAGGCTAACTTTTTTTTTTCAAAATTTCAAAAAACATGGGCTATAACCTTTCGTTTTTGTCATTTCGTAATTTTTTTCAAATCTTTAAAAATGATGAAAAACGGCGCGCTATAGAATGCCGTACGATATGGGCTATAGCCCATGGTCCAAAATGATGAGAAACGAGGCTATTTTTTTTTTTCAAAATTTCAAAAAACATGGGCTATAACCTTTCGTTTTTGTCATTTTGTCATTTTTTTCAAATCTTCAAAAATGATGAAAAACGGCGCGCTATAGTATGCCGTACGATATGGGCTATAGCCCATGGTCCAAAATGATGAGAAGCGAGGCTAACTTTTTTTTTTTAAATTTCAAAAAACATGGGCTATAACCTTTAGTTTTTGTCATTTCGTCATTTTTTTCAAATCTTCAAAAATGATGAAAAACGGCGCGCTATAGTATGCCGTACGATATGGGCTATAGCCCATGGTCCAAAATGATGAGAAACGAGGCTAACTTTTTTTTTCAAAATTTCAAAAAACATGGGCTATAACCTTTCGTTTTTGTCATTTCGTAATTTTTTTCAAATCTTTAAAAATGATGAAAACGGCGCGCTATAGAATGCCGTACGATATGGGCTATAGCCCATGGTCCAAAATGATGAGAAACGAGGCTAACTTTTTTTTTCAACATTTCAAAAAACATGGGCTATAACCTTTCGTTTTTGTCATTTTGTCATTTTTTTCAAATCTTCAAAAATGATGAAAAACGGCGCGCTATAGTATGCCGTACGATATGGGCTATAGCCCATGGTCCAAAATGATGAGAAACGAGGCTAACCTTTTTTTTCAAAATTTCAAAAAACATGGGCTATAACCTTTCGTTTTTGTCATTTCGTCATTTTTTCAAATCTTCAAAAATGATGAAAAACGGCGCGCTATAGTATGCCGTACGATATGGGCTATAGCCCATGGTCCAAAATGATGAGAAACGAGGCTAACTTTTTTTTCAACATTTCAAAAAACATGGGCTATAACCTTTCGTTTTTGTCATTTCGTCATTTTTTCAAATCTTTGAAAATGATGAAAAACGGCGCGCTATAGAATGCCGTACGATATGGGCTATAGCCCATGGTCCAAAATGATGAGAAACTAGGCTAACTTTTTTTTTCAAAATTTCAAAAAACATGGGCTATAACCTTTCGTTTTTGTCATTTCGTAATTTTTTTCAAATCTTTAAAAATGATGAAAACGGCGCGCTATAGAATGCCGTACGATATGGGCTATAGCCCATGGTCCAAAATGATGAGAAACGAGGCTAACTTTTTTTTTCAAAATTTCAAAAAACATGGGCTATAACCTTTCGTTTTTGTCATTTTGTCATTTTTTTCAAATCTTCAAAAATGATGAAAAACGGCGCGCTATAGTATGCCGTACGATATGGGCTATAGCCCATGGTCCAAAATGATGAGAAACGAGGCTAACTTTTTTTTTCAAAATTTCAAAAAACATGGGCTATAACCTTTCGTTTTTGTCATTTCGTCATTTTTTTCAAATCTTCAAAAATGATGAAAAACGGCGCGCTATAGTATGCCGTACGATATGGGCTATAGCCCATGGTCCAAAATGATGAGAAACGAGGCTAACTTTTTTTTCAACATTTCAAAAAACATGGGCTATAACCTTTCGTTTTTGTCATTTCGTCATTTTTTTCAAATCTTCAAAAATGATGAAAAACGGCGCGCTATAGTATGCCGTACGATATGGGCTATAGCCCATGGTCCAAAATGATGAGAAACGAGGCTAACTTTTTTTTTCAAAATTTCAAAAAACATGGGCTATAACCTTTCGTTTTTGTCATTTCGTCATTTTTTTCAAATCTTCAAAAATGATGAAAAACGGCGCGCTATAGTATGCCGTACGATATGGGCTATAGCCCATGGTCCAAAATGATGAGAAACGAGGCTAACTTTTTTTTTCAAAATTTCAAAAAACATGGGCTATAACCTTTCGTTTTTGTCATTTCGTCATTTTTCTCAAATCTTCAAAAATGATGAAAAACGGCGCGCTATAGTATGCCGTACGATATGGGCTATAGCCCATGGTCCAAAATGATGAGAAACGAGGCTAACTTTTTTTTTCAAAATTTCAAAAAACATGGGCTATAACCTTTCGTTTTTGTCATTTTGTCATTTTTTTCAAATCTTCAAAAATGATGAAAAACGGCGCGCTATAGTATGCCGTACGATATGGGCTATAGCCCATGGTCCAAAATGATGAGAAACGAGGCTAACTTTTTTTTTCAAAATTTCAAAAAACATGGGCTATAACCTTTCGTTTTTGTCATTTTGTCATTTTTTTCAAATCTTCAAAAATGATGAAAAACGGCGCGCTATAGTATGCCGTACGATATGGGCTATAGCCCATGGTCCAAAATGATGAGAAACGAGGCTAACTTTTTTTTTCAAAATTTCAAAAAACATGGGCTATAACCTTTCGTTTTTGTCATTTTGTCATTTTTTTCAAATCTTCAAAAATGATGAAAAACGGCGCGCTATAGTATGCCGTACGATATGGGCTATAGCCCATGGTCCAAAATGATGAGAAACGAGGCTAACTTTTTTTTTCAAAATTTCAAAAAACATGGGCTATAACCTTTCGTTTTTGTCATTTCGTCATTTTTTTCAAATCTTCAAAAATGATGAAAAACGGCGCGCTATAGTATGCCGTACGATATGGGCTATAGCCCATGGTCCAAAATGATGAGAAACGAGGCTAACTTTTTTTTTCAAAATTTCAAAAAACATGGGCTATAACCTTTCGTTTTTGTCATTTTGTCATTTTTTTCAAATCTTCAAAAATGATGAAAAACGGCGCGCTATAGTATGCCGTACGATATGGGCTATAGCCCATGGTCCAAAATGATGAGAAACGAGGCTAACCTTTTTTTTCAAAATTTCAAAAAACATGGGCTATAACCTTTCGTTTTTGTCATTTCGTCATTTTTTAAAATCTTCAAAAATGATGAAAAACGGCGCGCTATAGTATGCCGTACGATATGGGCTATAGCCCATGGTCCAAAATGATGAGAAACGAGGCTAACTTTTTTTTTCAAAATTTCAAAAAACATGGGCTATAACCTTTCGTTTTTGTCATTTCGTAATTTTTTTCAAATCTTTAAAAATGATGAAAAACGGCGCGCTATAGAATGCCGTACGATATGGGCCCATGGTCCAAAATGATGAGAAACGAGGCTAACTTTTTTTTTCAAAATTTCAAAAAACATGGGCTATAACCTTTCGTTTTTGTCATTTTGTCATTTTTTTCAAATCTTCAAAAATGATGAAAAACGGCGCGCTATAGTATGCCGTACGATATGGGCTATAGCCCATGGTCCAAAATGATGAGAAACGAGGCTAACTTTTTTTTCAAAATTTCAAAAAACATGGGCTATAACCTTTCGTTTTTGTCATTTTGTCATTTTTTTCAAATCTTCAAAAATGATGAAAAACGGCGCGCTATAGTATGCCGTACGATATGGGCTATAGCCCATGGTCCAAAATGATGAGAAACGAGGCTAACCTTTTTTTTCAAAATTTCAAAAAACATGGGCTATAACCTTTCGTTTTTGTCATTTCGTCATTTTTTTCAAATCTTTAAAAATGATGAAAAACGGCGCGCTATAGAATGCCGTACGATATGGGCTATAGCCCATGGTCCAAAATGATGAGAAACGAGGCTAACTTTTTTTTTCAAAATTTCAAAAAACAAGGGCTATAACCTTTCGTTTTTGTCATTTTGTCATTTTTTTCAAATCTTCAAAAATGATGAAAAACGGCGCGCTATAGTATGCCGTACGATATGGGCTATAGCCCATGGTCCAAAATGATGAGAAACGAGGCTAACTTTTTTTTTCAAAATTTCAAAAAACATGGGCTATAACCTTTCGTTTTTGTCATTTCGTCATTTTTTTCAAATCTTCAAAAATGATGAAAAACGGCGCGCTATAGTATGCCGTACGATATGGGCTATAGCCCATGGTCCAAAATGATGAGAAACGAGGCTAACTTTTTTTTTCAAAATTTCAAAAAACATGGGATATAACCTTTCGTTTTTGTCATTTCGTCATTTTTTTCAAATCTTCAAAAATGATGAAAAACGGCGCGCTATAGTATGCCGTACGATATGGGCTATAGCCCATGGTCCAAAATGATGAGAAACGAGGCTAACTTTTTTTTTCAAAATTTCAAAAAACATGGGCTATAACCTTTCGTTTTTGTCATTTCGTCATTTTTCTCAAATCTTCAAAAATGATGAAAAACGGCGCGCTATAGTATGCCGTACGATATGGGCTATAGCCCATGGTCCAAAATGATGAGAAACGAGGCTAACTTTTTTTTTCAAAATTTCAAAAAACATGGGCTATAACCTTTCGTTTTTGTCATTTTGTCATTTTTTTCAAATCTTCAAAAATGATGAAAAACGGCGCGCTATAGTATGCCGTACGATATGGGCTATAGCCCATGGTCCAAAATGATGAGAAACGAGGCTAACTTTTTTTTTCAAAATTTCAAAAAACATGGGCTATAACCTTTCGTTTTTGTCATTTCGTCATTTTTTTCAAATCTTCAAACATTATGAAAAACGGCGCGCTATAGTATGCCGTACGATATGGGCTATAGCCCATGGTCCAAAATGATGAGAAACGAGGCTAACTTTTTTTTTCAAAATTTCAAAAAACATGGGCTATAACCTTTCGTTTTTGTCATTTTGTCATTTTTTTCAAATCTTCAAAAATGATGAAAAACGGCGCGCTATAGTATGCCGTACGATATGGGCTATAGCCCATGGTCCAAAATGATGAGAAACGAGGCTAACTTTTTTTTTCAAAATTTCAAAAAACATGGGCTATAACCTTTCGTTTTTGTCATTTTGTCATTTTTTTCAAATCTTCAAAAATGATGAAAAACGGCGCGCTATAGTATGCCGTACGATATGGGCTATAGCCCATGGTCCAAAATGATGAGAAACGAGGCTAACCTTTTTTTTCAAAATTTCAAAAAACATGGGCTATAACCTTTCGTTTTTGTCATTTCGTCATTTTTTCAAATCTTCAAAAATGATGAAAAACGGCGCGCTATAGTATGCCGTACGATATGGGCTATAGCCCATGGTCCAAAATGATGAGAAACGAGGCTAACTTTTTTTTTCAAAATTTCAAAAAACATGGGCTATAACCTTTCGTTTTTGTCATTTCGTAATTTTTTTCAAATCTTTAAAAATGGTGAAAAACGGCGCGCTATAGAATGCCGTACGATATGGGCCCATGGTGCAAAATGATGAGAAACGAGGCTAACTTTTTTTTTCAAAATTTCAAAAAACATGGGCTATAACCTTTCGTTTTTGTCATTTTGTCATTTTTTTCAAATCTTCAAAAATGATGAAAAACGGCGCGCTATAGTATGCCGTACGATATGGGCTATAGCCCATGGTCCAAAATGATGAGAAACGAGGCTAACTTTTTTTTTTCAAAATTTCAAAAAACATGGGCTATAACCTTTCGTTTTTGTCATTTCGTAATTTTTTTCAAATCTTTAAAAATGATGAAAAACGGCGCGCTATAGAATGCCGTACGATATGGGCTATAGCCCATGGTCCAAAATGATGAGAAACGAGGCTATTTTTTTTTTTCAAAATTTCAAAAAACATGGGCTATAACCTTTCGTTTTTGTCATTTTGTCATTTTTTTCAAATCTTCAAAAATGATGAAAAACGGCGCGCTATAGTATGCCGTACGATATGGGCTATAGCCCATGGTCCAAAATGATGAGAAACGAGGCTAACCTTTTTTTTCAAAATTTCAAAAAACATGGGCTATAACCTTTCGTTTTTGTCATTTCGTCATTTTTTCAAATCTTCAAAAATGATGAAAAACGGCGCGCTATAGTATGCCGTACGATATGGGCTATAGCCCATGGTCCAAAATGATGAGAAACGAGGCTAACTTTTTTTTTCAAAATTTCAAAAAACATGGGCTATAACCTTTCGTTTTTGTCATTTCGTAATTTTTTTCAAATCTTTAAAAATGGTGAAAAACGGCGCGCTATAGAATGCCGTACGATATGGGCCCATGGTCCAAAATGATGAGAAACGAGGCTAACTTTTTTTTTCAAAATTTCAAAAAACATGGGCTATAACCTTTCGTTTTTGTCATTTTGTCATTTTTTTCAAATCTTCAAAAATGATGAAAAACGGCGCGCTATAGTATGCCGTACGATATGGGCTATAGCCCATGGTCCAAAATGATGAGAAACGAGGCTAACTTTTTTTTTTCAAAATTTCAAAAAACATGGGCTATAACCTTTCGTTTTTGTCATTTCGTAATTTTTTTCAAATCTTTAAAAATGATGAAAAACGGCGCGCTATAGAATGCCGTACGATATGGGCTATAGCCCATGGTCCAAAATGATGAGAAACGAGGCTATTTTTTTTTTTCAAAATTTCAAAAAACATGGGCTATAACCTTTCGTTTTTGTCATTTTGTCATTTTTTTCAAATCTTCAAAAATGATGAAAAACGGCGCGCTATAGTATGCCGTACGATATGGGCTATAGCCCATGGTCCAAAATGATGAGAAGCGAGGCTAACTTTTTTTTTCAAAATTTCAAAAAACATGGGCTATAACATTTAGTTTTTGTCATTTCGTCATTTTTTTCAAATCTTCAAAAATGATGAAAAACGGCGCGCTATAGTATGCCGTACGATATGGGCTATAGCCCATGGTCCAAAATGATGAGAAACGAGGCTAACTTTTTTTTTCAAAATTTCAAAAAACATGGGCTATAACCTTTCGTTTTTGTCATTTCGTAATTTTTTTCAAATCTTTAAAAATGATGAAAACGGCGCGCTATAGAATGCCGTACGATATGGGCTATAGCCCATGGTCCAAAATGATGAGAAACGAGGCTAACTTTTTTTTTCAAAATTTCAAAAAACATGGGCTATAACCTTTCGTTTTTGTCATTTTGTCATTTTTTTCAAATCTTCAAAAATGATGAAAAACGGCGCGCTATAGTATGCCGTACGATATGGGCTATAGCCCATGGTCCAAAATGATGAGAAACGAGGCTAACCTTTTTTTTCAAAATTTCAAAAAACATGGGCTATAACCTTTCGTTTTTGTCATTTCGTCATTTTTTCAAATCTTCAAAAATGATGAAAAACGGCGCGCTATAGTATGCCGTACGATATGGGCTATAGCCCATGGTCCAAAATGATGAGAAACGAGGCTAACTTTTTTTTCAACATTTCAAAAAACATGGGCTATAACCTTTCGTTTTTGTCATTTCGTCATTTTTTCAAATCTTTGAAAATGATGAAAAACGGCGCGCTATAGAATGCCGTACGATATGGGCTATAGCCCATGGTCCAAAATGATGAGAAACTAGGCTAACTTTTTTTTTCAAAATTTCAAAAAACATGGGCTATAACCTTTCGTTTTTGTCATTTCGTAATTTTTTTCAAATCTTTAAAAATGATGAAAACGGCGCGCTATAGAATGCCGTACGATATGGGCTATAGCCCATGGTCCAAAATGATGAGAAACGAGGCTAACTTTTTTTTTCAAAATTTCAAAAAACATGGGCTATAACCTTTCGTTTTTGTCATTTTGTCATTTTTTTCAAATCTTCAAAAATGATGAAAAACGGCGCGCTATAGTATGCCGTACGATATGGGCTATAGCCCATGGTCCAAAATGATGAGAAACGAGGCTAACCTTTTTTTTCAAAATTTCAAAAAACATGGGCTATAACCTTTCGTTTTTGTCATTTCGTCATTTTTTTCAAATCTTCAAAAATGATGAAAAACGGCGCGCTATAGTATGCCGTACGATATGGGCTATAGCCCATGGTCCAAAATGATGAGAAACGAGGCTAACTTTTTTTTCAACATTTCAAAAAACATGGGCTATAACCTTTCGTTTTTGTCATTTCGTCATTTTTTTCAAATCTTTAAAAATGATGAAAAACGGCGCGCTATAGAATGCCGTACGATATGGGCTATAGCCCATGGTCCAAAATGATGAGAAACGAGGCTAACTTTTTTTTTCAAAATTTCAAAAAACATGGGCTATAACCTTTCGTTTTTGTCATTTTGTCATTTTTTTCAAATCTTCAAAAATGATGAAAAACGGCGCGCTATAGTATGCCGTACGATATGGGCTATAGCCCATGGTCCAAAATGATGAGAAACGAGGCTAACTTTTTTTTTCAAAATTTCAAAAAACATGGGCTATAACCTTTCGTTTTTGTCATTTCGTCATTTTTTTCAAATCTTCAAAAATGATGAAAAACGGCGCGCTATAGTATGCCGTACGATATGGGCTATAGCCCATGGTCCAAAATGATGAGAAACGAGGCTAACTTTTTTTTTCAAAATTTCAAAAAACATGGGCTATAACCTTTCGTTTTTGTCATTTCGTCATTTTTTTCAAATCTTCAAAAATGATGAAAAACGGCGCGCTATAGTATGCCGTACGATATGGGCTATAGCCCATGGTCCAAAATGATGAGAAACGAGGCTAACTTTTTTTTTCAAAATTTAAAAAAACATGGGCTATAACCTTTCGTTTTTGTCATTTCGTCATTTTTCTCAAATCTTCAAAAATGATGAAAAACGGCGCGCTATAGTATGCCGTACGATATGGGCTATAGCCCATGGTCCAAAATGATGAGAAACGAGGCTAACTTTTTTTTTCAAAATTTCAAAAAACATGGGCTATAACCTTTCGTTTTTGTCATTTTGTCATTTTTTTCAAATCTTCAAAAATGATGAAAAACGGCGCGCTATAGTATGCCGTACGATATGGGCTATAGCCCATGGTCCAAAATGATGAGAAACGAGGCTAACTTTTTTTTTCAAAATTTCAAAAAACATGGGCTATAACCTTTCGTTTTTGTCATTTTGTCATTTTTTTCAAATCTTCAAAAATGATGAAAAACGGCGCGCTATAGTATGCCGTACGATATGGGCTATAGCCCATGGTCCAAAATGATGAGAAACGAGGCTAACTTTTTTTTTCAAAATTTCAAAAAACATGGGCTATAACCTTTCGTTTTTGTCATTTTGTCATTTTTTTCAAATCTTCAAAAATGATGAAAAACGGCGCGCTATAGTATGCCGTACGATATGGGCTATAGCCCATGGTCCAAAATGATGAGAAACGAGGCTAACTTTTTTTTTCAAAATTTCAAAAAACATGGGCTATAACCTTTCGTTTTTGTCATTTCGTCATTTTTTTCAAATCTTCAAAAATGATGAAAAACGGCGCGCTATAGTATGCCGTACGATATGGGCTATAGCCCATGGTCCAAAATGATGAGAAACGAGGCTAACTTTTTTTTTCAAAATTTCAAAAAACATGGGCTATAACCTTTCGTTTTTGTCATTTTGTCATTTTTTTCAAATCTTCAAAAATGATGAAAAACGGCGCGCTATAGTATGCCGTACGATATGGGCTATAGCCCATGGTCCAAAATGATGAGAAACGAGGCTAACCTTTTTTTTCAAAATTTCAAAAAACATGGGCTATAACCTTTCGTTTTTGTCATTTCGTCATTTTTTAAAATCTTCAAAAATGATGAAAAACGGCGCGCTATAGTATGCCGTACGATATGGGCTATAGCCCATGGTCCAAAATGATGAGAAACGAGGCTAACTTTTTTTTTCAAAATTTCAAAAAACATGGGCTATAACCTTTCGTTTTTGTCATTTCGTAATTTTTTTCAAATCTTTAAAAATGATGAAAAACGGCGCGCTATAGAATGCCGTACGATATGGGCCCATGGTCCAAAATGATGAGAAACGAGGCTAACTTTTTTTTTCAAAATTTCAAAAAACATGGGCTATAACCTTTCGTTTTTGTCATTTTGTCATTTTTTTCAAATCTTCAAAAATGATGAAAAACGGCACGCTATAGTATGCCGTACGATATGGGCTATAGCCCATGGTCCAAAATGATGAGAAACGAGGCTAACTTTTTTTTTTCAAAATTTCAAAAAACATGGGCTATAACCTTTCGTTTTTGTCATTTCGTCATTTTTTTCAAATCTTCAAAAATGATGAAAAACAGCGCGCTATAGTATGCCATACGATATGGGCTATAGCCCATGGTCCAAAATGATGAGAAACGAGGCTAACTTTTTTTTTCAAAATTTCAAAAAACATGGGCTATAACCTTTCGTTTTTGTCATTTCGTCATTTTTTTCAAATCTTCAAAAATGATGAAAACAGCGCGCTATAGTATGCCGTACGATATGGGCTATAGCCCATGGTCCAAAATGATGAGAAACGAGGCTAACTTTTTTTTTCAAAATTTCAAAAAACATGGGCTATAACCTTTCGTTTTTGTCATTTCGTAATTTTTTTCAAATCTTTAAAAATGATGAAAAACGGCGCGCTATAGAATGCCGTACGATATGGGCTATAGCCCATGGTCCAAAATGATGAGAAACGAGGCTAACTTTTTTTTTCAAAACAAAAAACATGGGCTATAACCTTTCGTTTTTGTCATTTTGTCATTTTTTTCAAATCTTCAAAAATGATGAAAAACGGCGCGCTATAGAATGCCGTACGATATGGGCTATAGCCCATGGTCCAAAATGATGAGAAACGAGGCTAACTTTTTTTTTCAAAATTTCAAAAAACATGGGCTATAACCTTTCGTTTTTGTCATTTTGTCATTTTTTTCAAATCTTCAAAAATGATGAAAAACGGCGCGCTATAGTATGCCGTACGATATGGGCTATAGCCCATGGTCCAAAATGATGAGAAACGAGGCTAACTTTTTTTTTCAAAATTTCAAAAAACATGGGCTATAACCTTTCGTTTTTGTCATTTCGTCATTTTTTCAAATCTTTAAAAATGATGAAAAACGGCGCGCTATAGAATGCCGTACGATATGGGCTATAGCCCATGGTCCAAAATGATGAGAAACGAGGCTAACTTTTTTTTTCAAAATTTCAAAAAACATGGGCTATAACCTTTCGTTTTTGTCATTTCGTAATTTTTTCAAATCTTTAAAAATGATGAAAAACGGCGCGCTATAGAATGCCGTACGATATGGGCTATAGCCCATGGTCCAAAATGATGAGAAACGAGGCTAACTTTTTTTTTCAAAATTTCAAAAAACATGGGCTATAACCTTTCGTTTTTGTCATTTTGTCATTTTTTTCAAATCTTCAAAAATGATGAAAAACGGCGCGCTATAGTATGCCGTACGATATGGGCTATAGCCCATGGTCCAAAATGATGAGAAACGAGGCTAACCTTTTTTTTCAAAATTTCAAAAAACATGGGCTATAACCTTTCGTTTTTGTCATTTCGTCATTTTTTTCAAATCTTCAAAAATGATGAAAAACGGCGCGCTATAGTATGCCGTACGATATGGGCTATAGCCCATGGTCCAAAATGATGAGAAACGAGGCTAACTTTTTTTTTCAAAATTTCAAAAAACATGGGCTATAACCTTTCGTTTTTGTCATTTTGTCATTTTTTTCAAATCTTCAAAAATGATGAAAAACGGCGCGCTATAGTATGCCGTACGATATGGGCTATAGCCCATGGTCCAAAATGATGAGAAACGAGGCTAACTTTTTTTTTCAAAATTTCAAAAAACATGGGCTATAACCTTTCGTTTTTGTCATTTCGTCATTTTTTCAAATCTTTAAAAATGATGAAAAACGGCGCGCTATAGAATGCCGTACGATATGGGCTATAGCCCATGGTCCAAAATGATGAGAAACGAGGCTAACTTTTTTTTTCAAAATTTCAAAAAACATGGGCTATAACCTTTCGTTTTTGTCATTTCGTAATTTTTTCAAATCTTTAAAAATGATGAAAAACGGCGCGCTATAGAATGCCGTACGATATGGGCTATAGCCCATGGTCCAAAATGATGAGAAACGAGGCTAACTTTTTTTTTCAAAATTTCAAAAAACATGGGCTATAACCTTTCGTTTTTGTCATTTTGTCATTTTTTTCAAATCTTCAAAAATGATGAAAAACGGCGCGCTATAGTATGCCGTACGATATGGGCTATAGCCCATGGTCCAAAATGATGAGAAACGAGGCTAACCTTTTTTTTCAAAATTTCAAAAAACATGGGCTATAACCTTTCGTTTTTGTCATTTCGTCATTTTTTTCAAATCTTCAAAAATGATGAAAAACGGCGCGCTATAGTATGCCGTACGATATGGGCTATAGCCCATGGTCCAAAATGATGAGAAACGAGGCTAACTTTTTTTTTCAAAATTTCAAAAAACATGGGCTATAACCTTTCGTTTTTGTCATTTCGTCATTTTTTCAAATCTTCAAAAATGATGAAAAACGGCGCGCTATAGTATGCCGTACGATATGGGCTATAGCCCATGGTCCAAAATGATGAGAAACGAGGCTAACTTTTTTTTTCAAAATTTCAAAAAACATGGGCTATAACCTTTCGTTTTTGTCATTTCGTAATTTTTTTCAAATCTTTAAAAATGATGAAAAACGGCGCGCTATAGAATGCCGTACGATATGGGCTATAGCCCATGGTCCAAAATGATGAGAAACGAGGCTAACTTTTTTTTTCAAAACAAAAAACATGGGCTATAACCTTTCGTTTTTGTCATTTTGTCATTTTTTTCAAATCTTCAAAAATGATGAAAAACGGCGCGCTATAGAATACCGTACGATATGGGCTATAGCCCATGGTCCAAAATGATGAGAAACGAGGCTAACTTTTTTTTTCAAAATTTCAAAAAACATGAGCTATAACCTTTCGTTTTTGTCATTTTGTCATTTTTTTCAAATCTTCAAAAATGATGAAAAACGGCGCGCTATAGTATGCCGTACGATATGGGCTATAGCCCATGGTCCAAAATGATGAGAAACGAGGCTAACTTTTTTTTTCAAAATTTCAAAAAACATGGGCTATAACCTTTCGTTTTTGTCATTTCGTCATTTTTTCAAATCTTTAAAAATGATGAAAAACGGCGCGCTATAGAATGCCGTACGATATGGGCTATAGCCCATGGTCCAAAATGATGAGAAACGAGGCTAACTTTTTTTTTCAAAATTTCAAAAAACATGGGCTATAACCTTTCGTTTTTGTCATTTCGTAATTTTTTCAAATCTTTAAAAATGATGAAAAACGGCGCGCTATAGAATGCCGTACGATATGGGCTATAGCCCATGGTCCAAAATGATGAGAAACGAGGCTAACTTTTTTTTTCAAAATTTAAAAAAACATGGGCTATAACCTTTCGTTTTTGTCATTTTGTCATTTTTTTCAAATCTTCAAAAATGATGAAAAACGGCGCGCTATAGTATGCCGTACGATATGGGCTATAGCCCATGGTCCAAAATGATGAGAAACGAGGCTAACCTTTTTTTTCAAAATTTCAAAAAACATGGGCTATAACCTTTCGTTTTTGTCATTTCGTAATTTTTTTCAAATCTTCAAAAATGATGAAAAACGGCGCGCTATAGTATGCAGTTCCGATATGGGCTATAGCCCATGGTCCAAAATGATGAGAAACGAGGCTAACTTTTTTTTTCAAAATTTCAAAAAACATGGGCTATAACCTTTCGTTTTTGTCATTTCGTCATTTTTTCAAATCTTCAAAAATGATGAAAAACGGCGCGCTATAGTATGCCGTACGATATGGGCTATAGCCCATGGTCCAAAATGATGAGAAACGAGGCTAACTTTTTTTTTCAAAATTTCAAAAAACATGGGCTATAACCTTTCGTTTTTGTCATTTCGTAATTTTTTTCAAATCTTTAAAAATGATGAAAAACGGCGCGCTATAGAATGCCGTACGATATGGGCTATAGCCCATGGTCCAAAATGATGAGAAACGAGGCTAACTTTTTTTTTCAAAATTTCAAAAAACATGGGCTATAACCTTTCGTTTTTGTCATTTTGTCATTTTTTTCAAATCTTCAAAAATGATGAAAAACGGCGCGCTATAGTATGCCGTACGATATGGGCTATAGCCCATGGTCCAAAATGATGAGATGCGAGGCTAACTTTTTTTTTCAAAATTTAAAAAAACATGGGCTATAACCTTTCGTTTTTGTCATTTTGTCATTTTTTTTAAATCTTCAAAAATGATGAAAAACGGCGCGCTATAGTATGCCGTACGATATGGGCTATAGCCCATGGTCCAAAATGATGAGAAACGAGGCTAACCTTTTTTTTCAAAATTTCAAAAAACATGGGCTATAACCTTTCGTTTTTGTCATTTCGTCATTTTTTTCAAATCTTTAAAAATTATGAAAAACGGCGCGCTATAGAATGCCGTACGATATGGGCTATAGCCCATGGTCCAAAATGATGAGAAACGAGGCTAACTTTTTTTTTCAAAATTTCAAAAAACAAGGGCTATAACCTTTCGTTTTTGTCATTTTGTCATTTTTTTCAAATCTTCAAAAATGATGGAAAACGGCGCGCTATAGTATGCCGTACGATATGGGCTATAGCCCATGGTCCAAAATGATGAGAAACGAGGCTAACTTTTTTTTTCAAAATTTCAAAAAACATGGGCTATAACCTTTCGTTTTTGTCATTTCGTCATTTTTTTCAAATCTTCAAAAATGATGAAAAACGGCGCGCTATAGTATGCCGTACGATATGGGCTATAGCCCATGGTCCAAAATGATGAGAAACGAGGCTAACTTTTTTTTTCAAAATTTCAAAAAACATGGGCTATAACCTTTCGTTTTTGTCATTTTGTCATTTTTTTCAAATCTTCAAAAATGATGAAAAACGGCGCGCTATAGTATGCCGTACGATATGGGCTATAGCCCATGGTCCAAAATGATGAGAAACGAGGCTAACTTTTTTTTTCAAAATTTCAAAAAACATGGGCTATAACCTTTCGTTTTTGTCATTTTGTCATTTTTTTCAAATCTTCAAAAATGATGAAAAACGGCGCGCTATAGTATGCCGTACGATATGGGCTATAGCCCATGGTCCAAAATGATGAGAAACGAGGCTAACTTTTTTTTTCAAAATTTCAAAAAACATGGGCTATAACCTTTCGTTTTTGTCATTTTGTCATTTTTTTCAAATCTTCAAAAATGATGAAAAACGGCGCGCTATAGTATGCCGTACGATATGGGCTATAGCCCATGGTCCAAAATGATGAGATGCGAGGCTAACTTTTTTTTTCAAAATTTAAAAAAACATGGGCTATAACCTTTCGTTTTTGTCATTTTGTCATTTTTTTCAAATCTTCAAAAATGATGAAAAACGGCGCGCTATAGTATGCCGTACGATATGGGCTATAGCCCATGGTCCAAAATGATGAGAAACGAGGCTAACTTTTTTTTTCAAAATTTCAAAAAACATGGGCTATAACCTTTCGTTTTTGTCATTTTGTCATTTTTTTCAAATCTTCAAAAATGATGAAAAACGGCGCGCTATAGTATGCCGTACGATATGGGCTATAGCCCATGGTCCAAAATGATGAGATGCGAGGCTAACTTTTTTTTTCAAAATTTAAAAAAACATGGGCTATAACCTTTCGTTTTTGTCATTTTGTCATTTTTTTTAAATCTTCAAAAATGATGAAAAACGGCGCGCTATAGTATGCCGTACGATATGGGCTATAGCCCATGGTCCAAAATGATGAGAAACGAGGCTAACTTTTTTTTTCAAAATTTCAAAAAACATGGGCTATAACCTTTCGTTTTTGTCATTTTGTCATTTTTTTCAAATCTTCAAAAATGATGAAAAACGGCGCGCTATAGTATGCCGTACGATATGGGCTATAGCCCATGGTCCAAAATGATGAGAAACGAGGCTAACTTTTTTTTTCAAAATTTCAAAAAACATGGGCTATAACCTTTCGTTTTTGTCATTTTGTCATTTTTTTCAAATCTTCAAAAATGATGAAAAACGGCGCGCTATAGTATGCCGTACGATATGGGCTATAGCCCATGGTCCAAAATGATGAGAAACGAGGCTAACTTTTTTTTTCAAAATTTCAAAAAACATGGGCTATAACCTTTCGTTTTTGTCATTTTGTCATTTTTTTCAAATCTTCAAAAATGATGAAAAACGGCGCGCTATAGTATGCCGTACGATATGGGCTATAGCCCATGGTCCAAAATGATGAGATGCGAGGCTAACTTTTTTTTTCAAAATTTAAAAAAACATGGGCTATAACCTTTCGTTTTTGTCATTTTGTCATTTTTTTTAAATCTTCAAAAATGATGAAAAACGGCGCGCTATAGTACGCCGTACGATATGGGCTATAGCCCATGGTCCAAAATGATGAGAAACGAGGCTAACTTTTTTTTTCAAAATTTCAAAAAACATGGGCTATAACCTTTCGTTTTTGTCATTTCGTAATTTTTTCAAATCTTCAAAAATGATGAAAAACGGCACGCTATAGTATGCTGTACGATATGGGCTATAGCCCATGGTCCAAAATGATGAGAAACGAGGCTAACTTTTTTTTTCAAAATTTCAAAAAACATGGGCTATAACCTTTCGTTTTTGTCATTTCGTAATTTTTTTCAAATCTTTAAAAATGATGAAAAACGGCGCGCTATAGAATGCCGTACGATATGGGCCCATGGTCCAAAATGATGAGAAACGAGGCTAACTTTTTTTTTCAAAATTTCAAAAAACATGGGCTATAACCTTTCGTTTTTGTCATTTTGTCATTTTTTTCAAATCTTCAAAAATGATGAAAAACGGCGCGCTATAGTATGCCATACGATATGGGCTATAGCCCATGGTCCAAAATGATGAGAAACGAGGCTAACTTTTTTTTTTCAAAATTTCAAAAAACATGGGCTATAACCTTTCGTTTTTGTCATTTCGTCATTTTTTTCAAATCTTCAAAAATGATGAAAAACGGCGCGCTATAGTATGCCATACGATATGGGCTATAGCCCATGGTCCAAAATGATGAGAAACGAGGCTAACCTTTTTTTTCAAAATTTCAAAAACATGGGCTATAACCTTTCGTTTTTGTCATTTTGTCATTTTTTTCAAATCTTCAAAAATGATGAAAAACGGCGCGCTATAGTATGCCGTACGATATGGGCTATAGCCCATGGTCCAAAATGATGAGAAACGAGGCTAACTTTTTTTTTCAAAATTTCAAAAAACATGGGCTATAACCTTTCGTTTTTGTCATTTCGTAATTTTTTTCAAATCTTTAAAAATGATGAAAAACGGCGCGCTATAGAATGCCGTACGATATGGGCTATAGCCCATGGTCCAAAATGATGAGAAACGAGGCTAACTTTTTTTTTCAAAATTTCAAAAAACATGGGCTATAACCTTTCGTTTTTGTCATTTTGTCATTTTTTTCAAATCTTCAAAAATGATGAAAAACGGCGCGCTATAGTATGCCGTACGATATGGGCTATAGCCCATGGTCCAAAATGATGAGATGCGAGGCTAACTTTTTTTTTCAAAATTTAAAAAAACATGGGCTATAACCTTTCGTTTTTGTCATTTTGTCATTTTTTTCAAATCTTCAAAAATGATGAAAAACGGTGCGCTATAGTATGCCGTACGATATGGGCTATAGCCCATGGTCCAAAATGATGAGAAACAAGGCTAACTTTTTTTTTCAAAATTTCAAAAAACATGGGCTATAACCTTTCGTTTTTGTCATTTCGTCATTTTTTTCAAATCTTCAAAAATGATGAAAAACGGCGCGCTATAGTATGCCGTACGATATGGGCTATAGCCCATGGTCCAAAATGATGAGAAACGAGGCTAACTTTTTTTTTCAAAATTTAAAAAAACATGGGCTATAACCTTTCGTTTTTGTCATTTCGTCATTTTTTTCAAATCTTCAAAAATGATGAAAAACGGCGCGCTATAGTATGCCGTACGATATGGGCTATAGCCCATGGTCCAAAATGATGAGAAACGAGGCTAACTTTTTTTTTCAAAATTTAAAAAAACATGGGCTATAACCTTTCGTTTTTGTCATTTCGTCATTTTTTTCAAATCTTCAAAAATGATGAAAAACGGCGCGCTATAGTATGCCGTAAGATATGGGCTATAGCCCATGGTCCAAAATGATGAGAAACGAGGCTAACTTTTTTTTTCAAAATTTCAAAAAACATGGGCTATAACCTTTCGTTTTTGTCATTTCGTAATTTTTTTCAAATCTTTAAAAATGATGAAAAACGGCGCGCTATAGAATGCCGTACGATATGGGCTATAGCCCATGGTCCAAAATGATGAGAAACGAGGCTAACTTTTTTTTCCAAAATTTCAAAAAACATGGGCTATAACCTTTCGTTTTTGTCATTTCGTCATTTTTTTCAAATCTTCAAAAATGATGAAAAACGGCGCGCTATAGTATGCCGTACGATATGGGCTATAGCCCATGGTCCAAAATGATGAGAAACGAGGCTAACTTTTTTTTTCAAAATTTCAAAAACATGGGCTATAACCTTTCGTTTTTGTCATTTCGTAATTTTTTTCAAATCTTTAAAAATGATGAAAAACGGCGCGCTATAGAATGCCGTACGATATGGGCTATAGCCCATGGTCCAAAATGATGAGAAACGAGGCTAACTTTTTTTTTCAAAATTTCAAAAAACATGGGCTATAACCTTTCGTTTTTGTCATTTTGTCATTTTTTTCAAATCTTCAAAAATGATGAAAAACGGTGCGCTATAGTATGCCGTACGATATGGGCTATAGCCCATGGTCCAAAATGATGAGAAACAAGGCTAACTTTTTTTTTTTAAATTTCAAAAAACATGGGCTATAACCTTTCGTTTTTGTCATTTCGTCATTTTTTTCAAATCTTCAAAAATGATGAAAAACGGCGCGCTATAGTATGCCGTACGATATGGGCTATAGCCCATGGTCCAAAATGATGAGAAACGAGGCTAACTTTTTTTTTCAAAATTTCAAAAACATGGGCTATAACCTTTCGTTTTTGTCATTTCGTAATTTTTTTCAAATCTTTAAAAATGATGAAAAACGGCGCGCTATAGAATGCCGTACGATATGGGCTATAGCCCATGGTCCAAAATGATGAGAAACGAGGCTAACTTTTTTTTTCAAAATTTCAAAAAACATGGGCTATAACCTTTCGTTTTTGTCATTTTGTCATTTTTTTCAAATCTTCAAAAATGATGAAAAACGGTGCGCTATAGTATGCCGTACGATATGGGCTATAGCCCATGGTCCAAAATGATGAGAAACAAGGCTAACTTTTTTTTTTTTAATTTCAAAAAACATGGGCTATAACCTTTCGTTTTTGTCATTTCGTCATTTTTTTCAAATCTTCAAAAATGATGAAAAACGGCGCGCTATAGTATGCCGTACGATATGGGCTATAGCCCATGGTCCAAAATGATGAGAAACGAGGCTAACTTTTTTTTTCAAAATTTCAAAAAACATGGGCTATAACCTTTCGTTTTTGTCATTTCGTCATTTTTTTCAAATCTTCAAAAATGATGAAAAACGGCGCGCTATAGTATGCCGTACGATATGGGCTATAGCCCATGGTCCAAAATGATGAGAAACGAGGCTAACTTTTTTTTTCAAAATTTCAAAAACATGGGCTATAACCTTTCGTTTTGTCATTTTGTCATTTTTTTCAAATCTTCAAAAATGATGAAAAACGGTGCGCTATAGTATGCCGTACGATATGGGCTATAGCCCATGGTCCAAAATGATGAGAAACGAGGCTAACTTTTTTTTTCAAAATTTCAAAAAACATGGTCTATAACCTTTCGTTTTTGTCATTTTGTCATTTTTTTCAAATCTTCAAAAATGATGAAAAACGGTGCGCTATAGTATGCCGTACGATATGGGCTATAGCCCATGGTCCAAAATGATGAGAAACAAGGCTAACTTTTTTTTTCAAAATTTCAAAAAACATGGGCTATAACCTTTCGTTTTTGTCATTTCGTCATTTTTTTCAAATCTTCAAAAATGATGAAAAACGGCGCGCTATAGTATGCCGTACGATATGGGCTATAGCCCATGGTCCAAAATGATGAGAAACGAGGCTAACTTTTTTTTTCAAAATTTCAAAAAACATGGGCTATAACCCATCGTTTTTTTTAATTTTTTTTAAATCCTCAAAAATGATGAAAAACGGCGTGCCATAGTATGCCGTACGATATGGGCTATAGCCCACGGTCCAAAATGATGAGAAACGAGGCTAACTATTTTTTTCAAAATTTAAAAAAACATGGGCTATAACCCATCGTTTTTTTCATTTTTTTCAAATCCTCAAAAATGATGAAAAACGGCGTGCCATAGTATGCCGTACAATATGGGCTATAGCCCACGGTCCAAAATGATGAGAAACGAGGCTAACTTTTTTTTTCAAAATTTCAAAAAACATGGGCTATAACCCATCGTATTTTTTATTTTTTCATTTTTTTCAAATCCTCAAAAATGATGAAAAACGGCGTGCCATAGTATGCCGTACGATATGGGCTATAGCCCACGGTCCAAAATGATGAGAAACGAGGCTAACTTTTTTTTTCAAAATTTCAAAAAACATGGGCTATAACCCATCGTTTTTTTCATTTTTTTCAAATCCTCAAAAATGATGAAAAACGGCGTGCCATAGTATGCCGTACGATATGGGCTATAGCCCACGGTCCAAAATGATGAGAAACGAGGCTAACCTTTTTTTTTTTAATTTAAAAAAACATGGGCTATAACCCATCGTTTTTTTCATTTTTTTCAAATCCTCAAAAATGATGAAAAACGGCGTGCCATAGTATGCCGTACAATATGGGCTATAGCCCACGGTCCAAAATGATGAGAAACGAGGCTAACTTTTTTTTTCAAAATTTCAAAAAACATGGGCTATAACCCATCGTTTTTTTTCATTTTTCATTTTTTTCAAATCCTCAAAAATGATGAAAAACGGCGTGCCATAGTATGCCGTACGATATGGGCTATAGCCCACGGTCCAAAATGATGAGAAACGAGGCTAACTTTTTTTTTTTTAATTTAAAAAAACATGGGCTATAACCCATCGTTTTTTTTCATTTTTTCATTTTTTTCAAATCCTCAAAAATGATGAAAAACGGCGTGCCATAGTATGCCGTACGATATGGGCTATAGCCCACGGTCCAAAATGATGAGAAACGAGGCTAACTTTTTTTTTCAAAATTTCAAAAAAAAGTGGCCTATAACCCATCGTTTTTTTCATTTTTTCATTTTTTTCAAATCCTCAAAAATGATGAAAAACGGCGTGCCATAGTATGCCGTACGATATGGACTATAGCCCACGGTCAAAAATGATGAGAAACGAGGCTAACTTTTTTTTTCAAAATTTCAAAAAACATGGGCTATAACCCATCGTTTTTTTTATTTTTTTTTAAATCCTCAAAAATGATGAAAAACGGCGTGCCATAGTATGCCGTACGATATGGGCTATAGCCCACGGTCCAAAATGATGAGAAACGAGGCTAACTTTTTTTTTCAAAATTTCAAAAAACATGGGCTATAACCCATCGTATTTTTTATTTTTTCATTTTTTTCAAATCCTCAAAAATGATGAAAAACGGCGTGCCATAGTATGCCGTACGATATGGGCTATAGCCCACGGTCCAAAATGATGAGAAACGAGGCTAACTTTTTTTTTCAAAATTTCAAAAAACATGGGCTATAACCCATCGTTTTTTTCATTTTTTTCAAATCCTCTAAAATGATGAAAAACGGCGTGCCATAGTATGCCGTACGATATGGGCTATAGCCCACGGTCCAAAATGATGAGAAACGAGGCTAACTTTTTTTTTTTTAATTTCAAAAAACATGGGCTATAACCCATCGTTTTTTTCATTTTTTTCAAATCCTCAAAAATGATGAAAAACGGCGTGCCATAGTATGCCGTACAATATGGGCTATAGCCCACGGTCCAAAATGATGAGAAACGAGGCTAACTTTTTTTTTCAAAATTTCAAAAAACATGGGCTATAACCCATCGTTTTTTTCATTTTTCATTTTTTTCAAATCCTCAAAAATGATGAAAAACGGCGTGCCATAGTATGCTGTACGATATGGGCTATAGCCCACGGTCCAAAATGATGAGAAACGAGGCTAACTTTTTTTTTTTTTTTTTCAAAAAACATGGGCTATAACCCATCGTTTTTTTCATTTTTTTCAAATCCTCAAAAATGATGAAAAACGGCGTGCCATAGTATGCCGTACGATATGGGCTATAGCCCACGGTCCAAAATGATGAGAAACAAGGCTAACTTTTTTTTTCAAAATTTCAAAAAACATGGGCTATAACCCATCGTTTTTTTTAATTTTTCATTTTTTTCAAATCCTCAAAAATGATGAAAAACGGCGTGCCATAGTATGCCGTACGATATGGGCTATAGCCCACGGTCCAAAATGATGAGAAACGAGGCTAACTATTTTTTTCAAAATTTCAAAAAACATGGGCTATAACCCATCGTTTTTTTCATTTTTTCATTTTTTTCAAATCCTCAAAAATGATGAAAAACGGCGTGCCATAGTATGCCGTACGATATGGGCTATAGCCCACGGTCCAAAATGATGAGAAACAAGGCTAACTTTTTTTTTCAAAATTTCAAAAAACATGGGCTATAACCCATCGTTTTTTTTAATTTTTCATTTTTTTCAAATCCTCAAAAATGATGAAAAACGGCGTGCCATAGTATGCCGTACGATATGGGCTATAGCCCACGGTCCAAAATGATGAGAAACGAGGCTAACTATTTTTTTAAAAATTTAAAAAAACATGGGCTATAACCCATCGTTTTTTTCATTTTTTTCAAATCCTCAAAAATGATGAAAAACGGCGTGCCATAGTATGCCGTACAATATGGGCTATAGCCCACGGTCCAAAATGATGAGAAACGAGGCTAACTTTTTTTTTCAAAATTTCAAAAAACATGGGCTATAACCCATCGTATTTTTTATTTTTTTCAAATCCTCAAAAATGATGAAAAACGGCGTGCCATAGTATGCCGTACGATATGGACTATAGCCCACGGTCAAAAATGATGAGAAACGAGGCTAACTTTTTTTTTCAAAATTTCAAAAAACATGGGCTATAACCCATCGTTTTTTTTATTTTTTTTTAAATCCTCAAAAATGATGAAAAACGGCGTGCCATAGTATGCCGTACGATATGGGCTATAGCCCACGGTCCAAAATGATGAGAAACGAGGCTAACTTTTTTTTTCAAAATTTCAAAAAACATGGGCTATAACCCATCGTATTTTTTATTTTTTCATTTTTTTCAAATCCTCAAAAATGATGAAAAACGGCGTGCCATAGTATGCCGTACGATATGGGCTATAGCCCACGGTCCAAAATGATGAGAAACGAGGCTAACTTTTTTTTTCAAAATTTCAAAAAACATGGGCTATAACCCATCGTTTTTTTCATTTTTTTCAAATCCTCTAAAATGATGAAAAACGGCGTGCCATAGTATGCCGTACGATATGGGCTATAGCCCACGGTCCAAAATGATGAGAAACGAGGCTAACTTTTTTTTTTTTAATTTCAAAAAACATGGGCTATAACCCATCGTTTTTTTCATTTTTTTCAAATCCTCAAAAATGATGAAAAACGGCGTGCCATAGTATGCCGTACAATATGGGCTATAGCCCACGGTCCAAAATGATGAGAAACGAGGCTAACTTTTTTTTTCAAAATTTCAAAAAACATGGGCTATAACCCATCGTTTTTTTCATTTTTCATTTTTTTCAAATCCTCAAAAATGATGAAAAACGGCGTGCCATAGTATGCTGTACGATATGGGCTATAGCCCACGGTCCAAAATGATGAGAAACGAGGCTAACTTTTTTTTTTTTTTTTTCAAAAAACATGGGCTATAACCCATCGTTTTTTTCATTTTTTTCAAATCCTCAAAAATGATGAAAAACGGCGTGCCATAGTATGCCGTACGATATGGGCTATAGCCCACGGTCCAAAATGATGAGAAACAAGGCTAACTTTTTTTTTCAAAATTTCAAAAAACATGGGCTATAACCCATCGTTTTTTTTAATTTTTCATTTTTTTCAAATCCTCAAAAATGATGAAAAACGGCGTGCCATAGTATGCCGTACGATATGGGCTATAGCCCACGGTCCAAAATGATGAGAAACGAGGCTAACTATTTTTTTCAAAATTTCAAAAAACATGGGCTATAACCCATCGTTTTTTTCATTTTTTCATTTTTTTCAAATCCTCAAAAATGATGAAAAACGGCGTGCCATAGTATGCCGTACGATATGGGCTATAGCCCACGGTCCAAAATGATGAGAAACAAGGCTAACTTTTTTTTTCAAAATTTCAAAAAACATGGGCTATAACCCATCGTTTTTTTTAATTTTTCATTTTTTTCAAATCCTCAAAAATGATGAAAAACGGCGTGCCATAGTATGCCGTACGATATGGGCTATAGCCCACGGTCCAAAATGATGAGAAACGAGGCTAACTATTTTTTTAAAAATTTAAAAAAACATGGGCTATAACCCATCGTTTTTTTCATTTTTTTCAAATCCTCAAAAATGATGAAAAACGGCGTGCCATAGTATGCCGTACAATATGGGCTATAGCCCACGGTCCAAAATGATGAGAAACGAGGCTAACTTTTTTTTTCAAAATTTCAAAAAACATGGGCTATAACCCATCGTATTTTTTATTTTTTTCAAATCCTCAAAAATGATGAAAAACGGCGTGCCATAGTATGCCGTACGATATGGGCTATAGCCCACGGTCCAAAATGATGAGAAACGAGGCTAACTTTTTTTTTCAAAATTTCAAAAAACATGGGCTATAACCCATCGTTTTTTTCATTTTTTTCAAATCCTCAAAAATGATGAAAAACGGCCTGCCACAGTATGCCGTACGATATGGGCTATAGCCCACGGTCCAAAATGATGAGAAACGAGGCTAACTTTTTTTTTCAAAATTTCAAAAAACATGGGCTATAACCCATCGTTTTTTTTTCATTTTTCATTTTTTTCAAATCCTCAAAAATGATGAAAAACAGCGTGCCATAGTATGCCGTACGATATGGGCTATAGCCCACGGTCCAAAATGATGAGAAACGAGGCTAACTTTATTTTTCAAAATTTCAAAAAACATGGGCTATAACCCATCGTTTTTTTTATTTTTTCATTTTTTTCAAATCCTCAAAAATGATGAAAAACGGCGTGCCATAGTATGCCGTACGATATGGGCTATAGCCCACGGTCCAAAATGATGAGAAACGAGGCTAACTTTTTTTTTCAAAATTTCAAAAAACATGGGCTATAACCCATCGTTTTTTTCATTTTTTCATTTTTTTCAAATCCTCAAAAATGATCAAAAACGGCGTGCCATAGTATGCCGTACGATATGGGCTATAGCCCACGGTCCAAAATGATGAGAAACGAGGCTAACTTTTTTTTTCAAAATTTCAAAAAACATGGGCTATAACCCATCGTTTTTTTCATTTTTTTCAAATCCTCAAAAATGATGAAAAACGGCGTGCCATAGTATGCCGTACGATATGGGCTATAGCCCATGGTCCAAAATGATGAGAAACGAGGCTAACTTTTTTTTTCAAAATTTCAAAAAACATGGGCTATAACCCATCGTTTTTGTCATTTCGTCATTTTTTTCAAATCCTCAAAAATGATGAAAAACTGCGTGCCATAGTATGCCGTACGATATGGGCTATAGCCCAATGTCCAAAATGATGAGAAACGAGGCTAACTTTTTTTTCCACAATTTCAAAAAACATGGGCTATAACCCATCGTTTTTGTCATTTCGTCATTTTTTTCAAATCCTCAAAAATGATGAAAAACGGCGTGCCATAGTATGCCGTACGATATGGGCTATAGCCCAATGTCCAAAATGATGAGAAACGAGGCTAACTTTTTTTTTCAAAATTTCAAAAAACATGGGCTATAACCCATCGTTTTTGTCATTTCGTCATTTTTTTCAAATCCTCAAAAATGATGAAAAACGGCGTGCCATAGTATGCCGTACGATATGGGCTATAGCCCATGGTCCAAAATGATGAGAAACGAGGCTAACTTTTTTTTTCAAAATTTCAAAAAACATGGGCTATAACCCATCGTTTTTGTCATTTCGTCATTTTTTTCAAATCCTCAAAAATGATGAAAAACGGCGTGCCATAGTATGCCGTACGATATGGGCTATAGCCCATGGTCCAAAATGATGAGAAACGAGGCTAACTTTTTTTTTCAAAATTTCAAAAAACATGGGCTATAACCCATCGTTTTTGTCATTTCGTCATTTTTTTCAAATCCTCAAAAATGATGAAAAACTGCGTGCCATAGTATGCCGTACGATATGGGCTATAGCCCATTGTCCAAAATGATGAGAAACGAGGATAACTTTTTTTTCAAAATTTCAAAAAACATGGGCTATAACCCATCGTTTTTGTCAAATTGCGGAATTGCGGAAATTGCGGAATTTGCGGAAATTGCCGAAATGGTAATTGCGGAAATTGCGGAAATGGAAATCGCGGAAATGGTGGAAATTGCGGAAATGCGGAAATAGAAATTGCGGAAATTGCGGAAATGGTAATTGCGGAAATTGCGGAAATGGTGGAAATGGAAAATGTGGAAATGGAAATTGCGGAAATGGAAATTGAGGAAATTGCGGAAATTGCGGAAATGGTAATTGCGGAAATTGCAGAAATTGCTCTTCACTTATAGCTATCTATTTTCAGGTAGATTGTTTTATTTTACTCAGTCAGCCATATCACTACTCATTTTTTTTCATGAAAAAGGTCATAGCTGGGTAATCTATTTTCAGGCAAATTGTGTTTATTGTATTTTATTTTACTCAGCCATAACAATTTATTTTCTGTTAACCAACTTGCTGGCTGGCAGGCAGGCAGACAGCTACTCATAGACAGGCAGACAGACAGACAGCTACTCATGGAGAATTGGACAGGCAGGCAGTCAGACAGCTACTCATAGGCAGGATAAGCGTGCGCACTGCGCAGCCTCATTAGCAGCACACAACAGTGATTCTCAACCAGTGGTCCTTGAGGGGGTTCCAGGTGGTCCCCAGCTAAATGATGGATTTGGTAACCAAATGGATCCTTATAGAGCTTTAACTCTTGAGCGAAATATTCCAAACAAATGGACTCATGAGGGTCCATTTACTCTCAAGAGTTACATTATTGTTAAAGATCGGCATTACTTTATTTACAAGACATTTACACAATTAGAGAATGTAAAGTAATTGTTATTTTGCCTGTTCTCATATATAGCATCAACATCAATTCACTGAATACAGAATGGAATTGCATGAAATCGACAACTGAGAGGCTAAATCTCATCAAATGGTGGTCCATGCAGCTCAAATTCTGAATAAATAATGGGCCTTGATGTGAAAGGGGTTGAAAAACCACTGGTATACATTATGATGTATTATTTACCACATTCCCCCTGGGTGCCTCATTGTGGTCATGTCATTGTAGGCAACAACAAAACACCTCCAAAATGGCTTCTGCGCCTCTCTCCACCACTGGACTTCCACCGACAAGCATGTTCCACAGGAATTCATAATCCACAGGATCAGAAGAACAGTTTCTAAGACTCTCATTTTACACAATCCTACATAATCCCCAACGATTTACGTACATATGGACGCTACAAATAAATCAAGATATTAAAAAGGCACGGGAGGGGCAGTGTAGCCGCCGAGCAGCGCACCGGAAGGGTGAAAGTTTTGAAGTCATGTTCTCACAGGTGAATGCATGAGCTGCACGCCAGAAGATTGTGCTTCAGTGTGAGAGGTTGAATCTGTGGAGCACAAATCAGAATCCATTTTCATTTTATTTTAATTATTAGACGTCATGATGAAAAGAAAAACACGAGCTTACGTGCTTCTCAAGGAAATGTCATGGATTAAAAAAAGAAAAACACAAGAAAGTCAGTGACTTATTTCCATGGTTGTCCTCGCTCTGAGACAAGCAGGACATTACAACACAGAACTGTCAGAATGCAACCAGGGCCAAATTAACCATTGGGCCGATGGGAGGACCTGAAAATGGCTCCTGGGGCCCTTCATTGACTGTTGATTTTGTAAAAATTTAGATTAAAAAGAACACAAAAGTATGCACGCTATGGGGGCCCCCCAAAAAATAGAGGCCCTCGTGGGGGTTAGTCCATCCCTGAATGCAACAATAAAACACGTTCAACAGTCTTCAATGTTGAATGTTCTGAGGGGAAGATGAAGCATATTGTAAAAAAAAATTGTGTTGCAGATTTAACGTTTTCATACTGTAGGTAGCTTGATAGACTTGTTTGACTAAGTGTAAATTAATGTTTGTTTACACATTCATGTATGCGTATTTTCAGACATTTGAACACTTATACCCTCAATACTATCACACAAAGAATTGGTGATATTTTGTAGTATTGTATCATGTATGTCTTCTATGGCGTGATTAATTTAATACATAGGACCACAATAAAAACAAGTCTTCAAAAACTCAGTTGTTTAGACAGACACCAGGCTTGATGTTTACCTGGTATCTTAGGTGCTATTTACACGAGGATGGTGTTCATATAAAACGTCAAAATAAAGTATCGTTTGCTGCTGTCATTTAGACGAGAACCGTGTTCTCAGGAGGTGAAAACGCAACAAAGTGAAACCACCTTCCAGAGTGGAAATCTTTGAGAACGCCGTTTTATCCCTTCTCCGTGTAAACAGGCAAAACGGTGAATCCGCAAAACTTATGACACCATGAGCTGTATTTTGCGTGTCTTAAGTACCAGGTCTTATTCCCTAACTTGAGTAAACTAAAGACCTGGAGGCGTGATCAATGCCATTTGGCTATTCTGAGTGGCCAAAGAGCATTGACCACGCCTCCAGGTCTTTAGTTTACTCAAGTTAGGGAATAAGACCTGGTCCTTAAGACACGCAAAATACAGCCCCATGGCTCACGTTGGCTCACAGCGCATATGTTTATTACATGCATGATGGTGAATGTAAAACCATGATGTAAATAAAAATCCTTGTGATAGGCGGCAGCCGCGGCAGCGGCGGTAGCCTAATGTATTATAAAATATATAACCATCCCGTGGTGCGCTTTGCCTGCATGCTCTGACAGGAGCAGTGTTGTGCAGCACTGTTTTTTTTGCAAATCTAAGCCAGCAAATGTAAGACGATCTCTTCAAAATAAGAGTACGCTCTAGAGTATTTAAAATAAATTATTTGCACATTAAAACTAGAAATTAAGCATGCCATGCGTGCCATAGTATGCCGTACGATATGGGCTATAGCCCATTGTCCAAAATGATGAGAAACGAGGATAACTTTTTTTTCAAAATTTCAAAAAACATGGGCTATAACCCATCGTTTTTGTCAAATTGCGGAATTGCGGAAATTGCGGAATTTGCGGAAATTGCCGAAATGGTAATTGCGGAAATTGCGGAAATGGAAATCGCGGAAATGGTGGAAATTGCGGAAATGCGGAAATAGAAATTGCGGAAATTGCGGAAATGGTAATTGCGGAAATTGCGGAAATGGTGGAAATGGAAAATGTGGAAATGGAAATTGCGGAAATGGAAATTGAGGAAATTGCGGAAATTGCGGAAATGGTAATTGCGGAAATTGCAGAAATTGCTCTTCACTTATAGCTATCTATTTTCAGGTAGATTGTTTTATTTTACTCAGTCAGCCATATCACTACTCATTTTTTTTCATGAAAAAGGTCATAGCTGGGTAATCTATTTTCAGGCAAATTGTGTTTATTGTATTTTATTTTACTCAGCCATAACAATTTATTTTCTGTTAACCAACTTGCTGGCTGGCAGGCAGGCAGACAGCTACTCATAGACAGGCAGACAGACAGACAGCTACTCATGGAGAATTGGACAGGCAGGCAGTCAGACAGCTACTCATAGGCAGGATAAGCGTGCGCACTGCGCAGCCTCATTAGCAGCACACAACAGTGATTCTCAACCAGTGGTCCTTGAGGGGGTTCCAGGTGGTCCCCAGCTAAATGATGGATTTGGTAACCAAATGGATCCTTATAGAGCTTTAACTCTTGAGCGAAATATTCCAAACAAATGGACTCATGAGGGTCCATTTACTCTCAAGAGTTACATTATTGTTAAAGATCGGCATTACTTTATTTACAAGACATTTACACAATTAGAGAATGTAAAGTAATTGTTATTTTGCCTGTTCTCATATATAGCATCAACATCAATTCACTGAATACAGAATGGAATTGCATGAAATCGACAACTGAGAGGCTAAATCTCATCAAATGGTGGTCCATGCAGCTCAAATTCTGAATAAATAATGGGCCTTGATGTGAAAGGGGTTGAAAAACCACTGGTATACATTATGATGTATTATTTACCACATTCCCCCTGGGTGCCTCATTGTGGTCATGTCATTGTAGGCAACAACAAAACACCTCCAAAATGGCTTCTGCGCCTCTCTCCACCACTGGACTTCCACCGACAAGCATGTTCCACAGGAATTCATAATCCACAGGATCAGAAGAACAGTTTCTAAGACTCTCATTTTACACAATCCTACATAATCCCCAACGATTTACGTACATATGGACGCTACAAATAAATCAAGATATTAAAAAGGCACGGGAGGGGCAGTGTAGCCGCCGAGCAGCGCACCGGAAGGGTGAAAGTTTTGAAGTCATGTTCTCACAGGTGAATGCATGAGCTGCACGCCAGAAGATTGTGCTTCAGTGTGAGAGGTTGAATCTGTGGAGCACAAATCAGAATCCATTTTCATTTTATTTTAATTATTAGACGTCATGATGAAAAGAAAAACACGAGCTTACGTGCTTCTCAAGGAAATGTCATGGATTAAAAAAAGAAAAACACAAGAAAGTCAGTGACTTATTTCCATGGTTGTCCTCGCTCTGAGACAAGCAGGACATTACAACACAGAACTGTCAGAATGCAACCAGGGCCAAATTAACCATTGGGCCGATGGGAGGACCTGAAAATGGCTCCTGGGGCCCTTCATTGACTGTTGATTTTGTAAAAATTTAGATTAAAAAGAACACAAAAGTATGCACGCTATGGGGGCCCCCCAAAAAATAGAGGCCCTCGTGGGGGTTAGTCCATCCCTGAATGCAACAATAAAACACGTTCAACAGTCTTCAATGTTGAATGTTCTGAGGGGAAGATGAAGCATATTGTAAAAAAAAATTGTGTTGCAGATTTAACGTTTTCATACTGTAGGTAGCTTGATAGACTTGTTTGACTAAGTGTAAATTAATGTTTGTTTACACATTCATGTATGCGTATTTTCAGACATTTGAACACTTATACCCTCAATACTATCACACAAAGAATTGGTGATATTTTGTAGTATTGTATCATGTATGTCTTCTATGGCGTGATTAATTTAATACATAGGACCACAATAAAAACAAGTCTTCAAAAACTCAGTTGTTTAGACAGACACCAGGCTTGATGTTTACCTGGTATCTTAGGTGCTATTTACACGAGGATGGTGTTCATATAAAACGTCAAAATAAAGTATCGTTTGCTGCTGTCATTTAGACGAGAACCGTGTTCTCAGGAGGTGAAAACGCAACAAAGTGAAACCACCTTCCAGAGTGGAAATCTTTGAGAACGCCGTTTTATCCCTTCTCCGTGTAAACAGGCAAAACGGTGAATCCGCAAAACTTATGACACCATGAGCTGTATTTTGCGTGTCTTAAGTACCAGGTCTTATTCCCTAACTTGAGTAAACTAAAGACCTGGAGGCGTGATCAATGCCATTTGGCTATTCTGAGTGGCCAAAGAGCATTGACCACGCCTCCAGGTCTTTAGTTTACTCAAGTTAGGGAATAAGACCTGGTCCTTAAGACACGCAAAATACAGCCCCATGGCTCACGTTGGCTCACAGCGCATATGTTTATTACATGCATGATGGTGAATGTAAAACCATGATGTAAATAAAAATCCTTGTGATAGGCGGCAGCCGCGGCAGCGGCGGTAGCCTAATGTATTATAAAATATATAACCATCCCGTGGTGCGCTTTGCCTGCATGCTCTGACAGGAGCAGTGTTGTGCAGCACTGTTTTTTTTGCAAATCTAAGCCAGCAAATGTAAGACGATCTCTTCAAAATAAGAGTACGCTCTAGAGTATTTAAAATAAATTATTTGCACATTAAAACTAGAAATTAAGCATTTAAATGATGCTATAAGACACACATTATGTTTCTGTGTTATTTAATTACTTATTTTTACACAGAAATATAATGTGTGTCTTTACAATAACTGTAATGTAATAATAATACTAATAATGTAATGTAATAATTATTTAATTAACAACACTTTTATTTTGAAAGCAACCGAATGTCTTAAATTTGCTAGCTCTCAAACAGGAAGTTCTAGATTTGCCAAAAAGACGGAGCCGTGTTGCGCAGGCTTGTGTGAAGGGGTTCTTCTTCTTGTACGTGGGTGACTGGTCTATTTGGCAGCCCGTTATCGCCACCTATCGACCTGGCATATATATGGATGCACTTTGTAGCGTGTTCATTCAAGTGTGCGTTCTCGTGTAAATGGTCCAAAAAAATGAGAACGCAACGGGACTTTGACGTGTTATATGGAGATGGTCGCCGTCTAAGAGGCCTTAGTAACTCTAAAGCATTGTTTTCTTTGCAGTCTAGTTATGCGACAGTGACACTACAAGCTGTCTGTGATCAAACTGTCACCAGACACACCACAGGGTGTAAAAAGTGTTGATTTAACTGTGAGAGACTACAAATCCATTTGTACACTTTCACAGATAAGTGTTAGGCTTCTTTTTATTTAGGGTTGTCAACTTAGTCATCAGACCCTCTCAGTGGTCTGATTCCTTAACGGTTTAATGATTCCTATATTTTAAAGAATATAATTTATTTTACTTCATTATATGATGATAAACTTTTCCATATACAACTCAAAGATACAGAATAGATACAGAATTTTCAAAGTAGGGATGCCACAAAGTGACCAGCCAAATCGAATAGTCGACAGCTCTGCCGATTAATAATCGATTAATTGAACCAGATAAAAGTTTTAAGATTTTATATTATGCACATGTCATGGTCACATAACCATTATATGTTGAGTGCATGCTTTGATGGTTACAGTTTTATAATCAGTTTTGATGAGTAAACCTTTGTGGAGATCTTCTCAGTTCTCATTGTATGCTAGTTACTGCCATTCAGGATAGAAAATGAAATCCATTTGGATTTGGGGAGAAGTAGTTTCATAAGGGGCTGGTATGAAGTACTTGATATAAAGAAAACATGTTCAGTTCACTAGTCTACACTCTACACCTGCCTTCATTTCATCTGATTGTCTGTCTGGCAGGCACTTAACAAGCGATCGTTAACTGTGTCTGTTAGAGAGAGGGGCAGAGAAGAGTGGCTTTGCTCAACTTGATTTATACTTATATTCTCCACTCTGATGAAGGTACATGTTCGATATATCATGCAACCTTACGTATTAGCTCACCAGCTCAGTGGCCTTGTGGTTAGAGTGTCCGCCCTGAGACTGGGAGGTCGGGGTTCGATCCCCGGCCGGGTCATACCAAAGACTCTAAAAATGGGACCCAGTGCCTCCCTGCTTGACACTCAGCATCAAGGGTTGGATTGGGGGTAAGTCCCTGCGACATACTAGCGTCATGTCCAGGGGGTGTACTTGTACATCAAGCTGCCTCACGCTACAGAAACAGGAGATAGGCTCCTGCCCTATGGGCCTCATGGCTCGGCAAGGCTACTTACTTACCTTACTTATTATCCTATATTTGGGCTATAAATCCCTACTCCAGAGTCGTACGATTAGTCACACATGTTACCGCAGTGAAATTTGTTCTCTGCATTTGACCCATCTCTTGGAATGGGAATCATTAGTTGATTTGACCCCCAATCCAACCCATTGATGCTGAGTGCCTAGCAGGGAGGCAATGGGTCCCATTTTTCTTTTATAGTCTCGGCCCGGGGACCTAATGTATATTGTAAAAACAAAGTTAATTTAACTCTGAGAGTGTACAAACGGAACCAAATGGACCTGTTAGGGTCCATTTCGTTCCGTTTGTACACTCAGAGTTACAGACCCATAAGGGTCCATTTGGTTCCTAATTATCATTTAGCTGGGGACCCCTTGGAACTCCCTCAAGGACTTTGGGAACAACTGCTATAGCAGCTTCTGACAGTGTGATCAAACTGGCTCCAGAAACGGTTCCATATGTGATGGAAACCGAATCCGGTTCCTCAATGTTGGATCCGGTTCCGTATCACAACTTTATTCACAGTATATAAACACTGTATTTTACAGTGTCTACAGCCATGGTTAATAAAACGTTACCATACCTCCATAGTTCCTCATCTTCCTGGCAAAGGCATCAGAGTTGGTCTGTTCTGATATCTGGATATTAGGGTTGGATTTGTAGTCATCTGGCGGAAGCACAATACAAAATAAAAAGCAGGGACGTTATGGGCATTGTGGGATTTGTAGTCATCTGATATCCTTATGTTTAACCACCTGTGGAAACCTGCTGCTACATATGTGGACATACTATATAAATATAGCTATTTGTATTGGTTGATGATATGTATTCAACTACCGTATGCATGTGTTAATATTCTATGCTCTGTCAATGAACGCTTGTACATCCGATACCTGCTCATATCGCGTCACTTCGTGATGCACTACAACTTAAGCTTGTAGATCTGCTTTTTGTGTGCAAATCTTCGAATACATGTTCTTTTAAAACTTTTTTTTTTGCTTCTGGAGGTCCCTGGAACATTATAATTTGAGTCAGCAAACCGTCAGGATTTAGAAGTCATGTGCAGAATGGGCCTCAGGTCTTAAATTGGTTTAAACTCACTGTTGTTGCTGAACGAGACTGAGTCGCTGCCCCTCATGGTCTCGTTGCCGCTGTCCGACAGCGTCCGCTCGCTGCACGGTGGGGGCGCCGGTCTCCTCTTCTTGCTCTTGCGGGTGCTGATGCGGATGATGCCGCGCACCAGGCGGCACTCTGCCTCCTGCTGGTCCAGCTGGTGCTCCTCCGCCAGGGAGTTGATCAGCTGGCTGATGTCGGAGGTCTTCTTCAGGAACACAGACTCAGACGTGTCCCTGGGACACATAGGAGGCGGCATGGTGGGTTATCGTTGGTGCCTTGCATGGTTTCCGCCGCCATCGGTGTTTGAATGGGTGAATACACAATCTATGTAAAGCACCTTGGATAAAGGTACTATATAAATGCACCATATACCATCGTTACATGGACAGCTCTGCTACACTATAGCAGGTGTTCCCAAACTTTTTTGGACCAGGTACCCCTTTTGGGGTAGATTTTTTTCCAGGTACCCCCTCATCCTCGCAACACGGATAACAATATATTTACAACCACAAGCAGTGTTTCCTGCAGGAAAAAGCTTTGGCATGGTGCTGGGCACAGGCCGCAATTTTGATTAATTAATTAATTTGATTAATTAATTAATAAGATTAATACATTAAGATTAATTTGTATTATTGCTCTTGTATTGCTATTGGAGACACTGGGGGGACACTGGGCAGGCACTGAGGAGGCACTGGGGAGACACTGGGGAGGCACTCAGGGGCACACTGGGGAGGCACTGGGAAGGCACTCGGGGGGCACACTGGGGAGGCATTGGGGAGGCACTCGGGGGGACACTGGGGAGGCACTCGGGGGGACACTGTCTAAATGTATACGTCTAAATGTAGACGTCTAAATGTAGACGGACGTCTAAATGTAGACGTCTAAATGTGTACGTCTAAATGTAGACGTCTAAATGTAGACGTCTAAATGTGTACGTCTTCTCTTATGGGGGTCCCTGGCATATCTTTTCAAATGGGGGTCCACACTAAGTAGTGTCAATTTGGGGGTCCTTGACATGAAAAAGTTTGGGAACCACTGCTTTAAACACTTTAGCACTTTATGAACATGAACAAAATAGATGAGTCCCCCCTGGAACTCCCTCAGGTACCCCTGGGGGTCCCCGGACCCCACTTTGGGAACCACTGCACTATAGCACTTATCATCATCATACTGAAGTGAATCCTATCGTCTTGGTTCCTCAAAAAAAGCTATGCTCCAGACATCCCAAAACAAACTGATTTGAGTTTGACAACTATTGTTGCTAAATTAGTGGCTCTCAAACTTTATGTTAAGGACAGCTGGAAATGATCAGTTTCAGGGACCCCCAGAAGCAAAGATTTGAGTAAAAAAATATAGTCAAATATTTGTACAACTTTTCATGTTTTTTCACTGTACCTCTGTGCTGTTTATATTTCTGACTAGTAAAGTATTCAGTCAATCAATTAAATTGTGTGTTGAGTGAAGAGTTACCTGGCCAGCTCCTCTATCTGGTACTCGGAGTAGAGCTCCAGCAGCTTCTTGGTGATCAGGGAGTCCACGCCCTCTCCACCGTCATCCCACTCCTCATCGTACATCGAGTCGTAGAAGGACGGCGGGCTGGTGAAACACTGGCCTCCGGGTGGCGCTGCTGAGCACAAAGAAGGTTTATTACAGTCAAATAAAACTAACAAAATAACTAAAGCTAGGAGGAAAAAAAACATTTCTGTTAAAATAAAGGAAATCTGGCTTTCTAACAATAATAACTAACAAAGCATAGAGACAATTAGTCTTAGTCTGTCAATATTTTATAAAATGTGTTTTAATTATTCAAAAATGTTCCAGTTGAAATACAGATCTACAAGCTCACGTGTTGTCATGTTGTGAGCTTGTACTGTACATCTGGACATGAACAACTTCACAAAAACAAATAAAATAAACGTAAGCCTTCTCACAAAATAAGAACTAAACTACCGGTATTAGCCCCGCTTTGAAAAATGTATCAAAACTAAACAGAAATTTAAAACTAAACACAAATAAAAGCCAATACAAATTCTAAACTATAATAACCTTGGTAGGAAGGAACATCGTTTGAAACGACCAGATCCTGCCTGTGACCGTACACTTTGACTCCGCCTATGTGGAGGTCTTCTAGCCAATCAGCCGTGTCCTCTCCGTTCGGACCCGGGTTCGACCCGGTACGGAGGCTGATCTTCTCCGGTTCGTCCGTGGAGGTGTGGTCACCGCTGGGCGCCAAGCACGGTGCCAGGATGGTGCGTTGGCACACCCTGTAAACACAAGAGTTGCGCCAATCTGCACAAAACTGGCTACAATATAAACACTTGGGGGGTGGGGGGTAAAACAACAAAAAGCAAAGTCAGGAATCATATTGCAGGTGCCTAAGTGGATATGTTGATGTAGATGAGATGGACCGCATTGGTCTCTCTCATCGCCGCAATATAGCGGCCTCAAAATCTACTTTTCAAAAACTGCAGAAAGAGCTATCAAAGTTAACATAGCCTAATAGAATGAAGGCAGTGCATAATGCAGATTCTTGGACGGTTGGAGCCTTTATTGATAGGGTGCAAGGATGAAATGAGGTCATCTGATGTAGCCTGGAAACCAGACGAATCTGCCACAGGGAAAAAAGATCCCTGTGGAGATTGGTCTGGCACTCCCGTTTGAATTTCATTCTGTTCACCCCAGAGTTGTGGGTGACCAATCAGAGCCCAATATTCAAAGTGAGACTTTTTTGCTGTGACATTGGAATTTTGTAACTGCCCTTGGAAATACATTTTCCACACCGAACCGAAGTTCCAGACTAATATCTATGCAGTGATATTAGTCTGGCCATGCCAGGCTACATCTGATGGCAGTCAGTCATTTGTTCATTGCACCCGGACAATAAAAGAAAAGGCGTCCGATTGGCTCCAGCATCTTTATTCTGTCTTTTTCCTGAGATGTACCTGACCAGCCTGCAATTTGCTTGAGTTGCACTGGAACCCCCTTTGTTCTCATCGAATACATGGATTCAAGCTAAATAAAATCTCACAACTGAAAATTTTGTATAGCCGAGTATTGAAACATTATGAAAGGACGCCTTTGCTTTTATATGAAATATCTGAGACTATTACTAGATTTTATGGAAGAAGTTTCTGAACATATTGCTTGTTTGTTGTTTTCAATTGCTATAATCTGAAAATAACCAAACTTTCGGCTATTTTTGCTGTGCAACATGCTTCCATAAAGAGTCTGGTTTCTATGGAATCTAATTGACTGAAATCAGTAGTGGCGACACAGAACTTTAATCACTGTGAATATAGCCTGTTTAGGCCATAGCACATTCTTTATTTTGATTACAAATGTTTTAATTTTTATTTATTACAATTAAAAAAAAAGTTAAATCACAATTATTTGTAAAACGACAAATTCATGCTGGTGCCACAGCCCTACCTGTAGAGGCTGCGCACCAGGCTCCTGCAGGCCCCCGTGGCCCCACAGGGCCCACAAGTCTGGGGGGCCCCAGAGCCGGCAGGTTCAGCCGTGCCCGGGATGAAGCCGATGGTCTCGGACCCCTGTCCGTTGGCGTCTTTAGGGTGGGCTTTATGAACACTGTGCGCTGTCCTGCTTTGGGTGCAGTCATCTTGTAGCGCTGCAGGATTATGGCCCAATGATTAGCAAGATTACTTTTTATCAATATTGAGATCACAATAATTAGGATTATTTGTGCTTTGTACCCCTATTCCTTCCCCCATTTAGTCGCTATGCCAATCGATTCCTCCTCACACACATTTGTGTGTTGTCACTGCTGCTGCCAGTGAGGAGCTCCAACCGGAGGACGTAGTCGTAGAGCCTTCGTCCTATTCCTCCCGCCCAACACTCCCTGGACAGGTGCTGCTGCCGCCCCATGCAGTGATACCACCCTCCCTCCCTCCCTCCCCCCCGAACACATCGTGTGATGATCGGATGCACCATGGAGAATTCGTCACAAACGTAACACTACTTTCACATTCATGTTGTGCAACTACATTCCTGTTAATGTACGGATTTTTGAATCAAAATACATAAAAATAATTGTATTTATTTATTTGACAGGGACAATGCTCATTAATCAACAACAAATGGGTCCGAGTTAGCCATATTAGCTTACATCTGTAGTCCCCGAGCAGGCTCTTAAAAATGGTAGTAAAACTATACATACAAAAACACATACAGTACAATACAATACAATACAAGAACAATAAAACATTGCACAGGGGACAAAACAACCGCAGAGTGAATTGAGAAATTATCTGAGAGCTGATAATTACTCATGATTACAGATTTGATTTGTTTTTAGCAACCTCTTCAGGTTGAATTTGAAGGTCAAATAGTTGGAGGTCTCTCTTACTTCTGTAGGGAGACTGTTCCAGTGATGGGAGGCTCTAACAGAGAAGACTGTTTTACCAAACACACTACTGTCTGATTGGCACTTCAGTCTCCTCTGGTAGTTGCCCTTGTTGCTCTATCACCACTGTCCCTTCCATCTATGAACTGTTTCAGTGATGGAGGTGCAAGTCCATTTAAGATCTTAAAAACGAGACAAGCATCTGCAAAATGTTTGAAGCTGTCAAAAGTAAATAGGTTGTAATAATTCTGTAGATTATGACGCTTTATTAAAACAGACATGTGCTACTTTGTGCTATATTTCCTGCTCATAAATATATCATATACATCAAAATCTGACAATAATGTTTCATATGCACAGCTGCCATATTGGAAAGAAATTGTGTACAGATGCACACACTCCATTTGTACACTCAAGTTACACACCCCTAAGGTCCATTTGGAACCCCCTCAATGAACCACGAGGGTCCCTGGAACACACTTTGAGACCCACTGGTGTAACAGAGTGTTTATAGTGCCTATTGTGGGAAGCCATGATTACAAATTTGACTAATTGTCAAAGTAGGCCCTACCGTCTTCTGGCGGGTCCACACATCTCTCCTGGTACGAGGACCGCTGGCTGCTCATGCGGGACAGGCTGGGAGCACAGCTGTCATCATCAGGCCCCGGGGAGCAGTGTGTCTTGGGCCCCGTGGCGCTGCCTGACATGGTTCACCGTTCACACACAGTCCCAAGGTCTGAAACAAAGTGCATGATGGAAGGAAATCATGTATGTCAAGTTACAGCGTTGCAATCAAATTCTATTGTTCTCGGCTATTGTAGTCATCTAGTTAGTATAATATCATATAGATAGAATAGAGTTGGGCATTGAGCAGCATGGGGCATTGGAGTTGTAGGAAACGCTTGTTGGAAATCACTCAACGGTCTGCATACCACCCGTTTCTAAATTCCTGACATAATGCAGCAGGAGGCAGCACTGCAGCAGGACAGTGCAATATTGAAAACTAGCACATCCAAACTGTGACATTTAGAAAAGTAATCACCTGCATGGGATTTCTTGACAGAAAGTATACAGCTCAGTCATAACATGTCTATGGTGGTAGCAACTTTGCAGAGCAGCTGCAATGTTGGTGAGTGAGTTTAACGTTGTTCAATGATAGGACTTTTCTTTTCAGATGCATGGGCTGTCAAGGGCAGAAAGTAGTTTTGCTACTCAGCAGAAGTTCCCGCACAACTTCCAGGTACGATGATGTCGTTGTCCCCCCTTTCTATATCCACCAAGGAAGGATACGTCTATTGCACACGGAATGACAAATTCCCCCACCCACCCCAGGTGTCCAGAGGCAAAGTCATCAACAAACCGGTTCTTCTGTTCAACATGTCACTATCAAAAGTAATCTGATATCACCCCCATTTCTGGATAATTTTATATTGTCATGTTTGTTTTTAGCTATGACTTAAAATTAAACATTAAAAAAGGTTTGTTTGAAACATAACATCACTTACACCAGTATATCCAGTCATTTTGGGGCATAAACAATGAGCAGTTCCCTTCTTCCCCACCCTGAACATGCTTTAGAGCATGTTTACATGGGGTTTAGACTATAGTCTAAATATTGATATGGGACCAGCAGGGCTCTACTTGTTTTGGTTCAGTTTGTACACCGTTTAAATTAACACCGGGTGAATATTGGGGTCCCTGCAGTAGGCTACCAAATGGGGGTCTTCGGTCCAATGCATATCAAACTGGCCTTGACATTAAAAAGGGTAAAACATCCACTCGTATCACGGTGAACATGCATGCACGCAAAGTTGCAAACAAACAAAGGCCCCAGCTAGGTTCTGAAATCAATGTTTACATTAGAAACACTAGGGTTTAAAAAGAACAAAACGTGTCTTTTTCAAACCACCCAAATCTAATTAACCAAGTCACTGGCAAACTGCGTCGGGGGATGATTAGTTACCGATAAATAAAATACTTGTCTACTTCTCTTAAACTTATAATTTGACTTGAGTAGATTTACTTACAGCTGCAGCCAGGTCGCAACATCCGCAGGTTAGATTACCTTCCTTCCTTCCGGGTGTTATTAAACTATCCTTCACGTGAACGTCAACATTTGAATCCCTTAAATGTGCAATCTTTAAGGCCAGATGATTAAACTGCACCAAAACTTATACAACTTTAAACAGAAATCGAGAAATGTACCTTGAAAGCCTGGAACATCAATGGACGTCACTGTTCCAACACACAGGTGACCGTCCGGGGGTGGCCGGTGGCGTCGTCACTTTTTAAAGGCAAATGTCCATCCTTGCAGTAGTCATGATTATTAACAGGCGTTAAATATCTGAAACGTTTTTTTTAAACGAGTTTAAACTAAAGTTGAGAAATCTACACTTCTACAGTCTCCCTCTATTCATGCAACTGACTTTATAGAAAAACAGCCGTTCTAGGAAATGTTGTGATGCACTGCTCTGAACAGTAGATGGCGCCTACTCGTGGTAAAATGGGAAAGTATATAGAGTTGGAGAGGGTAAACTAAAGCATTGCGTAGGGTAGGCTAATGGGGGTATAAAGATTTGATGTTCCCCACATGTAGGTCTATGAATTGAATTGATATACATAGTTATTACTATTTAGTATTACATTTCATTGGATTAACGTGTATAAATGTTAGACACCTATTCAGTATAATGGTAAAGAAAAAAAAGATTTGTAGTACTCTTGATCAGTTACAGACCCATAAGGGTCCATTTGGTTCCTATATGATTTAGCTGTGGTCTCCAAAGGACTAAGAACCAATGTTATAAACCAGTGGTTCCTATTTTCAGGCGGACACCCCCAGATAAGCACTCAGAGTAGGAGTTGAATTTACTGCCACAGATACTGGAATAGCAAATCTACAAGCTCACAAGTTAGCGCTCCAATTTTCACCTTACAATTATTAAAGTATAGTTTGTGGATTACTTTTGATGCAGTAATGGACTCTTTAGATAAGTCTTAGTCCTTAAAGTGTCACTTCACGTCATCTGGGGACCCCCATAAATGTGGGGGTACTGACCCACAGGTTGTGAACCACCATACAACTGAAGTGAATTGACATTTACCTCCCTACAACCATTAATGGTGGGGAGTGTATGTTTTGTAATCTAAATCTGCCAAGTAACTAAAGCTGTCAAATAGGTGTGAGAGAGTATGCTATAACAGATGGCAAATAAATCAAGTGTATGCATTTGTATCAAATAGAAATAGGTTAATCAGGCCATTGGACATTAAAAATAGTACTTAATATACTGACTGTACTTGAGTGCAATTACCTAGTTACTTCCACCAGTGAATAAAAATAAGTCACAAGTTTTCAAATGTTAGATTTTTATTCAATATAAAAGATTCTCCTGTCCCCTCAGGGAAATGTTGCACCTATGGAAAATATTTTTATTCAATATAAAAGATTCTCCTGTCCCCTCAGGCAAATGTTGCACCTATGGAAAAGAGAATGAAGCAGTTAATAATTAGCATCAAACTATTATTTTTAACATTATTATTGTAGAATAATTTGGTTTAACACACTCTCATCTCTTCCAAAAAAAATATATATACCAGACATTTGAAAATGTTAAGATCTCATATGGGGGTCCCTGGCACAAACCATTATCAGATCCCTTGGCACAAGCCATTTTCAAAATAGGGGGTGGGGGGTATCCACAAGCAGATACATTTGGGGGTTCTTTACATGAAAATGTTTGAGAACCACAGACTTGAAAAAAATTAAAAATAAACTCATTCAATCTTACCATACGGACGTTGTATTGTGAACCATTTAGGCTTCTGCTGTTGTTGAGGTCTGGTGGTTTTGAACCATTTATGCCCCTGCTGTTGAGGTCTGGCGGTTGTGAACCACTTAGGCTTCTGCTGTTGAGGTCTGGCGGTTGTGAACCACTTAGGCTTCTGCTGTTGTTGAGGTCTGGCGGTTGTGAACCACTTAGGCCTCTGCTGTTGAGGTCTGGCGGTTGTGAACACTTTAGGCCTCTGCTGTTGAGGTCTGGCGGTTGTGAACACTTTAGGCCTCTGCTGTTGAGGTCTGGCGGTTGTGAACACTTTAGGCCTCTGCTGTTGAGGTCTGGCGGTTGTGAACAATTTAGGCCTCTGCTGTTGAGGTCTGGGGGTTGAAAATGAGTCATTACAGTTTACTAAAAACCCAGTGGTGGAAAAGTAAAGTAAATGTACTCAAGTACAATTTTAAGGTACTTTAAATAAAAGGACACCCATGTAATGTATGTTTGCCAACTGGCAAACATATCAAACTAATTAAACTAAACTGAAGAAGTAAACTCTAAATACATTTAAAATAACTAACCTAGGTCTGCTGGGGATGGGTCGAGATGTTGGAGGTGTGGGGGTGTTTATGTAGAGAGCTCTTGTAGGTTGTGGCATACCAGTGCCTCTGGCCTCAGTGACCAGTCGCGGCCACATCCAGTCACTTTTCTGATTCTGCTGAGGTGGTGGTGGTCCCTGCGTGGCGCTGGGGGCCGTGTAGGAGGCAGGTCTCGTGGGTTGTGGTTTATTTGCACTGGCCCTTCTTATAGCAAAGCCTCCCAAATTCTTGGGGACGTTATAGACAACGGTGCTTGGTCCATGCTGGGCCGGGCCACGCCTGGGGGGAAGGAGGTCTGCACTCCGGACGAAGTTGATCTGTCCTGAGCTGACGGTGTATTCCTCAGCCTTTAAGGCTCTCTGAGCTGCTACGCGGCGGATTGGTGGCACAGCATACATACCATACATACCACTGCTAGTGGACATAGTTTGGGACATTTGAGAGGAGCCCTGCTGTGATGGCACCCTCTGGCCAGCGACTGACGACGTACCCCAAGAAACATTGTCTTTTCCTGACGTCTTCCTCTCTCCGGGGAAGGACAGAGGAGAAACGTTATTGTCTTTTCCTGACGTCTTCCTCTCTCCGGGGAAGGCCCGAGGAGCAAAGTTAACAGATTGTTCTCTGAAGGAGCGAGGAGCCACTTTGACATCAGCAACGGAGGAGGTGGAAGAGGGGGGAGGACGACGCACGTTTGTGGAAAAGTCACCTTGAAACAGGCCGGCCGGCTTCCTACCAGAGTTGGCTGGAGGTCCGGTCCTGATGGGAGCAGGATGGACGGCTTTTGTTCTCTCCTGAGCTGGAGACTGGTGGGAGGCTGACAAAACACGAGGGGGAGAAATTTCATTAGTCTGGTTCAACAGTGCGTTCCAACAAGCCAATGAACTCCTCGAATGTTGGCAGCAGTGGTGGACAGTAACTAGGTAGATTAGATTTACTCGAGTACCGTTACTTAACCACACAAGGGAAAACCAGAGGAAAATAGCAGATCTACAAGCATACAAGTCAAACAAGATGTAAGCTTGCAGATCTGCTCATTTCCTGCGATTTAATGTACAGTAGAACAAAACCAGAAAATACAACTATAGCCTTGAGGGACTCCGCACAACCATGTAGGGTTTAAGTGGTTGTACATTATTTACGTGGTTGAATTATACTGTAGTGAAAGTCATAACGCATCTAAATAAAATGTACAAAGACAAATATTGCACTTGTGACTACTACATATTTCTAGGCAGGGAGTGTAGTACTTTAGCCCCATTTCAAGTCATGACAATAGCAGACCTACAAGCTCACATCATGGCATGTTGTAAAGCTTGTAGATCTGCCCTTTTCACAACATTTCTGGAAAATCTTTGAGTTTGGGGGAAATGTATTTAAATGCAGCAATACATACAGAAATTGTACTTTTATGTAAGTTTTTGAATACTAGTAGCGTCAATTATAGACACTTCCGATCAAATATTACACGAGTATTGCAGTGGAGTACTTTGTCCTGGTTGGCACCTCTCAGCTCTCCAGCAGGACAGAGTGTTCCTTAACCGCGAACGGGTCAGGGAAGATTTCATCCCTCTGGGGGGGGGGGGGGGGGGAATATTGTCACCAACAAGAGTGTCACCTTGAAAGAGCTGGGTTGAGCTGGATGCCAGTCCTTTTGATGAGTGTGCCGATCCTTCCCTGGAAGAAGATTCCAACAGGATTATAGTTAAACACGCACACTCCCATCTCTATATTCAAACTTTGCCTTTTATGAATTAACGCCCTACATTATCATACTACAGGGTCACACAAGTATCAAAGTACTACTTTTGCCATTTTTGAATAAAAATACAAATTGAACGTGAGTTTACAAAACATTTGCCCATTCAGAGAATATATTGAAAATAGGCCTATAGTAAAACAAGACAAACAGTAGAGCCCTGATGGACTCCGCTCAACCAAGTACCAGTATATAGGCTTGAAGTGGATAATAACCTTGTGATCTGATTGGATATCCCCTTCTTCTCATAAGGCTTAAGTGGAGTGAATCCATTCCGCCGTTGTGGTTTGGAGGCTCGGGTGTTCGCTCCACTGCCGATGTCCGTAGAGAGACCAAACCCAAACCTCTTCCAGTGGTGGCCTTTCACCTAAGGGTGGACACCAGAAGAAACGGTCCAAAAATTGTCATACAATTATAACCCATTAAAACCAGGAAAGCATCAGTGTAGCCATTTACCACTATTTTATACTTTGGATTCTTGACTCTTAGTGCAAATTATTTTATATTATTATTTTCTCTTCCCCTCTCCAGAAAACAGTTTAGAAGACATTTTGTAGAATCGGCCTCAGGTACAAATGGCATAAATAGACTTTGATCCAAGAAGCTCATAATGTGTACCTTGTGTGCAGGCCGTATCTTGCGTCTAAAGGAGATGTTCGCTGGATCCCCAATGCTGCCGCCAGTCGCTGCCGATGCGTCCACCCTGTGAATGCTGACGCCAGTCGCTGCCGCTGCGTCCACCCTGTGAATGCTGCCATCGTCCCTCTGGGCCCAGCCCGGAGCGGATACTATGGAGGCTGCTCTGAATTGATTCTGGGCGAGGCCGCCGTCGACACGTCCCCCGTTGTCACCAACGCGTACCCCCGCGCCCCGTTGTTGCGATAAGCCAGCATATCGGTGGATGCCCTGTCCTTTGGAACCCGACTCACTTTCTGCAACACAATAGTTAAAAATTTAGAATTGGTTTCGTCACTGCATGAACCCCAGCATCCCTAATCTGGTGACAGGCAAGTATTCCGCAAAACAAAACAGCAGATCTACAAGCTCACATCATGTCATGTGATCAGTGACATCACAAAGATTTACTTTGAAAGCCTAAAGCCAAATTCCAATACCCAAAATCTCAGCCACTCGCTTACACTTGCTCACTCTAGCATGGTGTCGTCAGAAAGACATCACATAATGTCAGTGTCTTCATTAGCAGAGTTCAACCTAAAGACCTCCGTTGTGTGAAGTCCACAAGATGGTAACATAATATGTTACCATCTTGTGGACTTCACACACTGTAATATTATTTTAGCAAGTCACCAATTTCACCATAATTGCCATGCTGGAGTGTGAGCGAGCGAGTGGCAGAGATTTTGGGTATTGGAATTTGGCTAAAGAGTAGGCTATATCTTCGTGATGTCATTGATCACAGGTTCTAGACCTGATCCAGTTCTAGGCTAAACAGAACAGGGGGCATTATCATTTCCACACAACAACTAAGGTATATTAATGACATAGTTAAATGTGTGGTTGGGTTAGGCACATTTTCAGCTCACCTTGATTCCATGAACAGCCGATATGTTCTGCTTGTACCAGCAGACAAAGTAGCACAGTCCTGTAATGTAGTACACACAAAATACTACAGTCAAACTACACAGGACAACATTCGTTTCCATTAACGGCTACTTTTAGCACCTTGTCCAAACTCATGGAGATACCACACCCATGTGAAGTGAGGGGCACTAATATATTAATGTCTAACTCATGTTGATTTAGGTGATGTCAAACAAACGGTGCAAACAAACATTAACAATATGATGTAAATGGCACATTAAAACATAACATTTCCCTTCATTGTCAATGGCGTTTACAAAACAAACATTGAACTAAAGACAAACATTAAACCTGTGTAGCCCAACATTTTAGATTCTTGTAGGTTTTTTTCGATTCTGACGAGAGATTCGTCAGAATCGAAAAAACCTCTACGAGAATCTAAAATTTGGGGCTAAAACCTGTGTATAGGAGGGGCTCCCCTCAAAGAACATGGAAAAGAAAAATCACACCCATGTCATTCCAGCTAATCACAATTTGCATCCTCACCTTCATCAAGGTTTGAAATTTGACACTATGAAGTAAAATTGTCCAGTCATTGTCAAAGGGAATTTAAATGTTTGTGGACACACTAAAAGCTGGACATAGACAGGCTATATCCCCTCACTTGGGAGGTGGAAACTAGTCTACCTTTTAGTATTTCTAAAAATGTAATGGCCTACTAGCTAAAAAAAAAAAAAAAAAGTAAATCTACAAGCTCACGTCACAACACACCACATCACAATGCATCGAGCATTGAGCATGAGCTTATTTCACTAAATTATGTTTGACACTCGATGATCAAGTAGGCTAGCCTATATAGTTTTGTGGTTTCTGCCACACAAATAGGATTGGACAAACAATACCTTCACCAACTTTTAAAAACCTGTGGTCTGACAATGAAGCAGGTTATGATTCTGAATGCACTGTTGCAGACTTTCATGGCTATACCTCTAGTCCATAGTGTTGCGGCATTAGAGCTATGGATCAGGACTAGCTATACCTCAGACTAGAGCAAAACTCACCCCAAATGAATTCCAGAAGCCATAATTTCCATGCAATTAAACAGACTACAGACCAACACCTACAGACTAAATAAAGCAATAGTTGCACACAAACACAACACTCTCTCCGCTTGCACTGCAGTGTGTGTCTGTCTGTTTCTCTCTGTAAAGAATAACCTGCATGCCTGCACTATATAGGCATAGCAGCAACCTGCACGCAATCACACTGCAATTAGATGATGGCCTGCAGCTGCGTGTTGGTTGCAACGGCTGCAGAGTTGCCAGATTATGCGAGAGTATTAAGAAACCAGGGTCTTTGAAAACGAGCCCAAAAGGACTAGGCTTTTAAACCTGTATCTCAGCTATTTGAAGATAGACGATCTACAAGTTCACAGGCTTCACAGCGTGTCACAATGTTGCGTTGTTAGCTTGCAGATCGGCTATTTTCAAAAGAAATCTTGAAAGAAAAGAAAGATATTTTGTGAAACAACACAAATCTCTGTTACAGGGGGTACAAAGTCCTACCAGACGGGGGCCCACAGATTCATTTGGGGGTCCTTCACATGAAAATGTTTGAGCAAGACCAAAAAAGCAGCTAGATTATAAAAACAAGCCCAACTTTACAGGAAAAACAAGCCCAAAGTCACTTACAATAAGCAGACATGGCAAGTTTGGCAACACTAGAGCTGTGCTGTATAGAGCTACTACCAGAGACAGTCACTTCAAGAAGATGCAAGATTCAGTTTAGCAGGCATCTCTTGCTGTTGGATGGAAATGACGCTTGTGTGTGGCTGCAACTTGACGTGTCGGCAAAGAAAACGGAAACGCTTTGCCGACGCTGCAAGTTGAAGCCACGAGCGAGCTTCATTTCCATCCACCAGCTGTTTAAAAACCCGGAGGAGACGCCTGCTGTAAGCTACATCTTGCATCGTCTGTCTGGGAGTAGCCTATCAGTACTCCCACTCCAGACAGTAGCGTCACGAAGATGCAAGATGCAGCTGAGAGCCTGTTTAAAAACTGGTGTAGGCGTTTCTTGACGCTCCTTTGCTGCCCCTAGTGTTAGCATGCTGGTACTGCCCGATATGCCGCACGTCCAGGCCCACACTACGGAGCTTGTTGCCCTTCCGGGTTAAACAGGAAGGTGGGAGACTCCGGAAGGGGAACAACACCACTGGCATTAGCCCACAGCCTTTAGCTATAGGTCCCAATAGCCTAGCTACGTTTATAAGCGTAGATGGCAATAAAATAATTAAGTGTGCTTACACCCTATGGGCAGGGATGAATTATGGCTTGTGCCAGAGGGGCCCTTGCCGATCTACAAGCTCAGTACAGTGGTTCTCAAAAATGTTCAAGTCAACGATCCGCAGACCCCATCTGAAAATATCTTGTGCCAGGGACCCCCATACAATTTGTGTTGTTAAAATGTTTCAAACATAATATTATATCACAATCAAATTTCTTTCAAAATTGTTTTGAAAATTGAAAAGTAGTTAAACTGGTTAAACTGGTTTTGTTACTATTAACTCATTTAGCTGGGGACACCCTGGAACCCACACCAAGGACCCCGACAGACAGACAGACAGACATGCAGACAGACAGACAGACAGACAGGCAGACAGACAGACAGACAGACAGACAGACAGACAGACAGACAGACAGACAGACAGACAGACAGACAGACAGACAGACAGACGTGGGACAAGGGGGGCTTCACTTCTCTGCATCGGTCTGACGGCACACAATTCAATTCAATTAAATTCACACACACAAACAAACACACACACGCACACGCACACACAACAACATTATGGTCCTGATGCCCTTGTACACATTATTAATGATTCCTCTCCTCCCCTCCTGCCCTCTCCTGCCTTCTCCTGTCCTCTCTTGCCCTCTCCTGCCTTCTCCTCTCCTCTGGATGCTGTGTGGACATATGCAGCACACTGTTCTCAGCATGCTGTTGACCTAGCCCTGACATACAACACATCAACACACTCACACGGTCACACCAGCCAACACTGCAGACTGCAAAAATGGAATATTATGGTCATATTATGGTCATCTGAAATGTTTTAGGGTTAGTGTGTTAGTGAACCAGTCTCTGGAATGCCCTGCCACTCTACATTTGCTCTGCTTGGTCATTGGCAGTTTTAAAATCCTTACTAAAGACAAAAGTTTTCTTCCTTTCAATGTGTAATTAGTTTACCCTGGCCCTCACAGCCTATACCTTTGACGTGCTTGCATATATTAGTATGTGTTTCTCTTCTTTTTGTTTTACTTCCTGCTTGTATGCTGCTTGTATGCTCTGTGAAGCACTTCATTTGTTTCGTTGGAAATGTGCTATACAAATGATGTTTGATTTGATAATTGTGTTTTGTATGTGTGCAAAAAAAGTGGCTATCCAGCCACCAGTTAACCAGCTTGAGTGTCCGCCCTGGGACTGGGAGGTTGGTAGACTCTAAAAATGGCTGCCTCCCTGCTTGGCACTCAGCATCAATGGTTGGATTGGGGTAAGTCCCTGCGACATACGAACGTCATGATCAGAGGGTGTACTTGTACATCAAGCTGCCTCATGCAGTCACACTACAGAAACAGGAGATAGGCTCCTGCCTCTAGGCCTCATGGCTTATACTTATGCAAGTGGCATTATACTACAAACCAATCAACAGGGGTCTGGGACCCCTATGCCTAGGGGGTCCTCAGAGTTAATAATGGGGGCAGCCAAATTGTTGTATGATAGGGAAACTCTCTCTCTCTCTCTCTCCTTTTTTTGAGCGCTGCTAACCGCTCCACCGCTTCACCCCCTCTGACGTCATTTGGGTCAATACATTATCATCAGACATCATCACCACACGACGTCATCAAGGCGGTTGCCGCTCACTTCACACTGGGTGTGATTATTACATTAACCTCTTGAACCTATATTGGGGGGAACTATAATCAGATCTAAACTTATATGCCTACAGTATATGTTTGCGCAACGAGCATTGTGCCGTGCATCGGAAAACAACCAATCTACAAGCTCACAATGCATGACATAGAACTCTACTCCCTACAGTAGCTATAAATCAGGCCATAAATCAGTGTGATGTCACAGTGACCTGGTCATGTGTGCATGGTGTGTGTCTGCGTGACCATGACTCAATCTGTCACCGTGGGATAAATAGTGTCGCTGTTGGGCAGAAACCTCTTATCTCCATAGTCTTACTTGATGTGTTTTCTGGTAAATTAAGGGCCCTATACTTGATCATATGACAGCGTCACTCGAAAGCATCATAAGTAGCAGATCTACAAGCTTCAAATGTGACTCTAAATGACACATTTTGAGCTTTTATGCTACTTTTTCTCCTTATGATTTTGAATGTTGAAAAGTAAACAGTTTCAGACATGAGGTTTCCACCCGACACAGACGATATGCTGTGTATATGAAAGTACAAGGACGTGCGCATGCATGTACACACACGCACACGCACACGCGCACACACACACACACACACACACACACACACACACACACACACACACACAAAGACCCACTCAGCAGGGCCAGATTATCCATGGAAAGCATTGGTCGAGTGCTCTGGGGTACCAGCTAATGAGAGGGCACCAAGTGATGAACTACTATGGGTAACTTATTACAGTTGGGTGCATTCTTAGTGTGGTTGCTGAAGGCAACACACTATATTGTTCTAGGTCTAGGTCCGAGAACTGTAACCCCAAAAATATATTTTCCGTCCCTTTTCTGATTGGACGATATAAAGTCCAATCAGACAGGAGTGACATCACAATATCTAATATAAATGGCAAGACAGAATTCATTAATTCGTTCCGTCAATAACCGCCATAAAACCCCATGAAGAAGAAGATTAATTCATTCCTTGTGGCTTGTGTCAGTGCAATCACACTTTTTAGTTGTGTGTATGTTACAGGGTTTTCAAGGAACCCAGAAAATATGAATTGCTTACACATTGAAATACATGGATTTACGACGACCCTAATGTTCCACTAATATTCAGAATGACAGCTCAATCAGAATAAAATAATCACACCCGTGTGAAGTGAGGGGTGCTCACTTCATCATACAACATCAATTACAACATAATGTTTGTTTAAGCAACGGTGCTAATGTTTGTCTTAGTCCTCAAAACAAACTCTTTATTGTCTATGGTGTTTTGTTAAACAAGCATCGTTGAAAGACAAACATTAAAGCTGTATATAGGAGGGGCTAGCACCCCTCAAAGATCACACCCGTGTGAAGTGTGGGGTGCTCTTATCATCGTATTATTATGGATCATCTCATACTGGCCAATCAGATGCCTATTGCCACAAATTTACATCATATTTGGCGGACATTTGACCTAATTGCTCCTTTCATTGTCGATGGCAAATATGAGACGTTTGTTCCCTTCATTGTCAAATTTGTCAATGGCATTTGATGTTTGTGTGAAGTGAGGGGCGCTCTTATCATTATACATCATCAATTCATCATACATCATCACCTGAAACTGAATTTATGTGATTGGTTGGTTAAATCTACATCATATTTAGCGGACATTTTTTTGACCTAATTTCCTCTTTCATTGTCGATGGCAAATATGAGACGTGTGGGGACAAGATTTAGCGGACATTTGACTGAATTTCTCCTAATGTCAAATATTGAGATGTGTGGGTACAAAAGCTGTATAGGAGGGGCTAGTGCCCCTCAAAAATCACACCCGCGTGATGTTGAGCGCGGCGCACGCTGCAGCTCACCGCTCCTTGGCTGCGGCTCACCGCTCCAAGAGATGGGTCAAATTATGCGGAGAACAAATGTCACTTCGGTAACGTAAACATCACAGTCTCGATACACATATGAACCAATGCCTCCTCATGTTTGTAGTATTGATGCATTTGACCATGTAAACAACGTTTATATTATATTTGTATTTTAGTTTTTGAGCGGCGCTAACCGGTTTTGTGTGTGTGTGTGTGTGTGTGTGTGTGTGTGTGTGTGTGTGTGTGTGTGTGTGTGTGTCTGTGTGTGTGTGCCCCTGTGACGTCATGTGGCAGCCAAGTCTATGGACCTTTTACACAACTTGGATGACACTTGATTACTTCATCATCATACATGATCATCGTGATAAAAGGCGCCCCTCAAAAGTCAAAAGTCAAAGTCATAAATTATGATTTGTCACTCTGAGTCAATTACCTTCACAATGTGTCATTATATATTTCTGGCCATAGGGTGCACATTTCAAATTGTGCTATACTGTTATCTAGGCCTACTACAAATACTATTAGGCCTAACATTGAGTGAATGCATGAAGTTCCTTCCAGCGGTGAAATGTCCCTTTAAGTAAAAACAAATTCCAAAACTGTTATACTGTTACTGAAAAAATAACCTTTAGCTCACAGTGGTGACCTAGCATGAACCGTCTCACTGTGCAGCTGCCGTGAATCTGTCTATCTCTTAACGACACGCTGATCAATGGAGATGATTAATGACCCATCGATAGATGTTATTAATGACACCATGCAACAGCCTGGCAGGGGAAATGGTGGATGGTGGATTCCTTCCATTAGGACATTTCTCACAACCGCTGTCTGACTATAGGCTCAATAACATCAGGCCAGGCCCTAAAGACCCTGCAGACCCACCCACATCATCATGGGCTGTTCACTCTGTTGCCCTCTGGCAAAAGGTTCCGAAGCATGGGGAGAATTTCTCTCCCCAAGCTATCAGACTTACTTTATACATCGTGTGAAGTGGGGGGCGCTCTTGTAAACATTCAAAGCTGCATGGTCATTCATTGTTAATGGCATTCAATGTTTGTGTTACAATTACAATTACAATTACAATTTAAACCCTCAAAGCTGGACATAGAAGGGGCTAGCGCCCCTCAAAATAATTAATGAATCGCATAATTGTTAAGCACAATTGTTTGGACCACAATAATCGACAATTTAATTCCCGTTTCTCATGTCTGTCAGGTGGTTCACACCAGTGTTCAGCGCACGCCTGCCATATCTGTATCCGTGTGCATGTGTGTGTGTGTGTGTGTGTGTGCGTGCGTGTGTGCGTGCGTATGTCAGTGTCACACAGCAGCCAGTGCAAGGCCAGCTGTCCCTCGACACAGCAGGCGGAGGGGACAGGCTTATCATGCCACCACCAGACTTCACATCAAAGTACCACATCCTTCTGCCCCTCCTCGCTCAATTCTTTCCGTCACGTGCGCACAAAGCAGCACACGGAAAAGAGGGCAAGACAAAGTCCTCAACTGACATCAGCACAAACCATCTCTCTGTGACACCAGTCATTTATCGTTACTGTCGGGCAGAAACCTAGTATCTTCAACTTTCTTCACAACACAGGTTCTTTTTTTTATAGGCTACATTTACTGAAACGCTATGTTTTTGGACATACAAGTTTTCCACCTGATATCGACATCATATTATAGAGGGCCAAGCTTGGATAAAAAAAATATATCTTGCAGAAAAAGTGGAGGGGCATCATAAATCAAAGAGAAAATGAGCTCGATTCATCAAAGGAGGGTGACTCTGTTCTCCTGCATGGACCATGCTTTGCTTTCTGTGCAGAATCTGCTCTCGTATGTTATTCTATTTTTATGTATTTATTTTACTTAAAGCTTCCCTCTTCTATTCTGGATTTGAACCGAGTCTCAAAGTTTGTGTCAAGCCAGAAACAGGATCATGTAAAAGGTTGTGTCCAACCGACATACAACCACCCCAATTAACAGTATAAAGTATAACGTAAGTATAAAAGAGGGTGGGGGCAAGGACCACCTTGACCCCCTCCTAGTCAAGACTTTTTTTTGCAAAGGGCAACGACACAGAACGAGCACAGAACGCACAGCTGCGCACAGACAGACAGGCACCGAGCACCCATACAGTATAGGTATATGCAACCCCTCTTATGCAAATGACCCTACATCGTTGTCTCGTCCTGCCGGGCCTGCTACTCAAGTAAAGGTACTTTGTTACAGTGTTACCACTGATTTCCAGTAAAGGTACTTTGTTACCGTGTTACCACTGATTTCCAGTAAAGGTACTTTGTTACCACTGATTTCCAGTAAAGGTACTTTGTTAGTGTTACCACTGATTTCCAGTAAAGGTACTTTGTTACCGTGTTACCACTGATTTCCAGTAAAGGTATACTTTGTTACCGTGTTATCACTGATTTCCAGTAAAGGTATACTTTGTTACCGTGTTACCACTGATTTCCAGTAAAGGTATACTTTGTTACCGTGTTACCACTGATTTCCAGCGACCACGGTTTTAATGAAGCAGAGACGGTGCAGCTGTCCTGTTGGAAAATGGAGAGAACACATTGGTTTTGGTGACATGCTGTCAGTGTTCAGCCATAATGGTACCACTGCTGTGTATCATCACAGTCAGGTGAAAACCACCTATGTCCACAAACTGTTCATTTTCAGGAAATATAGAAGAAAAAAGAACTAGCCTGCGTTCCAATGGATCACACGTAGTTATTATTTACTCATACATTTTGTTAACCCAAGCAGGAAATGATCTGCGTAATTTTATGCCGTGGCTATATTAAACAAGAATGACTTGTGTGTGCATGCGTACGTGCGTGCGTGCACGTGCGTGCGTATTTATTATAAGGCCATTTTTATAATCGTCCTCAGGTCGTAATGGGTTAACACTTCAACACAATAGGCTATTTATTATAGACATTATAATAAAACATACTTCAACAGTAGAAGTACTAAAGTAGGGATTCATTTCCATATTAGAAATATGGAGATACAAGGTTTCTTGCCCGATGGCAATGATATTTGCTGTCAAGGTCCACTCGCTTTGTGTGTGTGTGTGTGTGTGCGCGTGCGTGCGTGCGTGCGTGCGTGAGTGTGTGTGTGTGTGTCCGTCCTCTGGGATAGTGTGTTACAAATGGGGTGCGACAGCAGAGCAAGCAAACACAGAGCATCATCATCTAAATGATGTGCCGAGCGAGGCAGGATATGTGTCACCACTGGGAGAGAGGGTCAATACACACACATGCGCGCACACACACACACACACACGCGCACGCTCACGCACACACACACACACACACACACGCACGCGCACGCGCACACACACACACACACACACACACACACACACACACACACGTTTTTACACACGTTTGTATTACTATAAATGTGAGGACATCACAATTATAGGACCGTATAAAGACGTTCTTGAAAATAGCCGAAAATCGCTGAAAAATGACAGAGGAGAGAAATAGCAGATCTACACCCCGTGCTAGGCATTGTGAGATTGTATGAACAGGTACTTTCCGGCATGCAATAAAGTATATAAATTGGTCATAACCTAATCCTTATCCCCCTATACCGAACCTCCAAATAATTTATCATTTACATATTCCAGCCATTCTGTTGCTAAAGTAATTTGGGGACCCCGCAAAATAATTTGGGGACCCCCCCCGGAGGGGTCACGACCCACGGGTTGAGAACCCCTGGGCTCCATCCATAACTGCACCAAGTCTATTGTTTTGTTTGTTTTTACCATAAAACTATAACTAAACTAACAAAAATAAATAATATCTTCTCTTGTGAGGACCAGGAAAATGCATGACGTGCACGCACACACACACACACACGTGGGATTTTCTTTTTGAGTGGTGCAACCACTCCAAGGAACAGCTTTGTCCGTGTTCACCTATGTATGTATGTGACATTCATGTCACTACACGGGTGTGATTTTTTTTATGTTATATCTCACCAAACACTGAGTTTGTTGACGTTGCGACGGGACGCCTGGCGTCAAAATGGCTGGCGTGCCACAATGCACCGTGCTCTCCGGAATGGTAACAATAATAAGCCTGCAAACACAGCTGTGTATAAAGCACCGAAATTCCAGTACTTCAAAGTACTGATAATCCTGGTTCAAATATTACTCAACAAGTTGGAAGTTGCTCAATAAAATGTGTAGCTTGAGTTAAAGTAACAGCTATAGTATAGGTTACTTGCTTTGAAAAGTTTTTGCTTTTGAAAAGTCAAAAGTACAAAGTAATTATTTTTAATTCATGTCAATGCATTAATTTATTGCAATTTAGGACCCCTACCCCTTAAAGAAAGAAAGATTCAAAGACAGATTTTTTATTAAATAACATCCATCGTGAAAATAGCCACGTGTGGCAATGCTACGTGTTCTGAGCTTGTAGATTGGCTATTTTCACTTATATTTGAAACAGGGCTTCAGTGGTTAAATTCATACTTACAGTACAGTAAGTAAATGCACTTATAGTTACTGTCCAACAACGCACAGATGGCGTCCTCTCGCTGGGAACAATCTACCCTTTGACCTCTAGACTGTTCTGACCAATCAGAGACCTCGGGTCCCGGTTGGACGCCCCGCCCTCCCTGCCGTGCTGGCATCTGCTCCGTCCGGTTGGAATAATAATTGCGGCGATATTAATATAAGCAATAATGAGGCTTAAAGCTCTGCCCCCTCAATGGGGGAGGTCAAAGTACCTGGTTGTTAGAACACATGCACGGACACACGCATGCGCGCGCACGCACCGAGCCAACATGCAGGGTAGTCTTGTCACAATCATGACAACACGTGGACAATGCTCCACAGTACACATCCCAGAATATTCTCCCTCCTGGTTCCCAAACTGTGGAACAAACTTTGTTTCATTCACATTATGTAGAATGGGTACAGTTCAACGAAAGTACTGGTCAATACAAAAACTGCTACGAGGATAAAACCAGAAAAAGCACTAAGACTTGTTTATACATCAGGGTCCTCCATTTTCAATTAATCAGAACATTTAAAAACATAAAAAGAAATCATCATATATACAGTTAAAAAAAAAGGAGTGACCGCCATGATGCAATTTGTTTATTTAATGTTTGTTTAGTACAGTCAATGACAATGTAAGATGTCAGCTGGGCCGGCTGAAGCCTAAATAGTGCCCTCACTGTGGCCCTCACTTCCCACATTTCCTGAAAAGCAACAGTTTTGGACATACAAGGTTTTCACCCAAGAGCGAAGAAATCCAACCTTCTCTCTCCTCTGTGGTGAGACAAGTGTAATGAAGTGTGTGTGTGTGTAAGTGTGTGTGTGTGTGTGTGTGTGTGTGTGTGTGCGTGCGTGTGTGTAATGAATGAAATGAGCAATGAGTGAAACGTTTGTAGATTAATCATTGTGCTCCCATCCTCCAGTAATGAGGAGAGACGTCGATCCCAGATGGTTTGGAAATGAGTCCCTTTTCTCCTGGAGCGTGTTTCACCGTACGATCCTCTCACACCGGATTCCATTCATACCCGACACCCGTGATGAAGTAGAGAGGTGAGGTATTGTGTTGCACCCTGACAAATAAAGACTGTGTCAATTAACTGGAACCCAAAGCTGGTTCTTCAGAGTGACGGAAGGAGAATTATTTTGGTTCCAGAAAGAACCTCTCAGACCAAGGTCTTTTAACCCATTCTGACCTGAGATCAGATTCACACGAGGTTTCCACTGGGACACACACTGGTCTGATTGACCCATTCTGACCTGAGATCAGATTCTAACAATGTCAGTCGCTCTTCGATTTTTCTAAAATAGCAGACCTACAAGCTCGTAGCGCGCCACTCGGTGGCGCGCTATGAGCTTGTAGATCTGCTATTTTTCAATAGCTAAAGCATAACATGATGCTAACACCAAAATGGGTGCCCGGTCAGAATGGGTTAAAGCAGTCGTTCCCAACCCGTGGGCCGGGACCAATGGTGCCATGAGGGTATATGGCAAAAAATAAAAGAAAAAGACGAAACACTAAGATTACAGAGAAAACGCTCTACCTCACACACTCTCTACAACAGGGGTTCTCAACGTTTTTGGCTGGGGACCGTTGGTAGGGCGTTCCACATTTTGGTGGCATAGGAGCGAAAATAATTTGGATTTGTGATAAACATGATGAAGTACAGTAGTGGCGGAATATTGCAGCATCTACTGTTTTCCTGTAATCAGGTCAAGTCAGTTTATAATTAAGCAGGAAGCATCCGTCTTGTATGCCGTTCGGTGAGTGTGAGCGTTTACGTTAATATCCTGCTTCCTCAGGAATGTTCAATCAATTGAAACATGATTATGTTTGCTTTTAATTGGATTCATCATTATATCTTGCCGTCGGGCAGAAACCTTTTATCTCCAGATTTTTTTACGGTACATCTTTTCTTACATTTACACCCTATACTGGATCGTACTACAGCGTCACACAAAAGCATCACAAACGCAAAAACAACCCGTCTTAACCCATTCTGACCTGAGATCAGATTCATACGAGGTTTCCACTGGACACACACTGGTCTGATGAACCCATTCTGACCTGAGATCAGATTCTAAAAATGTCAGTCGTTCTTCGAATTTTTCAAAAATAGCAGACCTACAAGCTCGTATCGCGCCACTCGGTGGCGCGATATGAGCTTGTAGATCTGCTATTTTTCAATAGGTAAAGCATAACATGATGCTAACACCAAAATGGGTGCCCGGTCAGAATGGGTTAAATTTAGGGAAAAAAATCAATTTGAGAGGAAATGGACTCAAAACAAGAGAAATAATCTGCCAGTGCAGTGAGAGAATTATACTTGGTAAGAATTCTTGTAATTAGAAAAAAATCTCTAGCCATTAGGGAAGTGGCAAACTCTTTAAATAAGTGATTTAAACTTCATTCAAGCACTGGATTAAGTGAGATAAACTAAAAAATAGCTTGTAAAACTCTTAAAATAATTGATTTAAACCTCATTCAAGCACTGGATTAAGTGCGATAAACTCAAAAATAGCTTGTAAAACTCTTAAAATAAGTGATTTAAACCTCATTCAAGCACTGGATTAAGTGAGAAACTCAAAAATAGCTTGTAAAACTCTTAAAATAAGTGATTTAAACCTCATTCAAGCACTGGATTAAGTGAGATAAACTCAAAAATAGCTTGTAAAACTCTTAAAATAAGTGATTTTAACCCCATTCAAGCACGGGATTAAGTGAGATACACTCAAAACTAGCTTGTAAATCTCTTCAAATAAGTAGTTAACCCTCATCCCAAGCACTGCATCAAGTGAATTTGACTCATAACTAGCTTGTAAATATCTACAAATAAGTAGTTAATCCTCATCACAAGCACTGCATCAAGTGTATTAGACTCATAACTAGCTTGTAAATCTCTTCAAATAAGTGGTTAAAACTCATCCAAAGCACTGCATTAGGTAAAATTTACTCATAAATAGCTATTAAATCTCTTAAAATAAGTGATAAAAAACATATTCTAAGCACACATTAATTCAAATGCACTCAAAACTAGTTTGGTCGGTTCCTTCTTTCACAGGTAGTTTTACTTAATTGTGGTGAAAAGATCTTAAAACAAAAAGGTGATTATTCTTCATTCTAGGATTGTCATGAGCTAAAATCTTAAAGGAATTCCCAGTAAAGAAATGAAGGCATAATGAACTTTGTCAACATTTATTAAATGTTTAAAGTGCACAAGCGCTTTGCACAGGCCAACACAACATACCAACACTGTATAGTCTACCAACACAACAGTCACAGTACCAACACAGTCTACAAACACAGGCCAATCATTACAGGATCTGCCTTGCCCTTTATGCCGGCTGGCATGCATAGTGCAAGGTCTCTATGACAAGGGATTCACACCATGTTCCCGGATGCGCACTCTGACTATACTACATGTTGTGGTAGTGCACATGCTGTGTACCGTTCCGGGGAGCGGATCACCCAACCGTTCACGGGACCCCATAAGGACCGATTGGAGTGCACTCTATACAGTTTGAGATCAAACTGACTCGGTGTGAATCCCCTGTAAGACTACAGGAAAGAAACAATGTCTAAAAAAATAAAAAAATAGTGTAAAACAAGAGTAACAAAGAAACCATGAAAAGCATTAGTTCGGTAAGAGAGGTCTCCCCAGCTCTTGAATAAAAACAGACCCATCTGAAGTGAGTGGTACTGTACAAAAATAAAGAAAATCACTCACAGCACCTTTCAGAAAGCCAAATAACAAATCCACAATATGTTGAGCAGAACAGTGTGGCACAGAACTAAAAACACTTACAGCACCAGACAGAACTACAGAAAACAAAACTATACAAACGGGGCTTTAATCTTGGATCAGCCCTGCTGTCTCAAGAAAAGGCAATCAGCTAGCCGTGCTACTTTGACATACTTAGAATACTTGGTATTCAAACCAAAACAATCCACCTGAATAGCTCTACTGTCCATAAGACTTCCATGCAGTCTGCCATGGCTTTTTTGTACGACGTTGTGGCGTCACGCTCATGGATATTATCCTGCAATATTTCTGTCTGCAAGACTGACAGGAGTGTTGCCACACATTTTGGATAAGTGAGATGCATTGTGTAGTAGTAAGCAAGCAAATAAATCAGACCTTCCGGGATGAGCTCCTCTGGCAATGTAGTGACTGGCGTGTTTCCGATCGCAATGAGACAGCAGGTCGAATCCAAGATTAAAACCGGGCTGGAGAGTGATATCTTCTGCAGGTAGGTGTTGGGAACTTCGAGTGGCTAAAGGGCAAGAAAGAAAAACAAATGCAAAATCTGTAGAATATTCCAAGTATCCAGTGTTGCAAGTATCAGTTGCAAGTAGATCGTATAGGGCGGCTACAAACTCGTTACAAGCACACTGATGTAGGTGATGAGGTTGCATATTTTTCTTTAAAAAAAAGAAAAAAAGGATAACCTGCAGATTTGTCAGTGTTGTGACACCATGTGTAATATCTCCTGCAGTGACGTAAATATGTTCAATGTAATGGGTCCTGGGCCCCAGGAGTGGTCTTTAAGATTGGTCCCAGGGAAATTCTATGAGTACTACTTCAACAACATACTAGACAACAACGTACGGCACAGAGTACAGTATTGCATCCCAGGACCCCGCAAGGGTGAAATTATTGTGACCTTATTTAGTGAGTCTAAGGATGCAGGCTATTTGCATCAATGCTTCTGTGCAAATTATTTGAGAGAAATAAATACATAACCCAATCTAGACAAATTAGCCGTCAAGTGAGGTGGTTAAAAAAAACACAAACACTCCTACCTCAAGGACATGAAGCAACGCCTCACTGGCATATTTTCTTCCATCACTGGCATCTCTTCTTCCCGTCTTCTTAGCCACGGTTGATGGTGACGGAAAGAGAGTTGGGAGTGCCCTGAAGAGGGCTATGGCAAACTCAACTAGGACAGAGGAAAAAAACAACTTCATATACATTTTTATTGACTCAGCCTTAAATGTACGGTCCCATAAATCCCATTTGAAGCCATGTGATGAAACAGCTACAGTTTCGAAGAGACAACGTGACTTCCGTTGATCTGGACAGTCACTCGATCCTGTAGGTTTACACTCTAACATTTGACGGATTAGAGCCCAGCTCGTTATCCAGACATCAGTCATATCACAACTTCACTATTGTAACCTGACCTCCTTGAAATGCCATGTGCACTTAAGCCTCTCCAAATTATCCAGAATGCTGCAGAATGCTGGTCTTCAACCATTTAGACTCTACATTAGCCTGCAACACTCAAATGCATTGCCTTGTCCTGGCAAACTGTAAAATTAAAACTAAATTGTATGCCACAGCAACATACCTCTGTCCAAGGGCATCGGAGGCTTAACGGTCTTCTTATGCACTGCATAGTACTGCGCCAACGTCTGGAAGGCTTCCCATCTCTTCAGCACGTCATCCCAGAAATTGGGGTTGTCCTTGCCCAGGATCCGGCACAGCTCAGCCTTCACCTAGAATGCAAGTTAGTGTTAAAACGTGAAACAACTGCTTTGTGGATAGGCCAAAATAACTAGACCACCAGACTCCCACAGATCTTTATATTAGGGCCTCTCCTGGTTTCTCTTTGCCCAAAATAATAATAACTGTATTTAGCACCTTTCACGAGATTGCTTTTGGGGAGTCACTGGAACAACATATTTTCAGATGGGGGTCGGCGGCCAATTACATATATTTTTGGGGGTCCTTGACATGAAAAGGTTTGAGCACCACTGACATAGAAACATGGTTTTTCAGAAAACCGTCAGGATTTAGAATCGTCCTCAGGTCTAAATGGGTTAATCTGAAGTGCAAAATATGGGAAACCACCGTAACTACTACCACAAACGGATACACAGGTCAGAAACTCTGTACACTGCACTCATGGCGGCCTTGGCCTAATAAAAATGCATACAAAACTGGAAGTCCTTGAAATTAGGTTTGATAAACACTGCCATAGCAAAATGACATTTCCACTTACATGAACCAGGGCTGCTCCTCAAATCTCCAGGGCTATCAGAATGGCTCCTCAAGTCTCCAGGGCTATCAGAATGGCTCCTCAAGTCTCCAGGGCTATCAGAATGGCTCCTCAAGTCTCCAGGGCTCGCAGAAGGGCTCCTCAAGTCTCCATGCTGCACAAATAAACAAAAGATCAAGCTAGAAAACGATGAGATCAAGCAAGAATGCTCTAATTGGCTGTCCCTTATCCCTGAATAATATGAAATTCAGATGGGGTCAGCAGCCAAATACAGATAATTCTGGGGGTCCATGACATGAAAAGGTTTGAGCGCCAGTTTTAGCAAGAATCATGCAGGATTACCTCAGAAGTGGTTTGAGACAAGATGATCGTTGATCCAGACGCTGATCCACTTGTGTCTGCATCATAATCGTCTCGCTCGTCACTTGTGGAGAAGACAATGCGACGTCTTTTCTTAGTAGCTCTTGTTGGGGTCATGGTGGTGCCCTGCTTCTTCACGGGGGACTTTATATTCTGAAGCCTCTTCTGCAGAAAGGCAAGAATAGTTGCCTGTGTAGACAGGACACATACACACGTCACTCAAGACATACATACTGTACAGTACTTCACAAGTCCAAGAAAAAAATATCACACATACTCACGTGTTTAACATGGTCTCCTTTATCCTCCAACATGGGGTAAAACTCCACCATTCGCTCGGCCATGGCAGTGAGCCATGGCAGTGAGCCTTGAAGGGTACCGTTGCTTGCCTTGCTTGGCTCTCAAGAGAGCGATCATGCTAACGACGGTGTTCCTCACCAACCTTTGAATTATTAAATAGTTTATTAGCATTTTTCGGAAACAAAAGAGGAAAGTACGGTTCAATAGAAGGTCTGCTAAGATTATTTAAACCAAAGAAAGCCTATGGCTTGTTTCCACTGGGGTTCTTATACCTGCATCTCAGCTCCTTTGACATGACACAGCCTCCCTCTCTGCCAGTGAGGGCCATCTCATAGTACACCTTTCGGACTTTCTCCAACTCGCTGTCTATATATATTACATACTATGGTGGACTGGGAAGCTGTAGGGTCATCTTTGCAGGGCTTTTGGGTTTCACTGCTGTTGTTGCTGCTGTTCCGCTAGGTGAATATTGCAGAGTTTCAGCAGGGCCAGCTTTCTCTGGTAAGGACTCCGCATTCTAAGAGCAGATAAAACATTAGAATAAAATAAAAAGGGTTAAACAACTGAACCAATTCAACATGTATTCCATTACTGGTATTTTTAAAACAATAGTTGTATTACCTCTGGGTGAATTAGAGCCCACAATCGTTTTCTTCTCCCAAAATCTGACAGATCTGGAAAAAGTTATTTTAAATCTCCCGGAGTGAGAGAGCGAAGCACGGCTTCATCAATGTCAGCAGCTAATAGAAATACAGCAAAAATTAATAATACAATACATGTATATCTAGTTTAATTGTTTTAATGGTGCAGTACGTGACGTGGTTGTATATTTTTAAAAAAGTTTCCGTTCAACCTTTCTTAAATGGTAAATGGTTAATGGTGCATTTATATAGCGCCTTTATCCAAGGCGCTTTACATAGATTGTGCATTACATTCACCCATTCATACACCGATGGCAGCGGAAACCATGCAAGGCACCAACTAGCACATCGGGAGCAATTAGGGGTTCAGTGTCTTGCTCAAGGACACTTCGACAGTAACTCTGGGGGAGCCCGGGTTCGAACTGGCAACCTTGCGGTTCCCATCCAGGCACTCTACCCCTGAGCCACCGCCGCCCCTTAATAGTGTGTTTGTTCAATGTCCCCCCCGTTTTCCCTAGCACTTTGGTTCTCAAAGTGGGGTCTCGGAACACCAAGAGCTCCAGCTAAATGATTGATGGTAGGAAACAAATTGACCCTTGGTCTGAAACTCTGAGAATTGAACCAAATGGACCCCATTTGCACACCGAGTTATGGAGTGCATCCCAAAACATGTGTCCTTGGCATTAAACAAATTAAGAACCACTGCTTCAGTAAAATAAATTAGGTCAGGATACCAACTTTATCCAATCAGGGGAGGATAAAGCATTGCAATTTTAACTGATGACAAATAAATGAGCATACATTTTTGTATAATTGAAGCTGATGAGTACTGATTGGCAGAAACTGGCAACAGGGACCCGAAAATAGAGTTACAATTAAAAAAATCAGAGATGTAAAGACCACAGTTCCGGAACAAACTATAGTATACTATAGAATTGATTACTAGAACAGTATAGAATAAAAATACAATTTTGACATTTATTTTTTTCAGCTGAATATCAAACTGACATACCTTTTAATTTGGATCGAGTGACACTGTCCAGTTTATCCATAATACGGTCCATGATTTACTCCTTTACCTGGTAGGAAGATGGGGAAAAAAGACACAATTGCTGTTATGGCTAGGAATGGCCAGTAATGCCATCTTACGGCTTATATGGCCACTGACATGGCCACTGACGTGCCTAACGTAATGCAATCATTAAAATGTGCAGTCAACATTAACTGATTTGCAGTTAAAAACATAAATTCAAAAAAAGCCGAAATTACCAAATTACAATTACATACATTAGTGATTAGTCTTAGCACTAGAGACACAGCACTATAATTGCATTGTATATAGTCATAGCACGCCATAGCACATATGTATAGCATAGTAGTATATATGTATAGTTTATATATGTATAGTTTCATTATATAGATATTCCACTGTTACTTTCTTAGCTTACGCATGTTTCATGATAAATGCTTTTATTCCCATGCTTTTGTTCTTGCTTAATGTAAATCGCTCTGGATTAAGAGCGTCTGCTAAATGCCTAAATTGTAATAAAAACGAGCCCCCGTTCCATTTCTGGTTAACTTAAGCACAACGTGGTGTCAGTCTGTCCGTTCATCCCCGACACCAGGTTGCTGCAGTTTTTGCGGGGCTGAAATAGCCCCGGCGGCTAAAGAGCAGAGCTAATGGAGGCCTCTGAGCCTCGACTTGGAGTAGCGGTACCGGAGCTAGAACGGCCGGGCCTCGTTAAAGCTATTTGGACTTCTTAAGCATCGGAGCTAAAAGCTCTGGGCCTAGCGTTGAAGAAGCTAAGCGACAGTTATGCCTGTGGGCGAGGTACATGCTATAGCACATGTTAGCCGCTAACTGCTAACATGCACCTCGCCCACGGTAGCTAGCAGCAGCGAAGATGCAAAGCTAAAGGCATTTTCACCATACGAGGCATTTGCTAAATAAAAAATACCCTTACATTTAGGCAATAATAAGCTGATATGAAGAGCATTGCCGTGACTCGTAGGCTACTATAACTGCTTTAATAAAATAAATGTTTAAATCTTACCTGTTTCAACAAGCACAACCGCGCGGCGCGCGCATCTCACTCTCACGTGACAATGGCCGTCGGCGTCGGTGTCTGTACGTGCTTACGTCACAAGCCCAGCAGTGTTGTGTACGTGTGTGTGTGCGTGTGTGTGTGTGTGTGTGAGTGAGGGGGGGGAGGACATGGGAGCGTAACATTAAGTGAAACAATACAAAGATACAATACAAATATATTATATAAATACAGCCACGTCGAGTCTGTGGGGGCTATGGGGCTATAGCCCCCATGAAGGATTAAATAGCCCCTTTTAGCCCCCATGAACATTTTCGTGGACATTTTATATTAACATTAGTTACATTACAGATTTTCTGACTCTGTCACAGACTGCATACTATGTTACATTCCGAAAATGTGAACCTCTCCACTGGCTGTTCAGAGGTGTTAAAATGGGTTGGGTGCGGCCACCAAGTACTCAAATGCTAATCAGGTTTCTTTTGTTTTCACCTAGCCAGGTATGTATAAATATGCCTACAGTACAGTGTCAGTGTGATGCTTACTTCATTCACAATGAAACCACCACCAGCTAAGAAGGGTCGCTTCGTCCAGACAGAGGAAGCTACAGTTCTCCAGTGATGCCAGCCTGTCGCCGCTTAAACCTGCCGAAGAAGCTACTATTCCAACGGCACTTTTATCGGGCCGTCGCCGTGTTCTGTCCTTGCCGGGCTCACCGCGCCGTTATATTAATTTTCCAATGTAAATTTCACCCAGATTGGACTCGGTTCAGCGGCCGCATGCTGCTGTCCGCCCCACACACACACACCGACAGTCAGAGAACTGACTCACTAAACAACACTAAACAACGTTGGATTCGTACAGTGCAGAATGCAGATAAGTGTAGGCCTATGTTCTTATTATAATTGTGAGTTTGTTTTTTAACATGCACCGCGAGTCCACGGGAGCCGATCTACAAGCTCACAACGCGTTGCACTGCGAGTAGCCTAGAGAAGGCTGTCAAGTGAGCAGCGCAATCGCGCATGCTATAGAAATATCCTAATAAATAAATAAAAAGGTGTCGCTTGCAGGGGCAGTTTCCTTATGGGACTTGCCTCTAGAATGCATGCATAGGCATGCAAGTGCACTCGGCATTTATATATCATATATATCTAGTACGAAGTATAATTAAATGATCACAGGCATTCTAGGTCTAGGTCGGGACACATGAAATCCACGTAAATGCCTTTCCGCTAGCTTCACGTCATTATATCAGCATAAACGCGAGAAAACATCAACTTCTTTTTTTTCACCGCTGGGGGGGGGGGGGGAGGCGGGGCTGCGGATAGCCCCCATGAGGATCATCAGAACTATTCGGGTCTGTATAAATATTATAACTATGAACTCTATTTATTTACTTTCGTCTGTTTTTGTCATTTCTGATTTTCATAAAGTGCTAATTTAAATGAAATCTTATTTTATTTATATAGTGGAATATATAAAATGGGTTAATTACATGCCACTCATTATGAGCTGCATGGTGTAATTAACCCATTACGACATGAGCCTGACTAAATTCCTTAGAATTCAGTATTCAAACATCATCATGCCATGGTCCCCCAAAATGATTTGGCTGCGGACCCCCCTCCCCATCTGAAGAGGATTTGTGAGAAGATTTGTGTTGAAATAATTAATGCTAATAGGACTGGTTGTTAAAGACAAGCTCCCAGTGTGAGCTTTGTCTGGCATGTATTAACCCATTTTGACCTGAGATCAGATTCTAGAAATGTCTTCTACATCCTGACAGGTTTCTGAAAAAGCAATGTTTCTATGTCAGTTGTTCTTCGATTTTTCAAAAATAGCAGATCTGCTATTTTTCAATAGCTAAAGCATAAGGTAATGCTAACACCAAAAGGGGTTCCCGCCCCAAAATGGGTTAATAGCCAACATGTATATGGATGAAGGGGTTAAAATGATTGTCATCTGTATGTTATTGTTTTGTTTTTTGTTTATTTTTCATTTTAAGTAATTGTATTGTATTGTGTTTTGTTGTATTGTCTGTTTGTCAAAAAAATAAAAATGCATATTGTTAAAAAAAAAAGATTGTCATGCTTTCTTTGTCATGCATGCTATTCTTTTGTAAATATGATTTGTTCTAGTATAGCACGTGGTGCTTATATCATTGGTTCTCAAAATGTTTCATGTCAAGGACCCCCAATGTATGGCGTTGTCACCTGGATCAACTCCAAGTCTGCTCATGAGGGGCAAGGGACGCGTAGCATCAAAATAAAAATAAAGCTCAAAACAATCCAGGCCGGTCTATGCAGGCGTGTGCACGAAATGAGCATGAATGTGACAATTTCACAGCGGGCTGTGCCTCTCATTGAAAATGTATCACTATAGGCACGTCAGTCGCTGCCCTTCTGAAAAGGCCTTAAGTGATGTTTGGAAACATTTCAAAATGTAATGTGAAAGCAGTTATTTGGTAGTCTTAAAATAAGTACTTTACTACAAATTGTCTTAAAAGTCACACGGCTGCAATCTTGTCTCAGATAGTAATTTTAGCTTGATGTACATGTACAATTATTTGATTGAAGATGTAATAACTTAGTAAGAGAAAAAAGAAATATAATCTAAAAACAAGATTAGTCATCTTATACATTTTTCTCTTGTTTAGTATATCATTATTAAAACAAGATCAATAATCTAGCATGGCTAGATATAAGTTGGCAATTCTTGCTAAGATCATTTTTTTTTGCAGTGGATTTAACATGAACTGAAGTGCAGATCTACAAGCTCACAGCAAATAACTTCCAACAACACAATCTCTGAGTGAAAACTCTGCATCTCCTGTGACAACCACGCACGCATGCACGCATGCATGCTGTGGGTTTGCGTTCATGCAGACTTCAGAGGGACGCTGCATTGTTGCGGTGGAGTGTGTATACGTGTGTGTGTGTGTGTGTGTGTGTGTGTGTGTGTGTGACTGTGTGTGTGTGTGACTGTGTGTGTGTCTGTTGTGGGTTAGAACATTTGTTCCTCATTTCCACGGAGCCTCCAGTGGTCTGCATCAAACAAGAGCTTTTGTTTAAAACAGCTCTTAGTCTGAGCATAAAGAAATCCATTATGAGGCGCGCACGCACACACACACACACACACACACACACACACACACACACACACACACACACACACACACACACACACACACACACACACACACACAGATGCACAGAGGGGCCTCTTGTTGGACAATATGTCTGCGGTGGACATAAACAATTGAGACCGACAGATTATGCCGTCAAAGTCATGTCCAATTAATTCGTGTTCAAATGGTTGAAGATCTGATTATGAATTTGATTATGCACCAAAGACTTTAGTAATCACAAGTTCACAAACCCCTGCTCAGAGATAAGGCTAATAACACGCGTGCGCATGTGTATGTGTGTGTGTGTGTGTGTGTGTGTGTGTGTGTCTGTGTGTTTAAACACGCGCACGTGTGTGCGCGTGCACGAGAGAGTGTGCATGGATTGTGCATGTGTTGACCACATACAAAGCCATACTTGTAGATAATATAAACGTAAATACCACATTGACCGCTGTGGTTCGTTGGAGAAATGTATCATCGCAGCCGCCATATTGTGTGGGAAGAGATGTGCCTCAGTATGTATGCCCTAATGCAGTGGTTCCCAAACCTTTTCATGTCAAGGACCCCCAAATTGACACTAATTAGCTCTGCAGACCCCCATTTGAAAAGATATGCCAGGGACCTCCATAAGAGAAGATTTTTACGGCTGAGATTCTCAACCTGTTTAATTTCAAGGACCCCCAGTTTGACATGCATAGGTCTACGGACCCCCATTTAATGGCATTTCTATCACTGGGACACCCAATTTATATTGTAAAATCAATGTTAATTTACAAATGGAACTTACCAAATGAACCCGTTGGAGTCCATTTGGTTAAGTTACAGATCGACCCATAAGTGTCCATTTGGTTCTAAACTATCATTTAGCTGGTATTGCTACTTTTAAAATGTGAGTAGCCTAACGTGTAAAATATGGGGCTCATGTGGTTAGTGCATTTGTTTTCTAATAATAAACATCTTCAAAGTAACTATAGTAACTAAAGTACAATATTTTCCTCTGAGTATCAAAAATCTAAAATGTTACGGTAACAATTACCTCAAAAGGGAGTACATGTACTTGGTTACAACATGTGAATCATGCCAGTGGTTGAGCGGATGCCAGTGTGTCTTTGTTCTTCATTCTGGTGTGTGTGTGTGTGTGTGTGTGTGTGTGTGTGTGTGTGTGTGTGTGTGTGTGTGTGTGTGTGTGTGTGCGTGTGTGTGTGTGTGTGTGTGTGTGCGTCCGTGTGGGAGTGCGTGCGTGCGCGGCTGCACGCGTGTGCTCTGTTGTGGTCTCTTTTTAACTCTTTTTTAACATCTTCCATTTCTGACAGATGTGGGATTCACTTTTAAGGCATATTCTCTGTCATGAAAATTAAACCCTTTTTAATAGTCCCAAGATGTTCATGTATACACACATGCACAAACCATGCACGCACACACGCACGCACACACACACACACACACACACACACACACACACACACACACACACACACACACACACACACACACACACACGCATGCACACAATCAAACACAGCGACGTAAAAAAGAGCCTAATTGCCTCAGAGTTTTCTAAACTTAAAACATAGAAATTCAGCATTATGTGTTTTATACTCCTCAGCAAAAAAAAAGCCACATTGTGGAAACCTTGTATGTCCGAAACCGTTACTTTTAAGAATCTGTGGTCCGATAGATCCAGTGTAGTTATTATTTAGTCACAAGCTCTTGTTAAAACTTTCCATTGGTTCAGTATAAAACCCACACATATTACACTCGACCACTTTAAAAAATAACAGATCTACAAGCTCATGACGCGTCGCAGTAACGTGAGCTTGTTTAGATCTGCAATTTTTGCTCATTTTGAGTGCAACTCAGTATAGGCATTCATTCACGGAAAACAAACAAACAAACAAACAGAAAAACATTAAAAGTTGAATTACAGACATATGAGGTTTGTGCCTGACAAAGCCACATGTTGGACAGATTAGTACAAGTAGGCTAAAATATACAAGAAACAAAAGAACAACCTCTTCAAAAGACTCCACAGCGGTTTGCACAAACAGCTTGAATGAATATATATGACATGTCAGGAAATGTCACTAAACAATGACATCTTTCACTGGTCACACTAAACAATAGGCAGCGCTGGATATAACTTACTCAAGTGCATGTACTTAAGTACAATTTTGAGGTACTTTTGCTTTACTTGAGTGTTTCCAATTGATGATACTTCATACTTCTACTCCACTACATCTCAGAGGCACAATTGTGCTTGTTACTCCATTGCGGTTATTTGACAGCTTTAGTTACGTTACAGATTATTGTTACAAAAAATACATTTACTGTTTTAGACTTCAGTGTTGTGAGCTTGTATCAGCTATTTGTTTTCAGTTTTCAATGTTTTCAAATGTTTGACACATTTTACTACTTTAACGTTGGCCATTTTACTATATTTTGATGTCAATACTTTCATACTTTTACTCACGTTACATTTTGAGTACAGGACTTTTTACCGTACGTTTTTACTTAAAAAAGCTGAGTACTTCCCCCCCACTGACGCGACAACATGGCCAATTTCCATAACCATATCCCACTGAAGACACAGACCTCAAATATGACTTTGACAACAATATAGAATGCCCTAAACCACCTCTAATTGGACTGATTGGTCTAGTGTTGTTTTATGTAACAAGCTGTTCTTTTGCACACAGCGGGGAATGAATGCGGGATGACAGGCTGGGCTTTTCTTATAAACTTCATCTTTCTTTGCTTGCCTAGCATGCTAGAGATGTATACTATATGTAACAGATCTACAAGCTCACAACGTGTCGCTGCGGGATGTGTTGTGAGTTTGTACATCTGCTACTGCGCAACTAATCATAAGTCTTATAGCATGTTGGTTTACACAATGTTTGTGGAGACGCAGTTGACCAAAGAAATAGAATTTATTAACTAAACAAAAATAGTAAATGTAAGGAATAAATCATGATTGAACAGATGAAGTGTGGAGATCAGTATTCAGTGGTGTAGTGCGTGTATGCATGAGTGAAATGCATGTGTGTGCGTGTTGTATGGATTAACAGAAATGTTGAGAAGTGTGCATGGTGGAGTGCAGGAGGCAAATGAAAGGAACAGATCTGAGGAAGGACTGGGGAAGCAGGCATTTATAGGGCGTCGACACCCGGGTCCAGGTGCGAGCCACTTAGGCTGATCATCATGATTAGCTCTGCTCCCCAATCCTATTGGATACAAAGAACAGAGGTTACTATAGGGCAAACAGTAAACACAACAAATACCTAAACCAGACAAGAGTAATATAACACACAATATAGGGAACCGTCACAATGTTCAAATGCAACGACAGCGCTGAAAATGGTCCGGGAGTAAAGTGTACAGTATGCCCTGCCCCTACACTGCGGCATGTTGTGAGCTTGTAGATTGCCTATTTTCACTACTATCCTATATTAGGGGGACCACTGTGACCTAATAGGCATATAGTCTCGCTTGGCCAGACTGTTGCCTCTCCCAATTTTCAAACGCTTCTGTCATACATGGAGAACGGAAGCTCTTTCCATGAGTAAACGATAAAGAGGATGTGACGCATCCCCTCACCTGGTGCAGCGACCAAAGCAAGTCCTATAGAGCGTACCAAAATCTTCTTGAGGGGGCGTCAACATATGTGTCACGTGGTAGCGGCCGCCATACTTGTTGGCTTGTCTGGTTTGTTTACGCAATCATTTGAGCGACTATCGGTGTGCTTGTATACGTTCTTTTTTTAAACTGACCTCACAACGGTGCAGCCTTGCTCAGTAAACAAGTGCCACAGCAGGTCACGTCGAGGGAATGAGCCAGAAAACGGAATTAGATTTTCAGCTTTCCAGCATGGAGACAGCATCAAGGAACCCAGATTGACGAGTTTACAAAAAGACGTAGAATGGCTTGGATCTCGGCTGTACAGCGCACGGGCGCAGACATAACGTTCAAAGTATCTAAGCACAGCCGTGTTTGTTCACGACATTTTCCTTGTCCTTGTAAGGTATTTGGGCCCGACGTTCTTTCTATCCATCCTGGTGTTGGTTCACTATGTTGTCGCCAAGAACGAGCACAATATTTACAAAAACATACCACCGTCACTCTATTCTGAGTGATGTGGGCTAGAATTTAAAGCCAACAAGAATGGCGCCGCTAGCCGACGCCTCCGCCCTCTTGGTGACGTACACGTTTTTACACCCTATACTCGAAGCAAAACAGCATGTCGATTGCCGAAGCTAAGATGGCTAGTTAGTTTTCAGCGTTATTTCATTATTTAGTTTTGTCCGTTTTAATTCTATGATACATTTCTGTGTTAATTGTTAACCTATCCGCACACAAATAACATCAATCTCCCGATCGTATGACTCTATGCTCTTGTGCATGCTCTTCAAATGGCACTACAGTTCCGTGAGCACAGAATATCTTTCCGGTCTGAGCAGCAGAGACAGCTTCCGTTATAAAACCATAAATATGGGCATAAGACAGACAGATACAGACATCTCCAAATGTGGGCACAACAACGGTTCATGCCCATAAGGGCATACATCTGATGACATCAGGGATATTGGCATATTTGGTCAGATCGTCGGCGAGTTGTAGGTGTCACCACGTAGCGCAGCGGCCCAAAATGTTGTTGCGAATGCAGTGAGCACTTACTATGAGACCTAGCAGATCATGTCTGTGTGTGTGTCTGTCTGTCTGTCCCGCTATCCAAATATGGAGTGTGTTGCATCAGCAATCACTCAGCTCCATATATGGGCACAAAAGGGGCCAGGTCCACTCAGCTCCATATATGGGCACAAAAGGGGCCAGGTCCACTCAGCTCCATATATGGGCACAAAAGGGGCCAGTGATTTGTTTGTTGTGGACCTGGCCCCTTTTGTGCCCATATATGGAGCTGAGTGACACTAATTCGTAATTTATTCTAATTGTTATTGCAATTTACGATCTGCGTTCGCTTCCCTCGTTCGCGCGTCTTACTCGTAAAACATGTGCGTACTTTTTCCACTGGTTAACTGTGTGCCCTGGTTGTGACATATGTGGTGGGAACATCGAACGATAGCTTCTCCTGGGATTGTCCTCCCTGCCTGGCCATTAATTCATGAACAATGAATGATGTCACTTCCTCGAACAATGGCTGCACCAAAGAGACGCACCACTGTGTCATGGAGACCGAACCCCATTCAATGGTGTAAAAAGTGATCCAGTACATTTACATACGATTTTGACATTGAAAAAATAGAATAGAATATTTCTATTTTTCGGCACGTACGTCGATTCAATATACAAATTGTATACTTTTTAAGTGGATTACACTGCTGCACACTGCTGGGTTTTTCGGATTTTTAGCAGCCTATTTTCCGTCGGTTTTCAGAAAAACGTGTCCAGTCTGCAAGGACCTTTAGTTACCGGTACTTTGTAGAGTTTATCATTGCAACAAAGTATAGAACTAGATGAAACTACTGACGTAGGCAATTGTTCTTATATCAATGCATTACTTAAAAGATGTAGACGTCACCAACCAGAAAACCAAATATTTTAAATCAAAATTTTGCGATGCATTGTGATCTTGTAGATCGGCTATTTTCACTATATTCTAAATAGTAGTAGTAGTAGAAATGTATAGTGTCAAAAGTGCAATATTATGTCTCTTTGAAATGCCGTGGACTGAAAGTCTGCAGTATCCAAAAATATATAATACTCGAGTAAAGTACAGATACTCAAAACATCTACTCAAGTAATTGTACTTAAGTGTCCAGCACTGGTGTCAGGAGAATGGCTGCTGTGTGAAGAATTAGGGAAACAAAGCGAATATCACACTGCTGCTATAGTGAGACACTCTTTGTCTCACTGCATTGTGATACTGCAAGCACCTCAATTGTTTTCTCCTCTGCAAGTCAATGCTCTGACCTCATGTGCTTCTTTGACTTGTATGATAAGCGGTGTACTTGCAGCGTGCATCATTGATAAGAAATGCACTTGCAACATTGAATTTAAATCAGAACTTAAAACTTTTGACAATTTGTTTTCATTTTAACAAAAAGCATATATATATATATATATATATTGATTGATTGATTGAAATCTTTATTAACAGTTTGCAGAATTACAGTACATTTCAAGCACAAACTCAATACAAAGACTGTTAACTGTGAGTGGACGACCCAATTAAGCCTTACACTTGTTTACAACAGGGTCCACATTGTTCAATTCATCAAAACATTTAGAGACAAACAAATAGACACTTCTATGTAGTTAAAGAACAGGATATATAGATATAATCATCGTCATCATTACTTGCGCAAGCACAGCGCGCAAGTAATAGTTTCGCCCGGGCCCGTATGCACCGTCCCAGCACTTTTGATGCGTATGCACCGTCCCAGCACTTTTGATGCGTATGCACCGTCCCAGCACTTTTGATGCGTATGCACCGTCCCAGCACTTTTGATGCGTATGCACCGTCCCAGCACTTTTGATGCGTATGCACCGTCCCAGCACTTTTGATGCGTATGCACCGTCCCAGCACTTTTGATGCGTATGCACCGTCCCAGCACTTTTGATGCGTATGCACCGTCCCAGCACTTTTGATGCGTATGCACCGTCCCAGCACTTTTGATGCGTATGCACCGTCCCAGCACTTTTGATGCGTATGCACCGTCCCAGCACTTTTAATGAGTATGCACCGTCCCAGCAAATGACGTAATGACAACTTGTGCCTGATACGGCAGTGGTGCCAGATTACATAGGAGCATTACCTTTAATCCTCCCGACACTAAAACATATCCTCATTACGTCATTTGCTGGGACGGTGCATACGCATCGAAAATGCTGGGACGGTGCATACGCATCGAAAATGCTGGGACGGTGCATACGATGCAAAGTAACCACAGTATACCGCTAATCAACTTACAAATTACATATAAATATACATAGAGGCAATTCCTTTAATCCACCCGGCACTGGTATAACTAGCTGGTATAACTAGCTCTCAATGATGACGTAATAAAGATGTGGATTAAAGGACCCAATGCCAGAGTGTAATTGGTTTTCGATGGTGACGTAATGATGATATGTTTTAGTGTTGGGAGGATTAAAGGTAATGCTTGTATACATGTATGTAATCTGGCGCCACTGTCGAAAGTACTTGCGCGCTCTGCCTGCGCACTTATTGCGAATGCAATGAGCACTTACTATGAGACATAGCAGATCATGTCTGTCTGTGTGTCTGTGTGTCTGTCTGTCTGTCCCGCTATCCAAATATGGAGTGTGTTGCATCAGCAATCACTCAGCTCCATATATGGGCACAAAAGGGGCCAGGTCCACTCAGCTCCATATATGGGCACAAAAGGGGCCAGGTCCACATATACAGTAACAGCGGGACAGACATACAGACAGACAGACATGATCTGCAGGGTCTCAGCTGCGTTTGCTTCCCGCGTTTGCGCGTCTTACTGGTATATATAATTGCGAACGCAGTGAGCACTTATTGCGAACGCAGTGAGATGTCAGTCTCATGATAACCACTGTGGTTGCCGTGACGTGAGTCACACTTGCAAATCAACCAAGTTGGTACACCACATGGATCTCCATATGTGGAGCTGACTATCATCACCTGGATCTCCATATATGAAGATCATGACACTGACCTTATCAAACTCTGGATAGCCATACATGGTTTGACATACATCTGCATATATGGAGCCGGCCAGCAACTCTACATCTGACCTCACTGACACCAGATTAATAGTTTAACTCCTGCTTCTCAACTGTGCCGTATTAAAAGCTCTGTTGTTTAGCCGTACTGATAACGTGGGATTCACTTACGCTTCCTCCCGGAGGAGGCGTCAGTGAATCCACACTATGTGTCTGGCAAAGCCATGGCTACCTTTCCCTGTCTCACTGCTCCGACTGCTGTCTCACTGCACTGACTGTCTCACTGCACTGACGCGTGGGCAGCGACCGCAGGGGGGCGCCATGATTAAAAAAATGGATTTGGACAGGCAGGCAGGCCAATAGGCAGCAGGCCACCAGCAAAGGTCCGGGCGTGCTGCCATTCTGCCAGTGCCATCATGATAATTTCACTGTACCTGTATCAGTGAAAGACTGAGACAAATATACCCTCTTCTATCTTGAATCCTTTTGCCAGCATAATTCTTGTGAGAGCAACAAAGGGTTGTGTAGTTATCTGTTGGTTTGTATCATTTATGTTGTTCTGTAAAAGTGGTGGTATTAGGGCTTGTTTGTTTGTGTGTGCCTCGACGGAGCGGGCGGTATAGTTTCTGCTATCTGCTCGCTGGTTGTGGTGGGCTGGTCTGGGCCAAATTCACGCGAAAATGACCGGGCCATTCCAGCCCTGTCCACAACTGTTACCTTTCAGGCAATGTAAAGAAGTAACCTGTGTTCCAATGGCTCCAATGTAGTCATGATGTAGTCTCAAGCTCTTGTTAATACGTTTCATTAGTTCAATATGTATGGTATATTTAAAAAGAACACGCACACACATAACAACTTTAAGACCTGAGGCCGATTCTACAATGCCTTCTAAATCAGTAGTTAACACTTTTTGATTGTTAAAAACAAGCATATGTACTTGGCTTGCAGTGTGAGCTTGTATGTCTGGTACTTTTTGAATAGCCAACGCAAAAATCTAAAATGACACAGATGATTTCCCGGTTTTAATGGGTTAACCGTTAAAGAAATGGCTGATCTACAAGCTCTGAGCTTGTCATTATGTTATTTTTGCTGTTTTACGATAAAGTAAGGCATTCAATTGAGATGAAAGAAAAACGCACAAAGTTGAAATATGGAGATACGGGGTTTCCACACTCGATAGCAACAATTTATTTGTTTGTGTCTAGCTCTTCCTGCAACAAAATGCCATTCGTCTCGGGGTAAATGTTACCTTCTTTCATCACACGCTTTACTAGACGCACAAACGGCACAAGCTGACTTTGCCAAGACTCATTTATTTTTCATCGCGCGACGGTGTCGCTGCGTGCCGAGAATAGCAGACATAGCGCATGTCTAAGAAGCGTCTAAAATATGATTGCATTTAAACATGTACATAATATGAACACAAATTAAAGTAGGGTAACGTGACATGACATAGTGGCGGCGTGGAATTAATGATTAAATTCCGCTTCCATGTGCAGTCAAAACAAAAGCAACCCTCATGTTTGTTAAAACATGCCTCATTATAAACCCCCCTATGGTTGACCGGAGTCCCTCAGGGCGCTATGCTAGTGTATTTTGATTTTCTGTTATTGTGGGGAAAGCTGAAAAATCGACAATCTTACAACGTTAGCTTCTCGATCTATTTTCTCCGAAAGCTTTCCCCACAATAAGGATGCTGGGGTATTTTTTTATGGTTTTTCTATGTGTAGGGCCAATATGCCTTTCTTTCTATAATCATTCACCAGAGATATACGGTTTAACGTGCTCACACTTTGGGACTTGGGCGTCTTGTTGTTGTTTACTCACTTGTTGTATAGTTGTTTGTCGATGGCGATTGATGACTGCAAGGTTGGTATTATTGGTAGGAGTTTGCGTTGTGTGAGTGTATGGTTCAAAATAAACGGGGGCAAACAAAACAAGAACAGGCTCCAGACATAAACTAAATAAAGGTCTCAAAAAACAGACGAGCGCAGGGTTCGATAACAAATAATAAAGTAGGCTACTTTTCTTTCTTTCTTTCCTTTCTTTCTCTAACTGCACTGTTTGTGCGTTGCGTGCAAGCTGTTGAAAATCTGTATCTCTACTGGCGTCTTTCCACCTACAGCTGTGAGCCTGTGGCTTAATTAAAGGGAACCATGGTGCCATTTCTCAAGGCAACCAGTGGGGGCGCCATTTGGTCAAATCAAATAAGATGGCTCCTACACTATGTTTCTCAAACTTTTTCATGTCAAGGACCCCCAAAAATATATGTAATTGGCCACCGACTCCCATCTCAAAATATGTAGTTCCTGGGACGCCCCAGAACAAAGCTTTGAGTTAAAAACATTTGCTCTGAAAGAATATATATTCAAAGATTTGCGCAACATTTTCACGATTTTTCAAAAATAGCAGATCTACAAGCTCGAAGTGCGGCACTCGGTGCAGCGCTATGAGCTTGTAGATCTGCTATTGTTAAATAGCAAAAGTATAACATAATGCTTAAAACACCAAAAGGGGTTCCCGCCCAGAATGGGTTAAGTAGTTTAGAGGGGTTAAATCCCGGGACCTTGATGCTATGACCAGTTTCACTTAAGTGGGGGTTCGTAGGGACCCCCAGAGGTCCTTGAGGGAGTTCCACGCCTCCACGGGTTCCACAGCAAAACGAGGAACAGTTTATACACTTTAAATGCCATATTTTATTGTTGGACTTGCAGATTCAAAAGCTCACAAGTTGTGAGCATGTACATCATTAAAAAAAAGAAAACAGAATGATGACAAATGTTGGCCAATCTTCTCTTATGGGGGTCCCTGGCAAAACATACTTTAAACTAGTAAAAGTTTCTAAACTGTGTAGTAGTTTAACTGGTCAGAGAGGCTCCCAGAATGCATCTGTGTTGTTGCTGGCGTTTCAGTTGACTGTGTTTCATCAGTGGAAAAAAAGAGAGGGGAAAAAAAGAAAGTCACTTAAACAAAACAATGTGGAGCTCTACCACACGCACGCACGCACACGCATGCATGCACGGCTTGCACGCACACACGCGCACACACACACACACACACACACACACACACACACACACACACACACACACACACACACACACACACACACCCTTCAAAGAGCTTTCAGAGAGCGGAATGGGGGGGGCGGGGGGTTCTTTCAACAGACTAAAAAAAAAACCACACAACTGTTTCTCATCATTTTGACAATAAAAGTCATGAGTTTAAAACAAAGCAAAGTTTCATGAAAAAGAAAAAAAGGAAGGGGGAAGAAAAAAAAGAAAATGTGGCGGAGACATTTCCGTTGCTCTGTTCTGAACTGTCCCCTTCTTTTCTCAGAGCTGACGGGGGACTTTGGGAGGGACTGGGTTTCTCAACACTGAACCATTTTCGGTTTCCGTTTGTCACACTTTGTTACGTTTAAATGAGCACTGAGGTATTTACAGTGTAGATCACTCAGTTCTTCAGATACCAAGTTTTGGTTTTGAGCGGTGCCTAACCGCTCCAATGAACAGCTGTGTCCCTATGTATGTATATGTATGTGTGTGTGTGTGTGTGTGTGTGTGTCCGTTTGAGTAGGGACAGCTGCAATACCGCTGGGTGACCTGAAGTGGCACTGTTGAGCAGCCTAAAGGGCTGTTGAGCTTCATACTGACCACTATACCTATAATAGCACAGTACATATATAGTACACTACACACACACACACACTCTCTCACACACACACACACACACACACACACACACACACACACACACACACACACTGCACCACTCAGTTCACACAGGTGTACAAATGGTTGACCATTTCCAATATTTACACTTCCAGATTTACAGACCTGTAAGGGTCCATTTGGTTCCATTTGTACTCTGAGGCCCCTTTTCCACCGGGGCTGAACCCTTTCAGTTATTTATTTTCAGTTTCCAAAAAAGTGGCTCAGGAACTGCAACAAGAAAATGTGAAAGCACCAAGGTTCCTATAGTATATCTAGAACAGAACCAGTTCTAGAACCAAGCTCTTTTGGTGGAAAAGGGGCCTGCAGAGTTACAGGGTCCATCTGGGCCCCAGTTGGTCCCCCGGACTGTACATTGAGAAACAGTGGCATGCATTCTCCTCCTTTAGGAATGCTGTGGAGGCTAATGGCTAACAGACTCCCTGGGGCACTGGGCCAGCGGGGGACAAGAGGGACTTGTCCGGGCCCTTCTAAAAACACCACCCCTGCGGTGTTCATTTTGATGACAACTTCTCTTCTCATTCATTCACTACTCTAATCAGCACTGTAAAGGACAGTGGTGGATTCTTTGCATTTCAAGTTTAGCGTGAACACACCAGCTTACCTGATAGAACAACTTTGGCTTGTGCACTTTCACCTTTCAATTACATGTGCAATTACTTGTCTTAGTTCTACTGGATATCTTCTACACTAGTCCCTCCCTAATATTTCAAGTCTAGTTTTTATTTGTTGACAAAATTGTCCAATATATTTAGTCATTGTTTTTGTCACCATAGCTCAGTTTTTATTTAGTTTTCGTCAGTGAAAAGAAGGTAGTTGACGGACATGTTTCCTCATAGTTGACGAAAATAAACACATGCCCATGGGGCGACTAGACAGGGTAGCAGAGGGGCTTGCTTTTACCGGTGTTACAGATATACTATAATTAAGGCTCTGTTCCATTTAGTCTGCAGTGGTTCTCAAACGTTTTAATGTCAAGGAACTCTGAGTGTACACTCTCAGAGTTACACGCCCATATATGAGGCCATTTGGAATCCACTCAAGGACACTTTGAGACCCACTGCTTTAGTTTTCAGTGAGCCAGCATGCACAATAACAGCACCCTGACTCTGTTTGACCAGAATGGAACAGAGACTTCATTAGTATCATTGGTAACACTTGTTAAGGAAGTAGGGAAGGGCCCCAAGTTCTTTCCAAAATGGTGTGTGTGCATAGAGCCTATTCAGAGCATCACTTTGTCATTTCACGATCCATCAACGTGTGGGCCTGTGGCTTCCTGTCAGACTGACATGAATTTAATTAGATTTCAGACCGCCACCCCATGATAAAATGTCACACTGCGGAATCGCTAATGAATCACGTTCCGTTACTTCAATCAGCTCGTCGAGGCTTCCTCCCGTTTGATCCGCGAGCTCAACAAGTCGTGACAAGTTAACGAAGCTGACAAGTTGACAAAGTCACTTCACTGTCATGAGGTTAATTGGATTCCACTAAGTCACTGGTTTTAATATCAAGGTCAATTATTTATTCAGCATTTAATTGAGCCACATGGACCACCATTTAATGAGATTTAGCCTCTCAGACCCAAAACCTGAGAATATTTTGTTGTTGTTGGATAAGAGTTTGTCCGCAATTCCATGAGATAACTGGCAAACGTAATGCAAAATAACAATTCTTCTACATTCTCTAATTGTGTTTTTGTAAATTAATTAATGCAGATGTTTAACAATATTAATTTTACTCTTGGAGCGTCAAATAAAACCAAATGGACTCGTACGGGTCGGGTCCATTTGGTTTCATTTTACACTATCATTTAGCTGCATGGGGACCACCTGGCAGTCCCCGGACCACTGGTTGAGAACCACTGCACTATATTCTTGTCAATGGTGGACAGTGACAAAGTACATTTAATTGAGCACTGTACTTAAGTTCTCCTTTTTTAACTTAACTTCATCTTCTTCTATTTTTGTATACTTATGACTTCCAATCCACTCCATTTCTAGGCAGGAAAAAAGTACACTTAGGGAATAAAGTACAATACGTACTACGTAAGTAGCCTGGGTTCCAGCCTGAATCAGACCCGATTGGTCTGTGGTGCGGCAGTTTGTCGTCATATCAATGTGCACTGCGCAGCCTCTGCCGTTGCCCTGCATCGTACGTATCATTCACTTGACTAAACTCACCCCACACAGCCGTCAGTATTTTGTACTACTGAATCTAATTACTGTTTACTTTTTTTTTTACTGTATAGGTTTTACTCTCGATTCTCGAGAAAGTATGGACAGTGGCGTGGCGCTGGCTGAAGACATATCAGCAACAATGACGTAACAGGTGACGCTATGAAATACGAGTCTGCTGCTTGCTGGCCAGACTGAGTAGCGAGTGACAAAACAGATTCACGGAACACAGCGATTCAGGCTGGAACCCAGGCTACCACTTAAGAGCTATTTCAACTGTGTGACAATGACAATAGCAGATCTACAAACTCACGTGTTGCACCGCAGTGTGTTGTGAGCTTTTTTGTTGTTGCTATTTCCGTTATTATTGCATATTTATTGTATTTAATGATGAAATGATATTAAAATAAAATGCACTTTGTAATTTGTACCTTTCTGAATACTTATGTTCTCTAAAAAAGAAAACATACTTTTAGGTACTTTTTACCTTACCTTGCATTTTTTTTAAAGCATGTACCGGTAGTTTTGAATACTAAAACAAAGTACCACGTACAAGTTTGTCTGAGTAACTTACTTAGTCAAGTAATATTTGACCACGAGTATCTATATTTTGACTCAAGTACTAGGTCCAGTACTGAGTCAGAAACAAGCCCTAAACTGAAGTTGGGCATAAACAAAGCCTTAACAATATTATTGTTTTGTATTTTTATATTCATGTCCATTAAAATGACATGGCCTTAATCCAACAGGGTACTTGGGTAAGTAGACACAGGCAGTGCATGCTTCCATTGACAAAGCTAAAACAGTATAATTATATCAACGCTATAATGTATGTATTTACAGATATGTACATTTGTATTTTTACATGATTCTATTGATGAATGCATTATTAAAAAAAAAGAGTGAGTTTCGTGTGGAAGTAGGCTACAGCATCATACACAGTAAGAAAAACACTTGTTAGTTTAACTGAATGTACAATGGAATCAAATTCAACTTCAACCATATTCAACCTTACCTTCATATAATTGGTCCTCTAATGGTTACAGGGTGTCTCTCCCTGGGAAGTTAGCCTTCTGAAATAGAAGCCATTGTTCTTGCATTATTTAAAATAATAATAATAATCATAAAGTTTTAAATATTATCAAACCTGCCTGCTGATAGAGCCAAAGTCTGATGTAATTTCACATCCTACCCGGTTTGCATTCACCTCCCCCCCCCTCCTCCATTCTGAATTCACATTTATTTTGAATCGTTTCAAATAAGAACTGTGTTTTACTCGTATGGATACCAGTAAGACGCGCAAACGCGGAAGCGAACGCAGCTCGTACATATTTGGGTTTTGGACGTATAGCTGCTTTGGGGACTCCTTATATGGTTATGGCTGAGTCATGGTGACACAAATCACTCAGCTCCATATACGTCCAAATATGGAGTGTGTTGCATCAATCACAAACAAATCACTCAGCTCCATATATGGGCACAAAGGTGGGACACACACACACACACACACACAGACACACAGACACACACACACAGACAGACATGATCTGCTAGGTCTCATAGTAAGTGCTCACTGCATTCGCAATGAAGAATCAACTGACTGTGAGAAAACACTAATGATACTGCTGCCGAATTAGTAAAATCTTGGGGCATGAGTGAATGACACCAGGACTATGGTAGTCTAAGACAGGGATTCTCAACCTGTGGGTCGCCGCCAAAGTATTTTGGGGGGTCCCCAAATTAGGGGGAAAAAAGAGAAAGAAAAAGAAAAACATATATATAATATATATTATTATTTTTCTTTTGCAACTCAATGGCTGGAAAATGGAAATTAAGAGTTTACATAGTATGTGGTGCATGCATAAACTTTCCTTAATGATTAAATCTGGTTTCAGTATTCATGTATATTCAGTATTTCATGTATTTTCCCTATTATTAAGGTTATTTTTGCAGTCAGTTTGTACTGGTGGTGGGGAGGGGGGCGGGGTCACACGACATGGCCAAAGCATTTCCGGGGGTCCCCAGCCAAAAACGTTGAGAACCCCTGGTCTAAGATGTCACTGACATCTGACTGGGTTTCTGAACTGGGTTTCTGAACTGTCAACAGCCCTCCTCTGAGACACAGTCCTAATAGACAAAACTGGTACGATCTTATAAAACGCATTTGTGAGGAGCAAATCTATGAAGATAGGTTGAAAATGGTTGAAGTTGTCCTTGATTGACTGGTGTCATCCAGGGCTCTATACTTGGTCACCTCCTTCCCCTCTACAACACTGGTTTTCAACCCTTTTCATATCAAGGTCCATTATTTATTCTGCATTTGAGCCACGGACGTGATGAGAATTACCCTTTTAGACCCAAAACAAAATAATATTTTGTTCCAACGACAACAATTCCATGCTGTATTGATGTGGTACCATAGGAGATACCAGGCAGACGTTGATCAAGGACCACTGGTGGTCCCTGGACCACTGATTAAGAACCACTGCTCTACACCAAATTGCCTATGGCGTGCCCAGACACTAGGGTTTACATGGTTTAAGGGTCCATTTGGTTCTATTTGTACCCTGGTTCTCAATGCGGGGTCTGGGGACCACCAGTGTTCCATTTGTACACTCTCAGAGTTAAATGACCACTGCATTTTTTACAGTGTAGTTTGGAGAACAACATACTCAGGGTGTCCAAGGTGTAGTGAATTCTGTGAGCTTGTAGATCGGCTATTTCTAGCCAAATGTTCCCTTGACATTGTCCAGAATCTGGGCACGCAGGGTTTAAATAGTCGAAGTGTCCATTCGGTTCCATTTTTTAATTAAAAACCAATAGCTCCTTTCCGACGTCAGGGAAGAAGAAAAAACAATAGTTCGGAGATTCAGGACATCTGGAGGTGCACGAGTTCTGAGAAAATTTGTTCCGAGACCGCACATAAGAAGATTGGAATATTCTTAGTTATATCGCCTCCTTCTGAAGAAAAGTTTGGACGTCGGAAGGAGTACGCATTGCACGCATTGCCCTAAAAAGGTTTATTATAGTATTTTTCTTTCTTTTTCCGATGCAGTGATTGTTGGTTGTCACACCATGTCTGCGCCGGTGCTGGACGACGCCTGCGACAGGCGCGGGTCGGACGAGTCCATCTCGTAGCGGTAGTGGTATCCTTCCCACACCTCCCGGCAGGCATCCCGCAGGTCGTACATCCTCTTCTTGATGCCCCGCCGGTTCAGGTACAGGACAAACAGGAACACCAGGCCCACGAAGCCCAGCACGATGCCCAGGAACACGTAGGACGTCTGCAGCGCCAGGTCGGCGCCCGGCGACGCCTGGTGGCAGCCCAGCGCCGGCGACCTCGCCGCCGCTGCCAGTGAGGTGTTGCGCATGTCCGCCGGGAAGGAGCACGCCAGCGAGTCAGCGTCTCGCACGCGTCCCCGCGACCCGTTGAGCCAGGCGGCAAAGGGCTCGATACCGCAGGTGCACGTCCACGGGTTCTGTCCGAGCACGAGCGCGGCGGACGAGGGCAGGGAGTCCAGTTCACTCAGGGCCTCGTCCGACATGCTCTTCAGGGAGTTGAGGGAGAGGTCCAGCTCCTCCAGTCCATCCAGGCCCTGGAAGGTGGCGTTATGGACAGCCACCAGCGAGTTGTTGGAGAGCTGGAACGATAGACACAGAGAGAGAGGTTCAAGATTCAACTTTATTATGAGCAATACCTTGGGTTGTGGGTTTTCCAAAAATAGAAGAAAGATCTACACGCTTACGTTGCATTCACACGGGCAGATGCAAAGATGCAAACATCACCGCATATTTGTCGCTTTGTATATCTGTTGCTCACACGGCCGTTGGCGTCATCAAGCGTGCGTCCGTAGGAGGACCGTCGGAGGTCCGTTTAGCCACAGGCCAAGTGGTAATGCAGTCTGTGTATTCAGTGCTTTTTTCATTAACCTGATGGCGGCTAATACAATAAAATAAAACTCCATGCAGAGCGCTCTTCAACTCTGAATCGCTTAGTTAAATTACTTGATGATAATTTCTTTGGTGGATATTGAAAATACGTCCACAAAATGTTGTCAGTATGTTGCTTCCGCCTTGACCAGGACGGCGTTTAACCCTGCCTACCTGCTTAAAGCCATATATACAGTATATATATATATATATGAATGGCTAGTCCAGAATTCCCCTTTAAGAGTACAGACATTGAGGAAAAGCAGTGCTGTAAGATACAGCTAAGAGTAGCGACGCAGCAGCTAGGAGTAACGAACACACACAAGCAGTGTCGTTATTAGGGTCAGGATCCTTTAGGATTTTAACGATTACTGTTTGTTAATGATTACCTCTTAGCAGTCCCATTCCTTAACGGTTCCCTTTAACTATTCCTCTATTTATTTTTAAATCTATAGAGTTTTGTCCTTCATTATAATTTTGGATGACACAAATCCAATCATGCTTACAATGCATACATACTATTGTAGTGGTTCTAAAATGAGGGGTTCCAAAAGGACCCATACAGGTCTGTAATTCTGAGAGTGTATAAATGGAACCAAAAGGGTCCATTTGTACACTTTCAGAGTTATGGTGGTCCTTGAAAGTCTATCATTAGAGAACCACCAGGAATTGTAATTCTATAGCAAACGTGAAGTCCACATACTAGCTATGATAAAAAATGTCATGCTTGTACATCTGCTATTTTTGAAAAGGTTTTCAAACATCAAAAAGAAATAGCAGAAATAGCTAATCTACAAGCTTACAACACGTGTTGTAAGCTTGTAACATTCCAATGTTCAACGCTCAAACAAAACAATCAAATCGTTTTGTAATGGCATCAACCGAGCCCCTAGATAATGACCTGCAGACGTCGCAGAGCACCCAGGTGGGAGAAGGTGTGGGTGGGCAGGAAGATCAGGCCGTTGCCCGAGAGGTCCAGCACCTGCAGACTCTCCAGGGAGCTCCAGCGCAGCGAGGAGGACAGCTCCGCCACAGCGGAATGGTTGTACAGCGCCCGCGACAGGTTGAGCTCCCTCAGCGAGCTGTTGCTCTGCGCCAGGCTGAACGCCTCCGGGTGAATGGAGGCCAGCTGGTTGTTGCTCAGGTCCAGCGAGCGCAGGGAGCGCATGCCAGAGAAGGTGTGCGACTCCACCTCCCAGATCCTACACACGGCGAAAGGAGGGGAATACAGTACACAATGTTATTAAGAGTTGAACTTATAACGCTAACGACACCACAAGTCCATACCCAGACGATGTGTGAGCACTCTTACTGTAAGTATTTGCAGACTTTGGGCTACGCACTGTGCACACAGTATGTTGTTGCTGTCGGACAGAAACTTTGTATCTCCATATTCTAACTTGTGTGTGTGTCCCATCCCCCCCACCTCTCTCACAAATTAACGCCCTGCTTGATGTCACACAAAAGTATCAAAAGTAGCAGATCCACTTGTAAATCTGTTACTTTTGCTAAAAAAAAAATAATCTTGAAAAGTAACAGTTTTGGAGATTTGCAGCTGACAGAGACGATTAAACTTTAGGAGACGAGGCTGCTCATTTGATCATGACTGTGTGTGTGTGCCACTCACAAGTCCAACTGCACTGTCTGGGACCATAACCGTGACAACATAACTGTGACAACCGAGCCTGTGGCCATACAGGCTCAGTAACAGAATTCACACAAACACTAATAAAGCAGCAGATCTACAAGCTCAAAGCACGGCGCAAACTTTTGATGGATTTGTGTGACGTTATAGTATATGATCAAGTAGGGCGTTCATTTACCAAAACAAAAGTGTAGGTGCTTATTTTGAAGGACATGAACCGGAAATAAACAACGGCTGTGTAAACTGCCGGCTGCGCGATTGTAAATACTTTCACTTCAAAATTCAATTTTGTAACCGCGATCATCGGTTCTTTAGTTAGATTAGGTGCGTGAATAAAGCTTGTTTTGACCAAAAACTAAATCTGGGAAAAGAAAAGAATCAGCGATAAATGCATTTTAGTAAATCTGTTTACATTGAGGCGGATGGGGGCGGACTCTCCTGGTTTATTTCTGGCTTTATCGGTTTCCTAGCAACCATTCATATGTTGGCGAAGAGTGCTTTTAGATTTTTTTTTTCATTTTTTTGCTAATTGGGGTTCAAGTGGTTAAAGTCACATCAGTTTCATTGATTGATGGATTGATGTTTTTATTGACAACGAATGCATATCGTCACTGTTGGAGTGAAACCTTGTATGTGCACATCGTTACTTTTCAGGAAATTGATCGAATGTAGTTATTGCTCTTGTTAATAGGCTACTTTTACTTGGATCAATATTTATAAAACAGTAAAAACACACCAAAATAAATAAATAAATAAATAGCTAAATTAGCAGATCCACAAGCTGACAAAGCATCACAATGCGACATGTTGTGAGCTTGTACATCGGCTATTGTTGCTATGTGTGAAAATGTGGATTATAATTGTACAAATCTGTCAAAACTAAGCATAAAACACAAATAATCTGGGGAGCTTATTTTCATTGAGTGTAAATAGGCTCCTTATGACATCCATATTAGCCAATAAGGACCATTACGGCAGTTACGGGTCTGTAACTCAGAGTGTAGCATATACAAACAAAACCAAATGGACCCTCACGGGTCTGTAACAAATGAACACTGAGGATTTGACAGTGTATACTGGGGACCTGGATACAGTATAGCCTATATGAAAGGTTCACATCCCCATGGCTTAAGGCATATCAAACTGGTACAGTAGCCTATATGAAAGGTATCACATCCCCATGGTTTAATGCATATCAAACTGGGGGTCCTTGAAACAAAACAAAAAAAAGTTGAGAATCACCCTAAGTCAGGGGTCTTCCAACGTTTTTCAGGATTCAGCTAAGGACCCCTCAGCTGAGAGAGAGAGAGAGAGAGAGAGAGATAGGGGGGAGAGAGAGAGGGAGAGGGAGAGAGAGAGAGAGAGGGAGGGAGGGAGGGGGAGATGAAGCAGGGACTCCCACTATTGTCTTTTCATAGCTTCATATATAGACCTTGACAGCACACACACACACACACACACACACACACACACACACACACACACACACACACACACACACACACACACACACACACACACACACACACACACACACACACACACACACACACACACACACATCTGAATCTAGTGGGTCCCTGGCACAAAATGTTTTCAGATGGGGGTCCGTTGCTAAAAGCAATTTGGGGGTCCTTGACAGGAATTCAATGTGGGGTCCGCAGACTATAAAAGGACCCTTAAGGTCTGTAACTCAAAACAGTCTGTAGGCCATACAAATGGACCTGCAATCACGTTCCATTGTACCCTTTCAGAGTAAAAATAACACTTTTTCCATTGATGATCATTTCATTGAGATTTTTACAATGATAGATAATAGAACTCAAATTCTCTCACAACAAAATGAGAGGTGTTTGAGACACCAATGGTTCTCAAACTGATTGTTGATGCTATTTGGCTAAAGGAGACCCCCTGCCCCTGGAACCCCCCCAAGGAGTCACCTGCTACAATGACACATACACAAGTATCCAAGATTCCAACTGCCCCCCTATATTGCGTTATATGCATAGCCAATGGGGACAACTGTGACACAGGTGCCACTATAAAAAACAATCCTCAGCCTCAAGGACTCCTGAGGCCGAGGGGGCCCCCTAATGCCCCTATAGTCCCGATATGTCCCTCCAGTCCCTACGTTCGCTATATGTCCTCAGTCCCTACACTCAGGGGGAACGTATGGGGTCCCCTGCCTATAGCCCATGGTCCAGTGCTTCAGCGAGTGAGACTCGCTGACGCACTAAAGGTTTTAGGCTGCAATTAATGAATCCAACTGTCCCCCCCTCTTCCCAGTTATCCGCATTATAAATAACAGAATACTGACAATGACAACTGTGACACACACACACACACACACACACACACACACACACACACACACACACACACACAATTCAATTTCAATTAAATTGACACACACACACACACACACACACACACACACACACACACACAGCAGGTGACAATATACAGTATATATATTAAAAAAAACATCCTCTTTTACCTGTTGTTGCTCAGCGACAGCGTGGTGACATTGTCCAGGCCGCGGAAGCTGTCGGGTCCGATGCGGCCGAGGTGGTTGCCCGTGATGAACAGGTTGCGGGCGTACGCCGGGATGCCGTGCGGGACGCTGCGCAGCTCCTTGGCCACGCACTTCACCGTGTGCGCCGCCTCCGAGCACTCGCACCGCGGCGGGCACGACGACGCCGCCGCCGAAGACATGGACAGGGAGCACAGCACCAGCGCGCACAACACCACGCGCTGCTGCGCCAACGATAACAACAATACCGGCATTTCGTTTGGTGCGTAATCTGCGTATAATAGGCCTATATATCGTCTTTTTCGGGTGGAAACCAAAAAAACGGTTACTTTTTAGTATTCAAATCAAATGTAGCTAAAATAGCAGATCGACAAGCTCAAAACGCGCACGCAAGCCGCGTTTTGAGCTTGTGGATCTGCTACTTTTGGGATGCTTTTTGTGTGATAAAGGCTCGGAGCCTAGGAGGTTTAATTTACGGGAATAAAGCACACAGATGTTTGGATATTTCAACAACGCTGATGATGATGATGATGATGAACGGTTGTGTCGATCATCAGAACGGGAATGAATCTGGATTTGACTTTGTAGCCTTTCTACAAAACGCCGGGTGGAAGAAAAAAAAAAACTTGCGTTCAGCTTACAGTCCGTGTTGTAGATGAATTCATCTCTGTTCTGTTGCTGCTGTCTGACTGGAACGAACCGGGCTGTTCTGTAGGCTACGTTGTCCCAGTCTGGTTTCGGTTAAAAGACAAGCCCCAAATAATCTTCGGTCCTAGATGGATCATGGATGGATGGATACGCGAGGAGAGGACAGGACAGGAGAGGAGTGGGCTTCAAAGATCAAAAGAAAACCTTCAACTTTGCGTTGATTTGTGTGTGTGGACAGGAGAGGATTGTGAAGTGATTCTGAAGCCCACCGGCCACCGCCGCCACCACCACGTGTGACTGAGTGGGGGAGGCAGGGGAGGGTCTTATTTCCATGAGAAAAAGGGGAGAGGAGAGGGGGGGGGGTCTTTTCTTTTCTTTCTTCTTGGCGGAACGTGCTTTCTTTTTATTTGATCCTCCTCGCCGTTTGGCAGCAAAGCAAAGCGGGGGGCGTCACTTTCGTCTCTCTCTCTCTCTCCCCCTCCCTCTCCCCAATGGAAATTAAAGGAGCATCCCGTAGAGAAATGCAATAATATTGCAATATGTGTGGCACAGGGGAAGGAAGGAATTGGTTGGTTTTGAGCTTTTCCCCCCTCCCCATGAGTCACGACTGCTGTTCTCTTGTCTGTCTGTCTGGTTGATTGAATAGGCCTACTTTATTAGTAGACTAGTTTGAAATAGTATCCTACAGCTACGACTATAAGCTACAATGATGCTAAAAGGATAACACAAAACTTGAGTGGAATAGTAAGAGAGTGGTGACACGCTTTGATCGCTGCAAAGCAGGTGCCTATGGGCTATAGTTCCAAACATTGTAACTATATCCCATTGAGATAGAATGAGCACTTCCGCATTCCATTGTTACAATGGGAGTCAACGCTATAGTGTCGCCACTCTCTTACTAGATTACTCTGCACAAAACGCCCTAAGTGCTTAATTGTTTCCATTTTGGCCCTATTCAATTCATCTGTCTGTAGGCCTGTGTCTATCTGTCTGCGTCCCATACACGCACAGTGCACACACACATTTTGATGTAGCCTAATTAGGTCCACGGACCACCATTCAATACAAGTTTTATCTCTGTGACGGACCCCAATTTTACACAATGCAAGAAACGCTAACTAATGTATTGTCATTCATTGCACTCTGTCCGTGTTTGTGTGAGTGTGTCCGTCCGTCCGACCGTCCGTTTGTTAACATCTAATCTCCGGCGCCGTTGATCACCATCTAAAAACCAGATAGTGGCCTTGTGGTTAGTGTCTGCCCTGAAACTGGGAGGTTGGGGGTTCGATCCCCGGCCGGGGTCAGACTCCTACAAAAGACTGTAAAAATCGGACCCAATTTGCCTCCCTGCATGCTTGGCACTCAGCCTCAATGGGTTGGATTGGGGGGTCAAATCAACTAATCAAATGATTCCCGAGTGCGGCACGGCTGCAGCTCACCGCTCCATGGCTGTGGCTCACCGCTCCATGGCTGCGGCTCACCGCTCCATGGCTGCAGCTCACCGCTCCATGGCTGCAGCTCACCGCTCCATGGCTGCAGCTCACCGCTCCATGGCTGCAGCTCACCACTCCTTGGCTGCAGCTCACCGCTCCATGGCTGCAGCTCACCGCTCCATGGCTGCGGCTCACCGCTCCATGGCTGCAGCTCACCACTCCAAGAGATGGGTGAAATGCGGAGAACAAATTTCACTGCGGTAAAGTGTGTGACAAATCGTATGACTTTGACTTAACACGATACGATAGCCTACAATACATACAGTACATCATCAAAAAAGGTATCTTTCCTTCAAGTTAAGCTTAATTCCCAAAGGTGTAAATTGCAGACTTGCAAAGAAAAAAGGAATCCAAGGCACTCTGTCTTTGGTTAAAAAAAGATTAATATAATGTATTGATGATGAGCAAGGCAAATAAAAAACTGGACCTACACGTTTCGACCAAAAGGTCTTCGTCAGGGTCTATCTACCATCTTGGATTATTTCATTGGCATATAAATTATCACATTTTGATTACTCATAGGATGTTCAATACATCAAAAAATAATAACAAGTGACCAACACCAAGTGAACAGTAAAAATCTAATATTGGGAAAACAAAGGAAAAGAAAATATTTATATTGACACATTTAAAACAGTAACCCAAATCACAGAGAAAATGCAGAACTATCAGAGAAAAGGCAGATAATCAACCTCATCATTTAGGCCATATAGGAAACATTGTGGCTTTTAAAAGCTGGTCCTGTTTTATTTGCCTTGCTCATCATCAATAAATTATATTAATCTTTTTTCACCAAAGACGGAATGCCTTGGCTTCCTTTTTTCTTTGCAAGTCTGCAATTTACGCCTTTAGGAATTAAGCAGTACAACTTGAAGGGAAGATACCTTTTTTGTCTATATATGGTTCTACCTGTATTACCAAAGAGCACCCATCTAAGAGCCACTAACTGATCCCTGCAGCGCTTGCATTTCTCTATTGTTCTCTATTTGTTTACATACAGTAGGCTACATCGTTTGAAACCCCCAACAGTTAAAAAAGCCATGACAAGTCTGTAAAGTGTGTATAAAATGTTAATTTAAATAAATAAATAGGCTAAGCCGGAGCGCTCCACCGCTCTCGTCTGGACTGCTGGCTACAAACTTGAGGTAAAAGGTTTGGGGACCACTGCCCTACTTCATCATACATCAAGTGTCACACAAAAATAGTATTGAAAACAGCCAACCTACAAGCTCACAACGTGTCACACAAGCTTGTACTTTTTTCCCCTCTCAAATAACAAGGTTTCCACCCACACAAGCAAGGAGATATGTATCTGTGTGTGTGTGTGTGTGTGTGTGTGTGTGTACGCGCATGTGTGTATGTGAGTGTGTGTGTGCGCGCATGCGTGTGTGCGGATTATGGAAACAAAAGGTTTTTTATTGGCTGTTAGACTGCTATCAGTAGGTATACGTATATAGAATAGCCTCCCCACCGTGTCTTTGTGGACAGAATGAATAGGTGTTAACCGCAGGTGTCCACATTCCACTGTCCGATGCTGGGATACAGCACTACTCTGTCTGTCTGTCTGTCTCTCTCTGACTCTGTCTCTATATCCCTCCTCCCTCTGCCTATATACTCTGTCTGTCTGTCTTTCTCTCTCTGACTCTGTCTATATCCCTCCCTCCTCTCTCTGCCTCTCTATCTCTCCGTCTCTCTCTCCAGACAATACTGCATTTTTTATCCTATATATCCTTCCTTCTGCTAATAGTCAAATGTAATAGTTATCATCTCAAGTGGACCAAACAACAATGGACTTATTAGCTCTATAGTTATTTATCTCAGTATGAATGGCCCTTTCGTTTTAGACCATGAATTAACCAGATAAACCTGGTTGAGCGGAGTCCCTCAGGGCAAGTGTCTTTTCTGTTTTCGTGGGGGAATCGTTGGCTGAAAATAGCCGATCGACAAGCAACGCGTCACAGCGTGACCTTTTTTTGGTTGCTATTTTTCTGCTAAAGCTTAATATGGAATGGATGCTGGGGTTTAAGTGGTTAAAAGTGCTCCGAGTGTCTGCAAATCTTCTTCCCAGTGTGTCGCAGGCAGGGTATCACCTATCAATCAAACTGTTGACATATTGTATCATTAATTATAACCAGACATAATGGGGGGAAATGTCCGACCAGTCAAAGACTGCACTGTATAGTCAAATCTTAACCCTAAAATACTATACCCAGCTTTTGTCAATATTCAATAAAAATATATTTTACATTTGAGCAAAAAAATAAAAATATTTTATGGCAAAATCTGTGAAAATGTGGGTGTTATTTAAAGAATATTCCTAAAATAAAGAATAGAAAAAATTGGGAACTTCTCCTTTGGTCCTGGGACATGTGAGAATGGTCCAGTGAAAAAGAGAGAGAGAGATGTGTATGGTATTTTTTCCACTGCTGGTCCCAATATCACTAAACCCGGGTGAAATTCACCCAATGCCTGTAGAAAAAAAACAGGGATGTGGGCAGGGAGACAAACATACTATACGTTCTATGATGTCACTGAGCATCATGAAGCTACCCAAGGAGTCAAGGACCCACCCACCTCAGACATCAGCAACATTTTGAAAATCACATAAACATAATTGTCTGGGTGAAAATCACCTGGGTTAAGTGTTAACCCAGGTGTTAACCCAGCTAGAGTTAAATTAACTGGGAATGTGCCTATACTGTAAAATGTAAATAATAGTAGTGGTGGAAAAAGTACTCAAATGTTTTACTTAAGTAAAAGCATCAATAACGCAATATAGAAATACTCCATTACAGGTATAAAGTACAGAATTCTAATTGTACTTGAGTAAAAGTACAAAAGTAGGCCTATTGGTATCAAAATGTAGTTGAATAGCCAACTATGAGTAAACATTATGCAGAATGGCTCATTTCAAATGTTCAAATGTATAACAAATATTTTGAAAATAGCAAATCTGACAATGTAACAAGCTCACAATGTATCGCCTGTCGCAACATTGTGAGCTTTTCGATTGGCTATTTTCAAATGGCCGAAATGTTTATAGGGCTGAAGTGGTTAAGTGTACTTAAGTTAAGTGTACTTAAGTGAATGTACTTAGTTCCTTTCCACCACTGTATGGATTATGGAACCAAATGGACTCTAATAGTAGAGCTAGGTGATATTGCCTCGATTGTGATTGAGTTTTCTTTTAAAATCCTAAATAGTGAAAATATCAGATCTACGCGTCACTATTTTTGTATGGCAAATTCATCATCATCATGGCTATACGACACATCAAACTATAAATTGCAGGCTTATGTCAATACTTGGCTGTGACTGCAGCCCTTCATTATACTCAGCAGGAGAACAGTGATAAATATTGTACCATTTCGATCACACTCTATGGACTTTGGCAAAGGCTGCATATTTAGCTGTGTACACACACAGCAAAATATGCAGTGTGTGTGTGTGCATCACACAATGTTAGTCAGCAGTTTGTTATGTTATATAGGTCACAGATTTGTACCTCTGTCAAACTGGAATGTCCCCAAAATCCAACTTTATAGTGTCACCTTCCAACTGAAAAAGCTAATACATTCTGAATCATTTCCCCACATCTGAAAAATTGCCACACTGTCGAAAAGAGAGCTGAGCCAGAAGGCAAAGCACTCCGTCTATGAAGCAATCTTCGTTCCTACTCTCACCTATGGTCGTGAAGTGTGGGTCATGACCAAAAGAATAAGGTTGCTGATACAGGTGGATGTTTTCTCAGACGGGTGGATGCATGGCCTCTCCCTTAAGAACTAAAAAACATCGCTAGGATGCAACTGGGACGTATCCTCAGTGATGTATCCCAAGGTTATCGGGGTTTTGGGTCTTCCAACATCATACCCCTCGCTCGGGTGACCCAGCCAGGGCGATCAAGTCCCGACTTGCGTCTCAGTAGCTACCCTCGATCAGTCCCTTAGGGAAAAACCAGGGACACACAATCCGCTGCTCCAGAACTACTCTGCCGGTACTGGGCGGGCCATCCGGTGGGTACCGGGTGGGCTATCCGGCACGTGGAGGGACCGGGCACCTCCTACAGTACGTGCCTCCCTTTAGAGATATAGGGTGAGAAGTTCAGTCATTTGAGAGAGACTCGGAGTAGAGCCGCTGCGTTATGCGTGATTTAAACTTAATAAAAGAAAAAAACATATAGCCTATACCAGGGGTGCCCAAAAGGTAGATCGCAATCTACCAGTAGATCACATGAAATGTCTCTAAATAGTATATGATTTGAAGTATGAAAAAAAAAATTGACATAAAAAAGGGCTTATACCAGCTCAAACCCACAAGAGTACTTCATTTTGAAAGTAGCTCTCGTCAAAATCACACACATGTGAACGGAGTGGTGCAACTCTGTGTGGGGGTCCCGGGGGGTCCCCAGAACTTCCAGACCCACAGGAACACTCCCAGGGTGCCGGCCCGGTTCCGGCGAGGTGCCCCGCCCTCCGAAACAGTCGAGAAATGACAGAATTACTGTGTGGGGGTCACTGTATACTGTCACACCCAAATTCACGAAATGGCTGCTAACAACTCAGCTTCCCATTATGCACAGTGTGAAGGTTAACAGCACAACTTTGTCACCTGTTGGTACTAAACAAACATACAGACAGACAGACCTACAAAGGGACACGTCACGCATAGGAGTGACTCAAAAAGTGTGGGAACCTTGGCCTATAAGCATCATAGACACAAAACAGTTGTTCGCTTTGCTTTCTGCTTCAAGGCTTACATTCCACATTTGACTACATTGACGATTCAGTTGTTGTTAGGGTTCTATGTGCACAGAATGACTATAAGTTTGTCAAAACCATTCATCTGGTTACAGTGAATGTCAATGTTATAGCTAACACAAGATGTTTTTCAGAAAACTCTACGGATATAGAACAGTGGTTCTCACAAATAGCAGATGTACAAGCTCCCAGCCTTTTCAAGCATCAATCCAAAGAAATCCTGTCTGCTGTGTAAATAAGGATTCAAATTATGAAGGTGTTGTAAAGTGATAGTGTTGTTAAAATTAGTGGTCAATATATCTATATTGTAATTGCTGGATCACAAAATACATGTTGAGGCCAGGATACCATTTGCATCCAAGCAGGAGATAGAACTCATAAAATATACCCTTTGCTGCTATCTTTTACTGATATGTACTTTTATTGTATCGGTGTTGCATATCTTATTGTTTGGCTTTGTTGTGTTATCCTTTTTGCATGACGTTTGACTGTACTACCTGTACTGTTAATATTGTTAATAATGTTCAATCAATCAATTGACATCCTCAATCTATTTAAATAGAAGCACAGAGGTTGTGTGAAACAGAGCAGATGTTTTAAGGAGGATCCGTTAATGGTGTCAAACAGCACAGCGCTGCAGCACAGTGAGAGTGTTGAGAAGGGAAACTGGTTCCACCTGACAGAAACAATATCAAAGCCAACAGGTTGTGAAACAGAGACGACGTTCGAACAAACTTAAAGAAGTCACTGGTTTCCAAAATTTTCAGTGCGAGACCCAAACATATAAATCCGGTGTCTCCCTACGGGACTCAAACTAGAATGACTTAAGCCCTATTTAATAGCGAAACTAGCAGATGTGTTATATATTTACTAGATATGCTATTTTCACTACTTCTTCAAAGTTTTGTAATGCTTTCGAGAAATATTTTTTTAAATAATGAGTGCACTACCCCAAAGACAAGTCTGTTACCCAAAGATGGGTCCGTGACTTAGCATTGTTTTGGGGGGAAATGTGTTTTAAAATCTAAACACTACAGAGCAGCAGTGAGGTGTTTTGGAAGGGGGAGGGAAACAGGGGGTCGAGGGGGTTTAAGCGTGTGAAGTATAACAACCTGAGGTATCCTGAATACCTGCTGTGTCTACCAGCGTGAGCAGTATGGCAGTGGTGGTGGTGGAGGGGAGGGGGGGCGGATTCTTCACACGTTCCTTCTGTTTGATTGCAAACAATGAAAGGGGCGATTTGAATGTGTTCCCGGAGCACCATGGAAACAGGATTCCTCGAGTGCCAGCCAAGCTAGCAGCAGTCCCATCATCCCGGATTAAACAGCACAACACGCCAGCACCCCAACCCGAGACAGACTGCTGGTCTAAAAGTGAATAGTATTTTGTTAAAATTAAAGTGTTACATTTATGAAGAAGCTCTATATTGTGATGGTATAATAGTTGCTATAGAATGCTAGAGCATATGGTTCTCGAACTTTTGACATTTCATGGGGCCCTCTTAACTCTGACAGTGTACAAATGGACTCGAATGGGTCCATTTGTATACTGTCAAGAGTTACAGACCTCTATTTGTTTCTACAGTATGTGTACGCACTCAGAGTTACAGACCTGTAAGGGTCTATTTGTTTCTATGTGTACACACTCAGAGTTAGACCTGTAAGGGTCCATTTGGTTCCATTTGACTCGTTATAGACCTGTAAGGGTCCATTTGGTTTCATTTGTGATTTGTACATTCTCAGAGTTACAGACCAAGAGTCAATTTGGTTACAAACTATGTTACACTGTGAAGCACCATTCACTCTGAGCACAATATAACAATAAGTATGAAAATATGTTTTAAAATTGTGGACAGCAGAGTTCACTCCACAAATATAAAGACAACTGTGGCCACTGTCAGAGCGATTTTATGAACGATAGAAACATTCGACAACAAGGACCAGTGTTGTCAGATGTAATAATCATATTTGTACGATAAACTTTCCCTATGTACGGTCACTTTGCCATATCAATAAAACTATTTGATTTGAGATCCGGTTTGGCTTTTCAAAATAAGCCAGTAAATCTGACCCTAGATCTGTACTTAATATCTGAGGCATTAGAAATACTGTCTTTCCAGTACAGTTCCAGGCTTTTATGTAGGGTCCAGGAAGTTGCCCGTTTCCACGCACCATGCATTTTTGTCTGTTTTGTTCTGTGTATGATATTTTTTTTTTAAATACGATAATTTGAAGCCTCCCTGTACGATAATAGAAAATGTCCCATCTGGCAACACTGACAAGTGACAACGACACAGCCATTCACAATTCATCAGGACGACATCTGGGATGCAATCTGTCCCTCACTCAGGTTTTGTTATGAATGGAGATGAGAGGATCATGAATAGCTATAATGCGGGCTGGTAGGCTAGCTGGCATCACCTCAAGCAGGCCCACAGTTATAATTAATAATCAGTCAGATTAACCAAACACTGTAGCCCTAGGAGTCTTCAACAGGGGGGCCGGGACAGTCAGTCCTAAAAGTTACTACAGGCGGTCTGCCAACATAAGCCACTTGAACCATGGGAACATTTGCAGAAAAGAAAGAGATCTAGCTCACAAAGTGTTGCAGCGTCGAGATGCGTCGTGAGCTTGGATTGTGGCCATCTTGGGAGAAAACGCTCTCTCTGTCGAAGTAACTAGTACATGCTCGTATACAGGGACATGATAGGGTAAAAGAGGTTTAAAAAAGATTATAACTTTTTTTGTTTATGTTAACACAGAGGGTTGCATAATATGCCTTTAAACTTGTGATATAAATATTTAATTTGAAACATTGATGCAAAGGTTAGCTTGTGCACACTAGATCCTGGCATCATTTTGGGATATGTCATGCTAACTTTTGTTTTCGATGAAGAAAAAAATATGAATCAATTATGGAAAATCAAACCACGCCCTCTGGATGAATAAAATACAGACAGGGGGTTTTGATATTAAGTCAACAGGTAAAAAGTATTATCCATTGAAATCAGAGTTGCTTTATTAACATAATAAGTTATATGCGTTTCTTGCATTCCATTCTTTAAGAGTTGCATGTCCATTGTATGAAAAGTACTGCATTAATACAAATCTATTATCATATACAGTATAATGTTGTTCTTCCTGGAAAAACAAGGGTACAAAAGGAGAATTACAAACTGACTGTAGGCACATCATTAGCAATCAGATTAACCCTGGTCCCTGCAAACAAATCATTGATAATGAGATATATGGAATTATTATTAACAAACCCATGGTAGTAGTATTGTAATGGCACACATCTCTATGCCCCCAATAGGGATCTAATATCCATGATATACGGCCTCCCAAAATATAATAATAAATATAACAGACCCGGCACCCTGACAAGCACTTGGAATTTTAGGCAATACATTTAGTTTGACTCGGTTCCACAGAGAAATACTGTGAAAATAGACTACAAGCTCACATTATAGCGAGACATTGTGAGCTTGTAGATGGGCTAATTTCACAACGTGAGCATACTTCTTACTTAAAGGGCCACTTCACCCCTTTTGCAACCAGATCTTATTTTAATTATGTTTGGGAGACAAGAAACACTTTCCTGGTGTTTTTATGTGTTTTTTAGATATTTCAGTATTTCAAAGTGTCCATGGGCTCCATGATGTCATGGACACTGGGCTCACTTATTTCCTGGACTACATGTTGTCTAAGTAAGACAACATGTCTTACTGAGACTGCTCCACAAGGAGGAGCAGTGGACCAAAGCATTATCAGAATTGTAGTGAGACCAGTGTCCATGACATCATGGAGCCCATGGACACTTTGAAATACTAAAATCACATATTACCCACATAAAACCCCCAGGAAAGTGTTTCTTGTCTCCCAAACATCATTAAAATAAGATCTGATGGCAAAAGGGGTGAAGTGGCCCTTTAATATTTGACATTTGGCCACTTTGGCATTAAAAGGATTGTGCCGTTTCAGTCTGTGTCTCAGAGGAGGGCTGTGGACAGTTGAGAAATCTGCCCCAGTGACACCACTTGCAATATCCGCATGGCAGGTTGGGAACCCCTACGGAAGATGCAGGTCTTTAGATTCCCTATAGTCATATATAATTAAATGTAAAATGCTGTAAAAAATATAAAATAAAACCACACACATCAAAACACAAACTATTGGAGTCCATTATTAACAGTTCAGTAGCTGTATCAAATCAAGCTGGAAACGCAATAAACTCAGAAAAAGGCATAGAGTGATTTGGTTGGATATCGGGGTGGTGTGTATGTGTGTGTGTTGTGTGTTGTGTGTGTGTGTGTGTGTGTGTGTGTGTGTGTGGGCTGGTAAATACAGATTAGTTGTCCTTCCGGGTTAAACAGGAAGGTGAGGGACTCTGGAAGGGGAACAACACCACTGGCATTAGCCCACAGCCTTTAGCTAGCAGTACAAGCAGGCTAAGCAGCTACATTTTTTCAACGATGCGATACAAAATCACAAATGATTTACGATCGTTGGGTGGGCAGCGGCTCACCATGGACAGCTCTCGAACATTTGGAAATACGGCGCTTTGAAAATCGGGTTATAATGAAGGCTCAACGGAGCTGGATTTAGAAATCTCATCGCTGCTGGTGAAGGAGAAGGTGGATACTACCCGGAGAAATGCTAAAAGGTAAACAAACAGTTGGCGTGGTGGATTAAACGGTTGTCTACGCTTATAAGCGTAGATGGCATAGATAGGTCCCAATTTCCGAGGAATGTTGACTCATTGACTGCCCAATCCGTTCTCCCCTTGCCAGGCTTAAATTGTCACAGAATATTCATCTTCACTACGATCGTGCCACGGACCGTTTATAGAGCCATTTGGTGCGAGATCGCAAAGTAAATCCTTCCGTGTGTTCCACAGTTAGAGCCCATAGTCAATGGCGGCCACGGCAAAAGTGGCGTGATCCAGCAAGAGAAATATGAGCGAATATGAGTGAAAAAAGTATCTAACATTGAGACGGATGGGAGGGGATTTTAGTGAGAATAGCGAGTGGTTTTCTTCTTCCACAATTAACTGGGAATCGCACGGTGGATCATAGGTTAGCCAAAAGCGCCATCTAGTGTAAAAACTGTTTAACTCGTCCTTGGAGGTAGTTACCAGCCCTAGTGTTTGTGTGTGCTTGTGCGTGTGCGTGTGCATGTGCGTGCGCGCGCGTGGTCCTCGTCTTTCGCAGAGTGGTGAATCCCACACTGCTTCATGTCAAGAACCCCCAAACTGATATGTATTTGCCCGCAGAGCCCCAATCTGAAAAGCAGAAGATTGATGTTGTCAAAGTCTAGACTTCTAGATCAAAGGTTCTCAAAGGACCTCCTCAACTCTTGAGGGTGAATGGAAACAAATGGCAGTGGTGGAAAAAGTATGTTTTACTTAAAGATGTAGTGCCGTGATTTTTTGCCACCCTTCCAAACATGATCATCAGACATTCTAATTATATAAGGAGGAAGAATCTTTTCAAAAAAGTATTTGTTAAAATGACGTTTTTATGTGGACACGCCCACCAGTTCATTAAGTATTCCTGGTTTGCCTAGTGGGTGCTGATGGGTGATGATCCACCTGAACTGAAGCCGCATCCACAGCTGTTCTTATATGATAAAGGGGGAGGGGATGATATTGTGATGTCACGATATCACAAGAGCAATCAATTAATACCTTTGCAACCTATATTAATGGCAAGTATTTCCTACAGCTTTAAGTCCAAAAATGTGAACTAATCCTTTACGTAAAAGTATCAATACTGCAATATAGAATTACCGGTACTACAAGTCAAAGTCCAGAACTCAAAATGTACATAAAGTACGAAAAGTAAAAGTACTCATTATGCAGAATCAATGTAATAAAATGTATAAAAGTCTTTTGAAAATAGCAGACAAGCTCACAATGCGTCGCATCGCAACACATTGTGAGCTTGTAGATCAGCTATTTTCAAATAGCCAAAATGTATAGGGCTGAAGTGGTTACTGTCTGTTATTGTAATAATAATCTAAATCGACAAAGTAACTATAACTAAATGAATGTAGTGGAGTAAAAGTTCAATTCCGAGGACCTCCCTGGAATCTCCCCAAGGACCCCTGGAGGGCCCTGGAACCGCACTTTGAGAACCACTGGTATTTAGATGGTTAAGCCATGCAACTGACCTGCAGTTCCCTGTTGTCACAGGGCGGTGGCGCTGTCGTCACCGCAGGTTGAGTGCCAGGGCCACTGTCAGGACGATGGACATCAAGATGAGGAAAGGCAGCCAGGTCTTAAGGAATCCTGCACAGCTGCATGTCAACAAGACGAGAGGAGACACAAAACAAGATCAAGTCTATAAATATAAATAACCAGTTTCCCAAGCAGTGGGTCGGGACAATTTGTGGGTCGCGAGTGAATATCCCTTTATTTTACCTATTGACGTATATGCCTACTATAAATTAAAATTACAAAATGTGTGATGACTATGAAAAAGCTACTCCTGTGGATGGGTTATCATATATTAATCTACTTATATTGATCCTATAAACAATTTAATATAGGTATGGTTTTTTTGGAGGTCTGGCTCTGAACTCTGGTTCTGAACTGAACCGGTTCCCAAACGGTGGAAAAGGGGCCAGAGTGAGTAGACAAAAGGTCATTGGTTCAATCTAGGGCTCCGCCAACTCAGCGTATGAGTAGCACGGCTTGGGTGTGGAAAGTCACCTGTAAAGTACAGATGTTACAAATGGTCTTTTTTCCCAAAGTAAATTCCTGCCATTGAGGTCTTTTGGGGGTTTTATTGATTGAGAATAGCCTCTCTTACCGTATATCTATCGTATAGTAGCTTCCCTCTCGCTAGGCACTGCTCGCTTACGCTGTGTCAGTCAATGAAATGTTTCCCTGCCGTCTACTTCCATATAAGCGTGATCTTTGGCCGCGTGTTTCTCGGAATTGAGGCTCCGATTGAGGTGATTGAACAGAACGTTAAAGTTAAGGGCTCATTAAAAAAAATCACTTGTGTCGTGTGAAATGAGGGGTGCTCTTATCATCATACATCACATTCCGTGTTCAGCCAATCAAATAATTTCCGTGGTACACACAGACACACAAAGCTGGGCATAGGAGTGGCTATAGCGCCCCTCAAACATTGTTGCTATACCTCACGGTTAAAATATTAAAGCTTCTGATGATTTTGCTTCCTGTAGCTTCCTGCAGCTACGGGCGGCTGTGAGGGACATTAGACTGAATCGACGGTTGTCAACACGCGTCCTAAGCAGTCAATTATTAAGCATATAGAGGGTATGCGTGTGACATCATCATCATACCCAGAAGTTAGGCGGGAGCGCCCAGAGTCGTATAGATAAGAGAGTTACGACAACTCCGTTCACTTCATGGGGCCAGTCCTACATACACTTCTATTGGCGAAGAGTGACAAAGGCCTGAACCAGAAGTTTACGGAATGCATTTAGGGCTTTAGTGACAAATGAGTTACATGAACCACCTGACCGGGCTGATTTTGCCCCTCATTGGCAGAACTCTCCTTTCAATGGCTCTGGGAACAGCGTACTGAGTGGCAAAAAGCGACTTTCTTGCATTGACAACATTAAAACTCACTTTGCCACTTTATTTGCCACTCACTTTATGCATGCGCATAGTATACCCTATATAAAAGGGGTAGGCAAACTTTGTGACCGGTGCCAATGTTGGCACCGGTCACAAAGTTTGTTTAAAATAAACAATTTAAAAAAGATTTACTCAAATAAATGAATCACATTTGTATGTAAATTACATCCTGCACACAATTCTACATTCATTAAAACTCTGAACTCTGACTGGGGAGGGAGTCTGGGAAATAAGTGGGTTATTGCTCTGAGTCTAATATTTAACAAGAAGGATTACAAATTATATTCGTGGATACTAGAAATATGTTGGAAAGTTTATTGTGTTGTCATTAAAATGTATGTTGAACATGGCACACTGACCATCTAGAAAATAAAATGTGTCACTTAATTTCAAAAAGGTTGCAGGCCACTGCTCTATAACATGTTCCACTGGTAACTAGTAACTAAAGCTGTCAAATAGCAAAAAACGAAATTGAAATAACAACTAGTAAAGCTAAAGTACCTCAAAATTGCACTTAATTGCAGTACTTAGTAGGCAAATGTGCTTAGTTACTTTCCATCCCTGTCCATGGGTACCAGAAAGGTTGGTCGTGCTTCAACCCCCCCACCCCTACTTGTAGAGTACTCAAAATCAACACACCACACACACACACACACACACACACATCATCCTGCTGCTCAGCATCACCGGCTATCCCGTGCTCACTGTCTGGTAACCATGGCAACCACCAGCCCCAAAGTCACGATTATCTCTTCGTCTCTGTGTTCCATCTCTGAGGCTGTGTGCCGCCTCATCCTGATCGGCTCCGTTTGCAGCCTCTCAGAGCTATACACACGTTCGTTAAGGGACCCCCAAGATGGTACGATAACCCCACATTGAGAAACAGTGTTAGAAAACAGGAATGGTGTCTTAAATAGATCTACCCGTAACCCCCGGCCCCAAGAACAACCTGATTCTGAACAGTGTACTCCCAACAGAGCACACCGTGTCCCACCCAGGAATGCACGCACGCACACACGCACGCACCCCCACACACACACACACACCCACACCCCCACACACACACACACACACACACACACACACACACACACACACACACACACACACAGAGAGAGAGAGAGAGAGAGAGAGAGTGCAGGCAGGGACTCCAGCTCCACTTACACACACACACACTGCCACACAGTCATAAAGTCATCATCACAGCATCAGAGGGACAATCTTCAGCTGAACAGAATAGTAAGAGCATCGTGACGAAAGTAAAAGAGTGAACCGCAAAACTAAATATCGCTGCTAGTGCGTCAGGCGCCTTAGGGCGAAAAGCCTAAGGTGACTCAAAAGCTCAAGGCTTTAGACTGTGCAAGAGTTGTTTTCTTTCCCCGAGGCTGTCAAGAGCCCTCAACAAATACAAAAGCACAACTAGAAAGGTGCGCTCCTCGGAGCACAGATCTTCACCAGGCTGGGTTATGTGAGGGTGTGCACAGCGGACAGAATAGGGTGATTCTACAGGGGGGGATATAGTTAGTCCCCACAGGAATCCGCAGAGAAAAAGTCTTGATTCCGTGGAGAACATTCCTAATTCAACAGAGAACAATCCTTGATTCCACGGCTTAGTTAATATTCCGCTGACATTAACTTATTTAACCTAAAATGACCAGTTATCAAGCTATTTTTTTTCATAATAAGTTAAATCTTTCATGAAATAGATACAATTAATTGTAATTATGGATGAGTCATAATATTCAAATATTCCAATAATCGTTTTTGGGGATTCATTATTATTATTATTATTCATGTTTTAATTATTTGTTTTGGTTGCAACGGTTGTCATTCAAACCCTTCCCACAGTAACTACAGTTTAGACTAGAGGATACTTAATGTGGGTGTAATATTTATTCTTTTCTGCTTTAGCGTTGTCAATTTATCATTGTCAAGAGTCAGGACATGGATTCAGTTTCAGTAGGAACCATTTACATAGATTCCGTTTCAGAAGGAACCATTTAGAGGGCGGATGTTTCGGTTTGCGCCTTATTTATGTCCCCTCTGAGTCAGGACATAAATAAACACACAAGTGTTGTCACCATGTACAAATCCTTATTATGTTACCTAGTCTACCTACTTATTACTACCTACTGGTAGTAATAAGTAACTTTGTCATGTTATACGGACACTCCGCGACCCGTTTTTCCTCCCGGAATTTTCCCCAGTAAAAGATCCCAGGAGTAAAAACGGGAGCGGGGGTTCCAGACCCACAAGAACACACCCAGGGTGCCGGCCGGTTCCGGCACCCACGTCCAAAACGGCAGAGAAGAGTTACCATGTGGGGGTCCCCGGGGGTGGGGGGGTTTCCAGACCCCCAGGAACGCGCCCAGGGAGCCGGGCCGGTTCCGGCATGACGCCCCACATCCGAAACGGTTGAGAAATGACAGAGTTACCGTGTGCCGGTCTCTGTACTGTACTGTACTGGCACACCCGAAATCATCATACAGTTTTCGTGCTCATACACAGCCAGGCAGGTACCCACCGACACACACACATAGCTCCGTAAGGGAGTGGGTGCACCACTCAAAAACATATGTTCTGGGTCTCATGATCAAAATAAGAATATTATAATGGTGTGTGAAAATCTAAACCTTGCCACGGACAAGACCAAGTCTTTGACACGGATACATTTGTCCGTGTAATGCACATGACATAATGATGACACTCAGGCCCCAACACTCGGGTTCTAACACTCAGGGCATCTAGCATGCAAGGGTCCTAATGTAAACATGTCATCAGAGCCGTCTCACATCGTCTTGGCTTACCTGACATGTTTGCCGTGGATGAAGGCCAGTGCACTCAGTTTGATCATGTTCCATGACGTGCTGTCCTCGTACCGCATCAGATTCAATGCCATCGCCACATGCGAGTGACAGTTGTCACAGCAGAGGTTGTGCTGGGGAGAAAAACAAAACAAAACAATTGTACAGGATCATCTAAAAGGATTAAAATATTGTGTACCCCCCCCCCCCAGCACATTCACTGCCATTGATGAGATATCTGGTCATTTGAAATCCAACGGCTCACTGCCATGGACGATTTATCTCGTCATTTCAGGGTATTCATTGATTATGCTAGAGGGCACTCTTTGCCAATGTATGAATCAGGGCTCGAAATAGCGACCATTTTGGTCGCAAATGCGCCTGAATTTTAATCTGTGCGATCTCAAAATATAACTGGGCGCACCAGTGCTACTGCATATAATTACTGTAGTGCGACCAAAACGATCGCGACCGAAAGTGTCGCGGGCCTGTTCCCTCCCGCGAGATGATTTAAACTTGTAGAGCATAAAGATCTGAGCATGTAAAAAAAAAGTAAGTTCCTAGTCCATTCCTGTCCAGAGTTATGATTGTTTAAAGAAATATCTCCTTGGCTTCTTCTACTTCCTCTAACCTCCCGTCAGTCCGTGGACTGATTGGGTGATCAACATCAGCTGGACCTGAGGTCCTCAGCTGTGAGAGACAACAAAAGGGCTCAATTGAATGGAATGTGTGGAGTCACACACACACATTTATGATGACGTTATGAAAATAACTTCTCATAAATATATACAGTAGGCCTATATATATATATATATATATATATATATATATATATATATATATATATATATTTTATTTTTTTACTTCAATCAAAAAGCAGGCCTACATAAAACAAAGGGTTTTGTAGCCATTTACAAATTCAGAAATTATAGCAGAGACAGTATTTAGAATTTAATTATATTTTCAACTGGTTTATTGCCACAAAAATAGCATCTCATACCAACTGGCTTGTAGGCCAGTGGTTCCCAAAGTGGGGTCCGGGGATCCCTAGGGGTCCTCGGTTAAATGATAGTTAGGAACCAAATGGACCCTTATGGGTCTGAAACTCAGAGAGTGTACTACATACTACGGGTAAACCAATTTCACTGTACATTTGTACACTCAGTTAAATTAACTTTGATTTTATGGGTCCCAGAGATAGAAATGGGGAACGGTAGCCTAATTCAGGTCAAACTGGGGGTCCTTGAAATGTAAATAACTGAAAATCACTGCTAGAGCCGTAAAAATCTTCTCATATGGGGGTCCCTGGCATATATTTTCAAATGGGGGTCCGTGGGCTAATGAGTGTCAATTTGAGGGTGCTTGACATGAAAAATGTTGGGAACCACTGCTGTAGGCTACAAGTGTAATAATAATGAATGTAAAAAATCGATTACATATTGGTGCTCGTAAAATTTTGGTGGGTGCTCCTAATTTTTTTCTGGTGCTCCTTCATTCTGAATTTGGGAGCACCAGTGCTACCAAGTAAAAAAGTTAATTTCGAGCCCTGATGAATGCTCCTAGGTTTCTAGGAGACCGATAACCGGAAATTAACCGTTAAGTGAAAACTCTGTCTCCATTGGCCTCAATGTAAACAGCGTCCTGTGCCTCTCCACTATTCCTCCAGAGTGGAACTATGGAGAGGAGAGGTTTCTGCCTGCCAGCAACGATATGCAAATGAAAGTTATTGTGCACTGTAAAACAAAAGCAGACGAATTGCATTGGCTGTCGTACCATCCTGTTCTTGTACTCCTCGGATGCATCGTGGACGGCAGTGTCCCAGGCGTTGGAACCGTTGGCGTACACTTTGCTAACGTCAAGCATCCAGTACCTACACAATACACATATAAACATGTACAGGTGATGTAACTGACATTTACTGGTTAAAAGAAAAGTTTAAACTCTATATTGTGTTAGTAATCATTGCTATTGCTATAAAGGGTTTGTTCTCTATTTTAGGCAAAACATTTAAACAGTGAATCAGAAATAGTGGAAATAGCTAGTACTACAAGCTCACAATGCGTTGTAGATAAGAGTGTAGATTGTAGATAGTATATAAGGGGTTAATTGAAGACAATAGTTTGGTGCACAATAAAACAGTCTGTTTGTAATGGACTTACTTTGTTGGTCTACCAAAGGCCATGTTGTCTTCCTGTGCAAAACACATTCAGTAACAATGTTGATTATTTAATTTAATAATCAATGGCATTTTATAACAATAACCGGCCGAGGCGTGCGCACACGCACGCACACACTGTGTGTGAACTGAGAACTAGGTTAAAGACATATAACTACATAATATATTTTATTAACCCAGTTGACCTGGTCCTGACTACTCACCGAGACAAAGTAAGGTCCAGCAAAGTCACGGATCACACCGGTGGACGTACAGATTCCCATGTGTCCGATGAACGGAAACAGCCATCTGAGAGGAAACGACATGTTAGCAACATGTTAATAACATGATAATGACGATAATGATGTTAATGACATCCAAACTGAAATGGCCTATCTGATTGCATTAAACAACATTAAAACTCACTTTGCCACTTTATTTGCCACTCACTTTATGCATGCGCATACCCTATATAAAAGGGGTAGGCAAACTTTGGGACCTTGGCACCGGTCCCAAAGTTTGTTTAAAATAAACAATTTAAAAAAGATTTACTCAAATTCGTCCCTCACATTTGTATGTAAATTACATCCTGCACACAATTCTACATTCATTAAAACTCTGAACTCTGACTGGGGAGGGAGTCTGGGAAATAAGTGGGTTATTGCTCTGAGTCTAATATTTAACAAGAAGGATTACAAATTATATTCGTGGATACTAGAAATATGTTGGAAAGTTTATTGTGTTGTCATTAAAATGTATGTTGAACATGGCACACTGACCATCTAATAACATGATAAGTGTGTTCCGATGAACGGAAACAGCCACCTGAGAGGAAACGACACGTTAGCAACATGTTAACATGATAAGTGTGTTCCGATGAACGGAAACAGCCACCTGAGAGGAAACGACATGTTAGCAACATGTTAACATGATAATTTTTTTTATTGAACCTTTATTTAACCAGTAAAGTCACATTGAGACTGCGTCTCTTTTACAAGTGGGAACTGGCCAAGAGGCAGAAATAAAAATTACACTACAATACAACATCATCAAAGTTACATTTTGAACCAGCAAATACAACATCCGTAATACACCTTAAAATACCTATACATAAATACAACAAGTCACCTGACCTACTTTTTTCTTTTTAGTAGCAGGGCAAAATACACAATACAGTATACACAAATATACACAAACTCAACGAAATTAGCCGATATAATAGATATATAGGCATGAAAATAAGCTAGACATGATTAACATGATAAGTGTGTTCCTAAGTTCCGATGAATGGAAACAGCCGTCTGAGAGGATACCACATATTAGCAACACTGGTGCCCGTGGGGCCTCTACAGCAGGCACTGGCCTACTTGGAACGATGCAAGTTGGAAATGCATTCCCCACCCAGATATTATGCATTGGAGCCTCTACAGTGGTGCCTGTTGGGCACTGGCCTACTTGGAACGATGCAAGTTGGAAATGCATGTCCCACACAGATCCCGGGCAGAGGCCTATTTGGGGCAGTTCTGGAAAACCGTTGGTCCGACCAACTCAACACCGGCCACGGCACCCCCTGCGGTGGTGTGGAACATGTATGTCGAATTTGAAGTCGATGGGGCGAACGGTTCTCGAGTTACGTGGATTACACACAGACAGACAGACGTACAGAGACTTGTTGCATTTATACAGTAGATAGAAGATAGATAGATGATAATTGATACATCAGTGTTGATTGTGACAGCACATTTTGATTTAGTTTTAGTCATAGTCTTTTGAATAGAATTTCATTTAGTTTTAGTCATGTTTTAGACATTTTAATTGTTTTAGTCAGACATGCACGATATTGAAATTATGACCGATACCCGATCTCAGATGATATATCGATACCGATATATTACATTTGTATATTTATATATTGAACTGGTTGCTGAACTTTTTCAATTTTCATTTTAGTTTTGCTGGTGAAAGTAGATGGTAAGCAAGCCACTCTTCCCCACTAACAGAGACAGGCAGACTAGCTGCCCTGCGAGTACAAAGCCTTTGACGGTCAAATTATTATTGCGTCATCAATATCTGTGAAAATTATCGGGATTATTTTGAGATCAGTTCGATACCGATGTGGCATAGTGTTGTTTTTCCTTTTTGAGTGGCGCCCAGCTTTGCGTGTGCCAAATGAGATGATTTGATTGGCCAGCTTTGTGAGTTTGAGTGTAGCAAAGATGATTTGATTGGCTAAGCAAGTATGATGAGCAATGTATGACTTCACACAAGATTTTTTTTTTTACAGTTTGTAGCTGTGATCACAGCTTAGTTTTTTGTCAATGAAAAAAAGGTAGTCGCCCGGCATTTTTTGTCACAGTGATTTATATTGTGATAGTAATCACTTCTATACCGAGTGTTTGTTCTGTAACAGGAGTCTCCATGTATCTCTAAGTCTTTAACATAACGAACAGGGAAGGGCTTTGCAGCACAGGGCAGGGAGAAAAGTGGAAAAAAGACTCAACTATCAAACAAAGGGTCGCAGCACCGGGCACCACAAAGGCTTAATCCGCACCTGATCAGGAGTAGTTAGGGGTTCAGAAATTTGGGAACCTATCGGCAAAACAAGGGGGGGTAATCCTTTTTAATTTGCTGCAGAGCTTTGAATCTGTCCTGCGACTAGATTAGGGGTTTCACTGAAACGTTCAGTGTCTCGCTCAAGAACACTTCAACACCAACTCAGGGGGAGCAGGGGATCAAACCTGGAAGCCTCCGTTCCCCAACCGCCACTCCTGCCTGTCCTGAGACACTGCCGCCCCTGAACAAACACTACAGTGGTTCTCAAACATCTTCATGTCAAGGACCCCCAAATTCATATGAACATGGCAGACCGACCCCCAACTGAACATAGTTTGTGCCACGGCCCGATCTACAAGGGTCAAAGCATGTTGATGAATTGCACTCTGATTAATTGAAAAAGGTGGGCCCTGTGTAAACAAGTGTAATGCTTAACAGTCTTTGTATTGAGTTGTGCTTTCATGTGAAATGTACCCATTCTGCAAACTGTTAATAAATACTTCAATCAATCATTGCAGCAATCATTGCATTGTATATGGCTATTTTCAAATATCTGAATGTATATACTGTTGTTATAAAGTTGTTAACCTGGTTTTGATGCCAGGCCATTTTGTCTGCTCTTTTTTTTGTTTGTAATTTTGTCCATTCATTTATTTGGGTCATCAATTCCAAATTCCCATTTAACTGTATCCATATAATGGATAAAATTGGTGTCCAGACCTAAACTATACGTTTCCGTTTATAATATCATACTCCAGTTCTAGGAGTCCATTTGGTAAGTTGGACCCATTTGGTCCATTTGTAGCCTACACTGTCAGAGTTCAGGAGGGCACCTTAAAATGTCAAAGTTTGAGAACCCTACAGCAATGATTACTCAATCACAATAGCCTATAGAACTTTTTTTTACACAAAACATAATAAAAACTATCGGTTGCACAGTACCCTTAAAATGGCATTGTAATGTATTCTTTAAAACGTTACGGAGTTACAGCTTCATCTAATCAGCCGACACTGACAGGGACACAACAGTGAATACAAAGTAACAAGTGAGGCAGTCATTCTGCAAGCAGCAGAAGTGCCGAACGGAAACGTCAAACATCAAAAGAAGACAGGCGTCACATTGTTTCCACTTCAAAGAGTCGACAGAACGACGTCACACTTAATTTATATTGTCCCCCCCTTTGTGTTTTTTATCATTTATAACAGCTCCAGCTAGAGCTATATAGCAAATACCAACTGTCACTGACTGCACGCTCTGTTAGGAGCGGTGCTATTCCCATGGACTGAAACTTGCACTGCTTGTGCGAGGTCTCCACTCCAACTGTAGTGGAAACAAAGACAGCTAATTTACTACTCGCCGACACGAAGGCTGTTTTGTGTTGTCGAAGGACTAGTCCTTAATGGGAAACATCTCAGGACCTGTATAATGCACTTTTTGGGCAGAAAATAAAATATGTCCGCCAGATGGAAATTATTTTTATTTACTCGACTGCGACCTCTACAGATCTGGTCCATGGTAATTTGTATTTACCAAATATGTAGAGGGCGCAGTAGAGTAAATAAAGCAATTTCGATCCAGCGGTCGGATTTATTTTACTTTCTGCCCCAAAACGTGTATTAGTATTATACAGAGAATGTGGGGTTCTGGGACGTTTCCCACAACAACGGATAATAGTCTTTTAACAACACAAAACAGCATTTGTTTCGGCAAGTGCGAAATAGTTGTCTTTATTTTCACCACAGTTGTAGACCCCGCACACGGTAGTTGCATTTTCAATGCACAGCATGGAACAGCGCCGCTCCTAACAGAGCGTTAGGGAGAACGTCTCCGTTCTGTGTGTGTCTACACGCACGCACGTCCACACTCACGACAGCACGGGGATTGGCGTCCAGACGATGCAGTACGGGTATCTGCAGTGGTGAGGATCTATCTTCTCGCAGGCTATCTGGTAGTTCTTCATGCTCTCCGTGTCTACATCATCCGCCATCTGTGGACAAGAGCGAACAACAACAATGCTTCCAAGTTCCTCTACGGCGAGCGAAAGGAAAAGATAGTGCTCACTTCCGGGTTCATGCCGAACATAGGGCCCGCGACCCGCAAATGGGTCGCAGGTTGAACGTTTGGGGGGCCACGAGTCAAGTGATTATATAAATTGTTTATGTGTGTGTGTGTGTGTGTGTGTGTGTGTGTGTGTGTGTGTGTGTGTGTGTGTGTGTGTGTTGTTTGCTTCCTTACCTTTCGTTGTATTTTTTCCTAACATTTTCTCAAAAATAAATTCAGAGATAGAATCTTCCAAAAAACAGAATCTTTCTTTCTTTCTTTCTTTCTTTCTTTCTTCCATAAAGTCAGTCACCCCCTGCAGGCATGACCAGTCACGAGGCATGACCATATGTTGATCTGACATCATCAAACCCATGTACACTCAAGACACGCGTGCGTGCGTGCGTGCATGTGTGTGTGTGTTCTCCCCCCACAATTTTTGCTGTCTTCACACATTATTTATTCTGTGTATAGTGCTGAGTGGTCGGTAATTGCCATCGTCACCTTGTCACTCCAGCTCCACGACTTTCTCCTTGTCCTTTATTTGGAAGGGTATTCCATCATGCTACTGCCCCTAAAAATATCAATGACTACAGTTACATTATTCTCTTGTTATAATGTCACTGTCAAATGGAAACCTTGTACAGTAGGCCTATGTCCAAAACCGTAAAAGACGGCTACACCCGTTTTCAACCTATCCTCTATAATTGGTCCTCACTAATGCTTTTACGATACTATACTTTTTTCTACTCTGTGTCTGATATAGGAGGGCTGTGGACATTCAGAAACCTACCAACCAGTGGCACGCTAACTTTCCGGGAGAAATGTAAGCCTGCAGGTCTTCTTTAAAGATATTTCTGGGCCTTTTTCTGCCTACCTATTGAGGTCGACAGGAAATGGGGAGGGATGAACATAGTGGGTGAAGTTGCCCCCAAAATCTTCAAGTGAATGTAAAAAAGAACCTCTGTTCCAATGGTTATAATATACAATGTAGTTAGTAGGCCCTACTTAGCCTCAAGCGATTAATAATGTATACCTTTCATTGGTTCAATAACTTCAAAAAAGAAAAAAACACACGCTCAATTATTTTTTTGTAAAACAGCAAATGTAGCCAGATCAGCAGATTCATTACTTTTTCTGCAACACTGTAGTATAGGGAAGTGTAGAGCATTAACTTACGGAGAGACATTAAAAGTGGAAGTAGGCTCTGGAGATACAAGGTTTGTACCTCAACAGCAAGGATAACCAAGTCATTAGGGAGGATATAGTGAAGGATGCTCTTGTGCACAGTTCAGGAGCTTTTGGAGTCACTCCAATGTGCTCGCTCGCTCACACACACACACACACACACACACACACACACACACACACACACACACACACACACACACACACACACACACACACACACACACACACACACACACACACACACACACACACACACAGCTCATATAGGGCTGCTGAGGTGGTCCGACCGATGCACGTTTTCTCGGTCCGATGCCAATACGATAGACCATTCGATTCTTAACCCGTGGGCTGTGAGGTTATTGCAAGTGGGCCCCAAATTATGATTTGAATTAAAAAAAATTGTAGGACAAAAAACCTTTTGTTTTCTTTCTTTCTTTTAAACTTTGAAAACGAGTTTTCATTGTGACACAGCTAAATAAGTATACCAAGTTAGTTCCATTGATCCAAGTGGGCTAATTTCAAATGGCCGAAATGTATACAGGGCTGAAATGGTTAATGTTTCTTTGTAATAATAATCAAAATCCACTTAAGTTTTCAAACATTTGTAGTGGAGTAAAAGTACAATATTTGCCTCTGAGATATAGTGCAGTAGAAGTATTGATTGATTGATTGATTGATTGATTGATTGATTGATTGATTGATTAACAGATTGGAGAATTACAGCACATTTCAAGCACAACTCAATACAAAACTGTGGACAACACTCAAAATACTGTACTTCAATTTTGTGGTTTCTCTACAAATTTCTATAGTTTTAGTTCTACTCCACTACATCGCAAAGGAAAACATTGTAGCCTACCCTTTACTCCACAACAATTATATGAAAACGTATTAATTACAAAACACACAATGCAGCGTTTAGTGTTATATGCACAAGTTAACATTTGTTCGTAATTTAGTATGTGTTGAGCTTCTTTGAAATCCACAGCACTAAATCTTTTTGCACACCTATGTACTGTGCGTATACCATAGAGTTATAAAGGATAGAGGGAGGACCGGAGCTACAGCCCCTGCTATTTATTTCAATAGAAGTTGCTCAGTGTCGTTTTGAAGCACCCGGAAGACTGCCAGAATTAAGTAGTACCATTATAACCTTAGCATATATAAGATTATAACTCAATGGCTCGAGCAAGCGGAAGAGCAGCCCGGACCTCCGGGATTACGCACGTTACGCACATGACGTCACTTAACATCCATCCACCTCCATGAACGTGCTGCTGCAGTTCCACTTTTGCCAGTGGCAGCTTCAACGTTGGATAGCCTTACTAGGGGCTTGATGTATACTGCCCACTTGTGGAAGTGCTACATAAAGAGCAGTATGCAGAAACTCAATGTGGCTTATAATGATGCCATGAGACTATACTGCTTAAAGTGCCAGTACGGGTACAGTAACAGTACAGTATGTACACAGTAAGAACACAATACGCACACAGTACAGTACAGCACAGAATATATGTGTGTCTCACTCACACACACCACAGTCACAGACAAACATGCCATCCTTCGGTCAGTTTCAAAGGAATGCTCCAGAACATTTTTCACCGTGATTATTCCTGCTTCAATTGATTTATTTTACTGGTTGTTCTCCATTTAAGTTACTTTGTAATTTAACCTGATTTATAATGTTGTGTTGGCTGTATTTGTAACCTCGGCTACATTGAGCCGTGGTGCTAGAGGTGATGGATCGCGAAGCGGCCCGAACTTCTAGTACGATACATCTGTCCAGCTCTGGATGTGACGTTCACACTCGAGGGTGTCTGTCACTTAGAGGGCACACAGACTTTGTTGAGAGACTCATTTTTATGAATTGTTAAATGATATCCGGCCTCACATTTCACTTGATACTGTAGGTGATCAATCAGCCACGTCATTGATCCTACTCTGATATGAAAGGCTGGCCGAAGGTCACAACGCCTGAAGGAAGGTAAATGACTTTTCATCAGATGTCATTTTATTCCCTCCACCCAGTCAGCGGTGTGTCCTCTCAAGTCTTGTATTTGTCCTGTACGCCTTGTGGTTTGGGGCCCATTTTTGGGTGGCGGACCCATTTTTATGGGTCGCGAGTTAAAGCCTCACTGTGTATAACCTTCAATGAATGAAATGTAACTTTGTCCAATCAATATCAGGTAGGTAGAGCACTGTTTCACAATCAGTGCAGGTCAGGGACACATATATATGGGTTGCTTTATTTTCTAAATAGCTAAATGTTTCATGAATTAAAAAAGTTTATAATAAATCAAAGAAAAATCAATAAACTATATAAATTAGAAAACACATGGTGAACATAGCTGATCCACAAGCTGTAGATCTGCTGTTTTTACTAGTTTGGGTCATTCCTCTTTTGCGTCTTGAGCTAAATAAATGGGTGTGTGGAGGGGGAAATACTTTTAAATAGATTTTTTTTGTAGGAAAATAAAATGGTGTTTTATGGTCTGGGTCCTGATCCACTGTTTGGGAAACAGTGGTGTTATTGGTGTATATAGGCTATAAATTATACAGTAGTCGATATTTTCACTCATATCAGTAATATTGGACTATCTGACCTGTTGTATCCTTGTTTGTACTGCACTAGGCTACACCACTGCTAATGGGAGACAAAGCCAATATCATCTCATCAAGTTCATTGATGATTCTGTCATGGTGTCTTTTCTCACACAACTTGTGGGCGGGGCTCAAAAGACAGTGTTGAAAATATCAGCTCTCCGTGCAGACCCGAGGAGCCTTGTGCCCCCACGTACCGGACCTGCCAACCTAGAACTATAGCCTATAAACCCAGAACCCACCTCTCCATCCGAACCCGGGTACGAAGCGTGATGAATCCCACCACAGCTCTAGGATATCTGATTGGCTCCCAGGCAGGGGTACGTTAGGGTTAGGGTTAAAGGGATATTTCACCTTCAAAAAAGCTTTTGGCCATTTTATCGTCTACTCAGGCTTTTGTGAACACCCCAGACAGTTTTTAAGTTGCTTGATTCAGTATTTAGATATTTGATATTCATTTTAGCTGCCCCTCCCCCTTCCTATACAAACCAATTGTAACTTCAACCTCCATTTTAGCCATAGATAGATTCATCAAAAACACCCACCCCTTTTTTTTTTTTGGTAACTGATACTCCCAATTACTTTTTTCATTTATTTTCAAAATGAGGATCAGCAACCTGAGAAAGCCAGAAATTATTTAAAAAAATATATATAAGAAAAATGAATGCAAATTTTTTAATTATATTCTTAAAACGATAATAATTAAAAACCAAATGTAGGAAACCAAAAATAAAGGGACCCATAAGAATGTGTCCATGACCCACAAATAATGGGACGCAGTGTTTGGGATTTGGGAACCAGTAGTGTAGTGTGTCTAGTGTCTGATGCAGGAATTATCAGTAGAAAAATGGTGGAAACGGAAACATGGCTGGTGCGGGGAGGGGGGGGGGGGGGGGGGTTGGCTGGCACTCATGGGACCCAGGGGACATTGGGGATGTGTGTGCGTATGCGGTAGCAGCACCAATTAGACGTGACAGCTG
>NC_137878.1:32558321-32600821 GCF_963924005.1 Protomyctophum bolini | reverse complement strand
TATAGGATGGCATGAGAAGATCAACAGGAACAGCTCCACAAGTCAAAGTAATGTTATACAGATCATGTTATACAGATCACTAGTATTACTCTCTGCTGAGATCAGTGGGCTTATGAAGGGAAACAGCGCTCCTTCGTGGACATGCATTGTAATCACCAGAACGATATAGTAATGTTTGCACTCTGAAGAAACGTTTTGATGGTTCTCAACATAGGATCCTGGGACCATCAGGGTCCCAGCCCAGATGTCACGACAGTCATTGGGGTCATGTGATCAGTGACATCACGAAGATGTACTTTGTAAGCCAAAGAGTACATATTTGTGATACCACTGATCACATGAGCCCAGGTTCTAGACCTCCCGCTCTAAGCTAAATAATAGAAGGGGGGACCTAATGTGCCATATTGTCATGATATAATGCAGTGGTGTATGACTTGTAGTGCTGCACATGCTCAGATGCCCTCTAGGCCGCACACAGAAGCCTGTGTGAACATAGATATTCCGTGCATAGATGTGCCACGCGATTTAATTTAATAATATTTGCACTGCTGGACAGCTGACAATAGGCTCTTCCTCTCTTTATACATAACATACACACACACACACACACACACACACACACACACACACACACACAAACATATATATATAGGATGTGCAGGAGTCCCTTTTTTGTGTATATATATATATATATATATATATATATATATATATATATATATATATATATATATATATATAAAGAGAGAGCTTACTGTCAGCTGTCCAAATATTATAAAATGTAATTTCAGAATGGTAGGCCTGAGGCCTACCATTGCGTGGCACATCTATGCACGAAATGTCTATGTTCACAGGCTTCTGTGTGCGGCCTAGAGGGCATCTGAGCATGTGCAACATCATACCTCTTACACCATGTGTCCTTTTGGAAACCGGGCCAATACCTGAATTGATATGCACCGATCTATCTTAACCATAGTAGATGTGCAGTGTTAGCCCCTTTCGAGACCCTTGTTTACCTTTTCTGTATTTGGGAAGGCAGCCTTCGGGTCCCGAAAGGGGATATGGTTGCAGGCGGTGGTCTCCCTATTCTTTGAAAACAATAAAGTTATTGAACCAGCTAATGTTGGTTCAGCTCAGACATGACATAATAATAATAATAATGTATGGGATTTATATAGTGCTTTTCATGACACTCAAAGACGCTTTACATGTGTTGCGGCCGGGGGGAGGGGGGGGGGGACAAGAAAAAGAAGTGCATATATAACAAGATATGGCAACATTTGCCAATTGCCATATCCACGGCAATCCACTCTCTTGCATTTTAAATTAAAATACAATGTCGTCTAAAATGATAATATTGTATTATTAGCCTATTTGTAGCCTACTACCAGTTAGGCTGCGCTGCATGTGTGAAATTGGGGCAGATACCTTTAGCAGATGATGTAATCCTCCAACAAACTGCATTCAGGCATGCAGGGCAAGCCTTCCACTACTACGGCTGCGTTCTACTGTCACCTACTGGCGATACTGCTCTCCTGCAGCTGCTAGGGAACAAGGGGAAGCTTTTTTGCCTTGCAGCCTTCAAAGGACAATGAAAAACTGTGATTAAATATTCCATATGTGAACAAACAAATTAGGCAGTCCATAAACTAGGTTTTAAATGGAAGTTACTGAAGCCAGTGGAACTTAATAAACCTCGAATTCAACGCATCCTGACTAGATGCGTACAAATTGTCTATTTTTTGTCTCTAAATGTTTTGATGAATTGAACATGGTGGACCCTGTTGTAAACAAGTGTAATGCTTAATTGGGTCGTCCACTCACAGTTAACAGTCTTTGTATTGAGTTTGTGCAAACTGTTAATAAATATTTCAATCAATCAATCAATCAATCAATCAATCAATCTATTAAACATGATTGCAGCCACAGGGTGGTACCACTGTAGGTCTACTTGGTTACTTTATACCAAATTAGACGTAGAATCTTTGATTGTGATCGCTAACACTAGCACTCTGGACTAACTTTTACATATCTAAGACCCATACAGAAGAAAACCCCTTTACCTGTACATTTTGTGAAAAATTAAGTTTATTTTTTCCCCTGCCTTGATCTCCTTAACTCCCTGTACTGAAACAGTAAAGAACAGTAAAGTACAGTACAGTACAGTACTGTACTGTACTGTACTGTACTGTAGGCCTACTGTACTGGCACACCCGAAATTATCAAGTTAATATGTGTTTGTGTGTGTGTGTGTGTGTGTGTGTGTGTGTGTGTGTGTGTGTGTGTTATTATGATGATTTCCTCTTTGGCTAAGTGTATATTTGTACGTCTCTAAATGATATGAAGAATTGGTCGTCCACTCACTGTTAACAGTTTTTGTACTGAGTTGAGCTTGAAATGTATGTAATACTGCAAATTATGCAAATACTTAATAAATACTTAAATCAAAACAGAACCTGTAGAGCATCGTCTTGTATGCTCAGCGGCTCCCTGCGTAGGATTACAAAGTAGTATTGACTCGGTAGACATTTAGCTTCTCATATGGAATATTTATTTACTGCTGCTCACATGCAGGAAATACAACACTGAATGATATGATGCGCTGGAAGTGCCCGGATGTATACAATGGTACAGCATCCTACCGTAACACCTTGAATATAAGAGAACAGTATATTCACAGTAAATAAAGGACGTAAATGACCTAATACTTTACAGAACCAACACAAAGTAAGGCCCTCGAATAGCCATTCTCGGGTCAACATCTCAAGAGGCCCTGTGGGTGCTATATGAAATAAACACAGTAGTATAAAATGGAAATTATCCGTCACTAGTTACTTTGTATAGGTCAAACATTTTGACCATTTGAAAATAAGCGATCTACAAGCTCACGCAGCATAGATCTGCTATATTCAAAAGATTTTAATACATTTTGAATACCTGAAATGGGACATTCTGCATAATTAGTAGTACTTTTTGGAACTTTAAGTACATTTTTATGCCAATACCTTTTGTACTTTTACTCAAGTAAATGTATAATTCTACATTGCAGTATTGATTATTTTACTTAACTCATTTAGACCTGAGATTCTACAAATGTCTTCTAAAACATGACAGTTTGTCAGTGGTTCTCAAAGTTTTTCATGTGGACCCCAAAAACTATATGTAATTGGCCACCGACCCCATCTGAAAATATGTTGTTCCAGGGACCCCTCCAGACCCCTCTAGCCACATTTTCATGATTTTTCAAAAATAGCAGATCTACAAGCTCGGTACTCGCGCTGCACTCGGTACTGCACTATGAGCTTGTAGATCTGCTATTTTTCAAGACCTGCTTAAAACACCACTGTTAGTAAGAGTAACAAACTGATACTTCTTCCACCCCTGCTTAGGAGACCAAACCGAAACCCTGCCATGGAGGCCTGCAGTTCTGGCCAAACGATTATGTAACACCTCACTGTTACCACGGAAACACACCACAAAGGAGGCCTCTGTCAATCTGGGTTTTATTCAACTTCAATGTGATGAACAATTAAACAACTACAAACTCAGTCTTCCTGCAACTTTGTCCTTTCTCATTTAGTGTAGGCCAGTGGTTTTCAACCAGTGGTCCGGGGACCACCAGTGGTCCTTGAGGAGGTGCCAGGTGGTCCCCAGCTAAATGATGGAGAGCTGGTAACCAAATGGACCCAACTCTTGAGAGTGTAAAATAGAGTGTAAAACCCTTACGGGTCCATTTGGACCCTTGGACCCAAAGGGTCCATTTGGTTTAATTTTACACTCTCAAGAGTTAAACATCTGCATTACTTAATACAAGAAGTCTACACAATTGGAGAATGTAAAATACTTGTTATTTTTTAATGAACATTTGCCTGTTATATCTACACATCAATACAGCATGGAATTGTGGACACAACAAAAAAGTATTCGTTCGTTTTTTGATCTGCGAGGCTAAATGTCATCAAATGGTGGTTTGTGGCTCAAATGCCAAATAAATAATGGACCTTTAAGGGTTGAAAACCACTGGTGTAGGCTAATAGACAGCCAACATTTGAATGATTGTATTGCTTGGTTTTATTAAGCATTCAAAACCAGCATTTCACAAACATTTTCATATCAAGTAACACCAAATGAAAGCAGCACCATGCATGCATGCAAATGTCCACTTCTACTCCGGATTTGAATCTGGTTTCATGCTTAAGCACAGCTCAACCGGTTTCACCGTTGACGTAATAGAGCCGGCCTGGCCTGACCTGATATGGATCTTGACCATATCAGGTCAAAATCCGTGTTAGATCCTGTGTCTTTGACACAAGCTAAATGTCTTAATAGAAGAGCATGGAGACAAAATATAACCACCCCAAATTCTATTTAACATACACTACATACAGATTGAACACATTTTAATTGTATTCATTAAACAAAAGTTACATAGTTAGACTTTAATACGTACTAGACCTGTAGGTGTCCATTGGCCACCGGCCTACTTGAGAAGTGGTTAAACTCATTTTGATGTTATGTATATATTATTGTTTTCTCTTACACTTTTATCCCCAAATTGCAGAATATTCGGACATGGACCCTTATATGCACCAAACTGCAGTAATGACGCATCAACCCCCATCTGAATACAGTTGAATACTATAGGGACTCTCCAGAATATACGATTTATGTTTTATTTTGTATGTCAAAATGATTCAAAACATTGTCCATTTTTTTTTAATATCCAATAGGTAAATGGATCAAGTGGTTAAATGGTTTTCATGCTTTATTAACTAATTTAGCTGCATGGGGATTTGGGGAACCCCCTGGAACACCCTCAAGAAACCCTGGTTTCCCCACCCTGCATTGAGAACCACTTTGCTTTGGCTATATTTTCAAGAAGGTTTGACAGCATTTGAGCAGTTTTACTTGGGCACTGTAGGTATATTTTGATGCCAATACTTCTGTCCTGGCTTTCACTCAAGTCAATATTTGGATTTAGAACTTTTACATGTTAGAGCCTACTGCAGGACTATTACTTATTGTAACATCATTTTTACATTGTGGTACTTTTACTATATACTTTGAATGGAATAAGTGGAACTACTGCTTGTGTATAGCCTAGTCAGGATATTGTGCAATATTGCCTGACATGCTACATTCCTGTCCAAACATCTTTGAAAAGGAATGTTCCACAGAACTTATACACACCCACCCACCCACACACACCACACACACACACACACACACACACGCGCGCACACACACACACACACACACACACACACACACTTCACATTGTAGCTGCATGCTGAGAACTCCCTGCATGACCTCACACCCAAATGCAGGCAAAACCTCACTTACTTTTCCATTTATTAAGAGACCCATATGGCCAGACTTCAAACTAGCCTATGGATTCAGTGGACTGAATACTGATGGATTCTTATTTATCTATTTATTTATTTTTGGTCTTGTGTTTCTTATTAGGCAATTTCCCTTTTTTCGGTGTCTACATTTTCCGGGTTGAAAACATGTACCTCGTTTGCATTAGGCTATTAAAGTTTTCTTTTCTGTTCACAATTTTACAAACGAATTGAGCCTCCTTTTTTGTCTTCTACAAAATAATAATAATAGACAGCATTTTTATTCCCCTTTTTTGACTGGAAAAGAAGCGTCCCGCCTTCTTTGTGCGTAATCTGCGTAATACACTTTTGCCGTACCACGGCGGTCGTGCGCCGCAAATAGCCGATCTACAAGCTCACAACGCGTCGCGTTCGCGGAGCGTTGTGAGCTTGCAGATCTGCTATTTTCCTCCCCACCGCGCGCCACACCGACTTACGGCGAAGTGTTGCAGCGTGACACTGGACACCTTGCAGCGTTGAAGGAACCGGACTCGCTGTTTATCTAAAAAAAATGTGTTTGTTTTAAGACCGTGGGCGCCGAATGGACTGGGCGAAACTGATTTTTACAAGTTATAGCCTTCTGACCTTGTCATATTTGTATTGTATTCTTTTTTTTTATCAGGCTTTGACAAGAGTTAACTAGTCTTATTTAGGCTGCAGCGATGCCTGGGGGAGTTTATTACTCCATCTGTAAGAGAAGAGTCAGAAGACACAAGTAGAGATATAAACCCAATAAAGAGGATATACTTCATTTAAAGGTAAACTTATGTCTTAAATGTTTTTGTATTTTTTGTGATTTGTAATTAAAGTTTGTCATTTGTAATGACAATGATGGTATGTTGCCTGGTGGGTGGTGGCTGGTAGGAATTAAGGTCCACATCAGGGTACGTGCACGGGCAACTTTGATGATGGAGAGGGCAACTTGAACTTGAACTATGAACTTGAACATTAAAAAGACAATATAATAAACATCGAACTATATTATAAAAGACTGAAGTAACTAAAGCAGGCCATGTTTGCATGTTTGGAATTGTAACAGCTGAAATCAGTATACATCAGTATTGGGATAACCACATTAAGTGAAAGTGCAGGGGGCCGCTAGTTGCCCATATATTATGGTCCACTCACATGGACTGACACGTTACTTTAATGTTGTTTTTCTTTTGCCTTTTTTCCTTCTTGCCAATTATTTTGTACCTCTTTTTCTCCCCAATTTAGTCGTTAAGCCAATTAATTCCTCCCCACACACATTTCTGTGTTGTCACTGACCGCATGCTGTCATATCCTACTCTGACCTATACTGTACTGACTGCACTTGCCAGAGGAGCCCCCACCACGAGAGCCTCCGTCTTACTCCCGCCCAACACTCCCCATAGGAGTACATGCAGAGAGCCTCCGTCTTACTCCTCCCGCCCAACACTCCCCATAGGAGTACATGCAGAGAGCCTCCGTCTTACTCCTCCCGCCCAACACTCCCCATAGGAGTACATGTAACGACAAATATCACCCCTCATGTGCCCGGCTTCCCTCCCCGACAAAGCCGGATGCACCAGGGTGGATTAGAACCCACAACCTCCGTGGTAGTGGGCAGGGGAGGGGTCATCGTGGTGGACATTTTTGACAAGATTCCATTTTTGCCATGGACATACAAAATGAGTGGACAATGATAATTATGACCAGACCAGAAACACATAGATATAGCCCTGAATGAAGGTTTGTAACTCTGAGTGTACAACACTCTCAGAGTGAATGGGGTCCTTGCAAATAAAACTTCTGAGAACCACTATTGAACTCCTAATATAGTGTCGGACTCGTAGTATGTGGCAGCGGTGGCCGAACGGTTTGCGGAGCGGTCTTGATATCGGAAGGTCGCTAGTTCGTATCCCCGGACCGGCACGTTAAAATTACCACCGCTGAAGTGCACTTGGACAAGGCATTGAACCCCTACCATGAAATGTTCTATGAGCAGGGCCTGGCTGTAAACAAGTTCTTGAGATTAGTCCAGTTACCCTGGGTAAACATAGTACCTTTCCTTTCCTTTAGTAAATAAGTGTCATATTCTGTAGAAAACCTGGAGACTGACAGTAATTGTGTCTTATGTTCGAAACGAGAACATCATAATGGTGAAGAAAATGTATAATTTGCCACAGACAAGACCAAGTCTTTGCCACGAACACCTTTATCGGACATATTGATAGCCCCTGCGCCATTATTATTACTTGAATTTGAATGACATGCCCAAAATAGAGAAGCAAATTTGAAACTTGTTAATGTTAGGGTCTGTCTCCCCACAGACCATGTCAGCCCTGGCCACTCCCATTTTCTTTTCCACTCACTCAGTCCCTTCACTCACCTGTCTCCAACTGCCTCGTCAGCCCACCTGCGAACACTTTGACATTTTACCTGCTCACTATATAACTGAACTCTGTACAAACACTCACTGTCAGAACATTGTCTTTCTTCCTGGTTCCTGGTTTTTGTCTTCTCGAAAGGTTTGACTTTTGGACTATGTTTTACTGCCTTGTACTATGTAGCCTTTTTGTTTACTGCCTTGAACTCTAGAGTTTTGCCCTTTTTGGATTCCTAGTTTTCTTTGTACTTTTGAAATGTTTTCTCCTGAGTTTTTCCTGAGCTAGCTTACTGCTACCTTTTGTTTGTGTCCCTTATCTGCCTTGGATATAAATAAATACTTTGATTTTGAACCTTCCTGTTTGTGGCTTGCATATTGGGTTCAGTCATTCTCATACCGTAACAGTTAATCCACTGTTACATTTGTGGTTTTTCCAGTTCCACAATGAGTGACATAACAATGCTTTTATTTTCTTGACAGCAGTCGACTGGCCCCCAGGGGCCCTTAATCCTACACCCCTCCCCTCGGCCCCTCCAGCAGGCAACTGGCCCCTGGCCTCAGCTAGGGGCCCCTCCTCCTGCTCTCCATCATGGCTACAATCTTCATGGAGAGAATCAGCCGTCTCTTCATCAATGTTCAGCAGGTAACAAGAGTTATTAGATAGTTATTATTATATAGTTATTATATTCTGAATGTAAACAAAGCAATGCCGGATGGCGGACGCACGTCTTGTATTCCATCAAGATCACTTCTCCACCTGTCACCTGACCTCACACGGCCCAGTGAGCCCACTCACCGTAAACAACATCCATCTAGTGTTTTTATTTAGGGCCCCCTGATGTCCAAGGGCCCCTGGGCAGATCCGGCCCCTGGTAGATCCGGCCAATAGTTTTTCCAAAAAAAAAAATCTTTGTACTGTAAAGCGACTTTGATTACCTAGAAAAGCGCTATATAAATAAATTGGATGTATTATTATTTGCTTTATTTATGACCGTGTCCAATCTCGCACCTGACTATTAACAATAAATTAACAAAATAAATAAAACCAATAAATAACCAAATACTAAATGAATGAACTAAAGTGATTTACAAACTAAAAGTAAAAAAGCTAATTAAAACTAGTAAGGTGCAATTCTGGGAAATTGCAAGTGTAGTTGCTCCATAGGCGTGTAGGCCTATCTATAATAAGAGACTAATGGGGGAAATGCACATTTTGCAGGTGAGGCAGGTGCCCCGCATGCTGACCGAGGCGGTTCCCTCCTCCATGCCCGGTACGCTGCCGGACACTGAGGTGCCGCCATTCTTCCGGGAGCGCTACATCCACGGCGGGTACCGCCCGCTCCACCGGCGATGGCGCTACTACTTCCTGTCGCTGTTCCAGCGCCACAACGAGACCCTCAACATCTGGAGCCACCTGATCGGGCTGATGGCGGTGGCCCTCAGGCTCCGCCACCTCGCGGAGACGGTGGACTTCTTTGCGGACGCGCACTCGTGGCCGCTGGCGATCCTCTTGGCGTCCTCGGGGGGCTACATGGCGTGCAGCGTCACTGCCCACCTCCTGGCGGGCAAGTCGGAGCTGTGCCACTACATGTTCTTCTTCCTGGACTATGTGGGCGTGGCACAGTACCAGGTATACAACAACGTTGTAATAGTTATGGATTTTTTTCATTTCATTTTAGTTTGAATTAGTTTTGAATATTTCAATTAGGTCGTTTTTAGCGTGGATTTGATCGATCTATTTAGTTTTTATTTTTGAAAATACTAATAGTTTTAGTTCGTTTTTTAATAGTTTTAGCATTAGTTTTAGTTTTGTATATACTTATATATTATATATATTATTTGTCAGGTCCAGGACTGAAAAGGTAAGTATTGAAAACTTAACAAAAGATAGCATTTAAAATGTATTCAGTTACAGATGAACCCCCCCCCAAATGGGATTAAGTGGCCCTTTAATGTTAATACAGTCCTCCTGGTTGTGGTTTCCAGTACGGCAGTGCGGTGGTGCATTTCTACTACGCTGTAGAGGAGAGCTGGCACCGGCGCGTAGTGGCCGTCTTCATGCCGGCCGCCAGCGCGCTCTGCTGCCTGAGCTGCCTGGGCTGCTGCTACGGGAAGTATCGCAACCACAGCCTGCCGCCATGGGTGCGCAAGGTGGGTGTCAATAAGTGCTTTTACTCAAGTACTGTTACTTACTCTCAAGTGGACATGAACCACTTTGACCCCAGCATTACGTATTGTGGTTAATACTAGATCAACAAGCTCACAACATGTCACGTATAGCTTAGCTTTCCCCACGATAACATATTATATATATATTTTTTTGGAAATAAATATTTGTACATTTAAAAACTGTTTACATTGGTGACTATAACTATAATCTAGCTGATTTTGAGGCCTAAAAAAATAAAAAAGAAAGAAAATAAACGTTTGTTTTCTTTTTTCTTATCAACTAGTCAACTAGTACCAGCAAGGTCGACTAGTGGATTTACTAGTAAACTAGTCAGCTTAATGCCCTAGTTTAAATCCCATACGTTCTTAAGCGGAGTTCCACAGAGTTCCTCTATATGAGTGACTTTTCTGTTTGCCCTGGGTCTTGTACGTAATAGGTTAATTCTGTTTGCCCTGGGTCTTGTACGTAATAGGTACTTCATTCTGTTTGCCCTGGGTCTTGTACGTAATAGGTACTTCATAGATGACTTTGGCTGGATGAAGCCTGAGATCCACATCAAGTCACATCGTTCCCATGTGGATCTCGGATCTAGTCTACATGATTAGACTTTTAATCGATCTATTTTATTTGTAATTGTTTTTGCACACATTATTGAGGAGGGTCTAAGTATAAGACTGCCTACAATATTGTCACAGCTGTATTGTAAGAGAATGCTCATAAGCTGAAGGATGCTTTGCTCTGGATCGCATTAATATCTTGAACTGAAAAATAGCCGATCTACAAGCTCACAATGAGTCGCAATCTGATATTTTCTGCGAAAGGTTTCCCCACAATACGGATGATGGGTCAGTGTCTCAGTCAGAGGAGGGCTGTTGGTAGTTCAGAAGCCTGCTTAGTCAGTGATAGAGAGGACCAATTATATGAACATAGGTTTAAAATGGTTGAAGTGCTCCTTTAAAGGAGAATTCCAGAGTAGCCATTTTCTTTTTTCTTCTTCCGAATTCTGATGATAATATATCCATTAACCACTGGTAGAGGTGAGGTTTTAGTAAAAAGAATAAAAGTCATACTTTCTTCCACTAGGTGGGGCAGGTGGTTCCGTCTGCATTGGCATACGCGTGGGACACCAGCCCCGTGTTCCAACGGCTCCTAAACTCCTGGAACGCACGCCACCAAGACTACGCCCACCACGAACAAGACCCCGCCCTGCTTTTCCACTTCGGACAAATTAGTTTTTTCCTGCTGTGTGCGTTCTTCTTCACCAACCCACTGCCGGAGCGCTGCTTCCCTGGTCGCTGCGATTTCATAGGTCTGAATTTTTGTTTTGTGTTTATTTTCTTAGCAAGCTGAGGACTTTCACTACATTTCAAATATAAATATGGTACTGTTGATGTTGAGTTGATTCCACTACTGTCTGTAGGAAGAGGAGGAAAAGTATTAACCACTTTAGCCATATTTAAATTTGAGTGAAAAGATCTATAAGCTAACGTGTCATTTAAAAGAAAAATAGCAATATATATATATATATATATATATTGCACTTTTATCTGTTTTGAAAACACTTTAATACTATATGCACTTTGTTGTCCACGGCTGCAGGTCAGGGTCACCAGTTGTTCCATGTGCTGCTGGTTCTGTGTACCATGTGTCAGATACACGCCTCCTACCTGGACTACACCGGACGCCGGGCAATCTACACCCGTCTCCACGCCGATGACCAGGCGGCCATCCTTGTCGTTTTGTACGCCGCAACGGTGGTGGCGTGCGCACTCATCGCGACCTTCATGATCGGCAAGGTCAAACGAGTGCTGGACGACAAGGTCAAAACCAAGTGAGGGGATTGCAAGACTGTGGTACGATGCTCACTGTTGTTCAGCGTGGGGTCTGGGGATCACTTTGGGTCCAAATGGACCTGTACGGGTCTGTAACTCTGTGAGTGTACGAATGGAACCAAGCGCACTGGCCTGTAGACTCTCAAAAAAGGTACTGTAAGTGATATTTTTTGGTTGAAAAGGTAGTTATATTCAGATTATAGAGGGTTTGTTCAGTAACAGAAGTCTCCCCGTCTCTCCAGCTCTTGAATAAACAGAAAATACATCAATCAGGAGAAAGTGCCCATTTATGAGCATCAATTTTATAGTGTTCCACTTCCAATTTCACTTTCAGTTTATCTTGTATTATATGTTATGAGTTCCTCTCCTGATTGGATACAATTGGTATCCCTGACCTAAAAATGCAATTTCAGTTTGCTAAATCTTGAGAGACTGGTAGACCCGTTACTGAACATGAACAAACACTCTATAGCAATGATGCTTACTATCAGAATATAGAGATATTTAACATCAATTAGTGATACTAAAAGGTGTCAGATGGGGGTCCATGGACAATGCATATCAAAATGGGGTTTGAGAGTCACTGAACTAGCTTATTCATATTATGTCTGTGATATAGATGCCTGTAACTTTAATGCAAATTTTGTACATTTGTATTTTGTGTGAATTCTCTCACAGTAGCTTTCAAAGTTGGACTAGCTTTTCCCCACTACAGATTTGCATCCTTCACCTAAAATTATATTTTTCTATAATAGCAAAATGCTAGACACTAGAGGGCTAATACTACTAAATGTATATAGTATTTTATAGAAAGTCTGTATGTATTTTGATAACTGGTTGTAACGTAATTGGGAGTTTCGTACATTCAGCTGTGACTTTTTCTAGAAAAGTAGAGATGGGAAAAATACATTGAAAATGTATTTTGATACAAATACTGGTTCAAATAATGTATCTAAATACAAAATACATCTCATTTCTTCGATCCCAGCAAAATACAAATGACAAAATACAAAAAAGTATTTTAAATATGTATTTCAAATACATGTATTTCAAATACTGCCCATCTCAGCCCCACAAATCCATAATGGTTGAGCGGACACCCTCAGGGCTCTTTACAAGAGCTGTTATTGTGGGGAAACTAAATGTGCTCTCAAATTTGATGCAATCTGCATCAAATAAAGGAAATGAAGCAAACATTGTGGCGGGTGAGGAGCTAAACACAGTTGGAGACGGAGAAGGCATATTTTACGCAGTGCAAAGATGTCCCGTTACCGTGGATAGACGTGGTCGAATGAGAAGACCGAAGCCCATGGTCGAAATGAGGACGAGTACATTAATCAATTGCTTAAGGAGAATATTCTGTTGGTCTGTCTGTGCGTGCCATAAACATGGAGTGCTGTCACTGTGTGGGGACTTAGGCCAGGGACTTTTTCTGTCTGTGCTGTGCCTCTATGCCCAAAGCAACAATGCGTGCGGAGGGGGAGAGAGAGAGAGAGAGAGAGAGGTCCAGTCCCAGAAGGCACGAAACATGCACGTTATGAGTATAATTTTAACACCATAGATTTCACTGTGTAGGCTATAGTTTATGAATTGAACACATTGATAAAATTCCCTGCTGCGTTTCCTTGCTGCGCTTGACACAGCCAGTGTGAAGGCAAACCGCACTAAATTAAATATGCTAGAATCCCATCTTCTCCGCCCATTCGCATCGAGTTTACCGAAGTATTAGGTGAGAATGTGACCTTAAAGTGATCTCCAATTCACTTAAGCTTTACACCAGTCAGATTACGACATTCACTCACTTAAGTGAGTGAATATTGTGCTAAATACACAGAGGACTTCAAATTGGCATTTCACCATTCTGTAGTTTTACAAATCACCTACAGTAGGCCTACCAGTTTTTCACCTGTCTATATCTGCTGCAACATTACCTGTCTATCTGCTACATACAACATACAGTATGCCTGTCTATCTGCTACAACATTACCTGTGTATCTGCTTCTAATTACGGTTCGTCTAATGAATGTTACTCATCAACAACACACACATCCCTGCTTCTGGTGACTGATATTGTCCTAATGAAGACACATTGAAAACACACGTCCCTGCTTCTGCTGGTTCTGGTGAGGTGATTGATATTGTCCTAATGCTACTCATCTAAAACACACATCCCTGCTTCTGGTGACTCTGATATTGTCCTTCTAATCCTGGTGATTTAGGGCAGATTCACACTATGATTCTGTGTGCGCACTCACGGCCACTTGGCAGCTATTTTAATCTTGGTAATGTAAGTATAGTTTGATGCCAATACACATACATAAGGTATGCTGCTTTTACTTATACTGTAGGTAAATAATATAAGCACATAATTCCACCCCTGCTTTGTCCATCTGTTTGGAGTTTCTAATCACCTCTGCTTTGTCCAGCTGTTGGAGTTTCTAATCTTTCCCTTTTGTATGTGTGTTGGACTCTGACGCAAGCAACACCCAACACTAACTCTGATTGGCTCCTACTCACTTGCAGGTTGCCATGGTGATCCCCAAGTAAACAGCCATTCTGCCAGTAGGTTTCAACATGTGTGAGGAGAGTGTACTACATAAATGCACATGTATATATACATATTCTCAATTCTCTCCAGATAGTTCTTCAATACAGTTAGTAACATGCAGGCCTTCTGTCCAAATAATTCCTTGATGTGACTGTGCAAGCTGTACCGAACAATTTGGACAATCTGGAAATTGTATTCAATTGATTTGTAATGTATTTATTTTGAATTTTATGAAGTAGCTAGGCTATATTGTAAAAAACATAATAATGTAATAAATATAGGTCATATTTGAAATAGAATCCAGTAAGCAAAATAAAGGAGGTTTTTTTATGCAATCAACACCACCATTAGTGTGTGTTTTTTGGTTGATCACAGAACTCTAATCTACATCCTGTCTGAAGTGAACTGTAGCTGTTATCAGTTTTGGAAAGTAAGTTAAGTCAGTACCTCCGATACAGTAGTCACTGGACAGTCATCATGCCATGGTTATATATGCTCATGCAGATACATGTTTTGTCACTGAGTCAGGTCATAAGGTCATAAATCATAACACCATACTCAAGTACAAATTTGAGGTATTGCTACTTTACTTGAGTATTCCCATTGTGTTTATACTTTATCTAGCCTACTTCACTTTATCTCAGAGGCATATTGTGGTATTTTAAGTATATTTTGATGCCAATACTTTTGTACATAAGTCAAATTAGTTTAACTGATTACTTGATCACATGCATCCAAAGGAAAGGTAAAGGAAAGGTACTATGTTTACCCAGGGTAACTGGACTAAGCTCAAGAACTTGTTTACAGCCAGGCCCTGCTCATAGAACATTTCATGGTAGGGGTTCAATGCCTTGTCCAAGGGCACTTCCAAAGCGAAGTTTGGTCCGGTACTGACCTCAAGTGGACATTAAGTCAACTTCATGTTGGACAGTCAGAAGCAGAGATATAAGCATATTTAACTAAGCAATGGTGGAAAGTTGGAAACCAACCTAGTACTTGAGTCAAAGTATACTCCTGGTAAAATATTACTGAAAGTTGCAGTGTCAAATTTTCTGTCTTTTGAAAAGAACTGAAGTACTTGCTTTTTATCAATGCATTAATGCATTTGATCAATGCATTGCTGCACTTAACGTGAGGAATTACCCCCTAAAGTGGCACAATAAAATGTAATTTGGTCCAATCTGTACGGTAGAGTATTCAATAGAATTGGGGTGGTTGTATTTAGATTGTGCCAAAGGTCATGTCTCACCTAGACACAACATTTGACTTGATAAATTCATCCCCTTAGGCTGAGCAAGCAGGCGGGCTCTATTAGGTCAATGGTAATGGGCAATGGTTCATATCCGGGCTAGAAGAGGAAAGTTGCATAGTGCAGATTTAACATAAATTTAAAAAATATATAGAAAAAGTGTTTCCCCTAAAATAAACAAATAAGGTCAAATATCAATTTTCACTATATTTGAAACAGGACTAAGAGGTTATTTCATGGTCCCTTCCTAGAAATGTACAATATTTGTCTTTGAATATTGGTAGAGTGCAAGTCCTAATCTTAAAACAAACAAATGAATGAATGAATGAATGAATGAATGAATGAATGGATGGATGAATGAACAATTAAAAAGTAAAGATACTCAAAACATATATTTAAGTACAGTACTTAGAAATACATTACTTAGATGACTGTCCACTGTATGAAGTGAGCAGGCATACAGTGTGCAGACTGGTAGAGTATTCATAGTAAGTCATGCGCCTCACGCCTCAGTTCCTCAATAAAAAAGCTGATTCAGCACAATAATATTGGATGCCGTCCCACATTCTCTGCTTCCTGCAGAGAAACAATGGACCTGTTTCTCCGTCCACAATAAAAGTCACGCGCAATGAATCTATTAACCAGTGAACAGTGTTAACAAGACTGAATAATAGTAAATACATGGAACACAGGTAATCTTTTCTACGTTTCCTGAAAAGTAAGAGTTTTGAAAATAAGAGAATTCTGACCGACTATAATGACAAATGCATAGTCATAGAGGTAATAGGAAAAGTGGGCACCAAATTATTCTGGGCACTACGGACAACTGGGCACCTTGGAAGAGTGGGCACCAGGAAAATGTGCGCACCAATGCAGAGTGGCCACCAGACCTCAGAAGAATGGGCACTAGGGGAAATCTAGGCACCAACACAGGAATACTTTGAACTCCAACAACCTTTATAGTTTGAGGTTAAGGTTAGGCATATTCTGTGAGGTTTAGGCATACATTTACTGAGGTTAGGGATAGGATTAAGGTTAGGCCGCTTCATATTTTACTTAAATGGTGCCCGGCCAGTCTTGCAAGGTCTGGTGCCTATCTGTATTGGTGCCCACATTTCTCTAGTGCCCACTGCCCAGTCCTCTGAGGCCTATAGTACTGCACACTATTCCTGGTGCGCACTATTCTAGTGACCATGTCTTCCCAACAAAATGGTGTCTTTTACATCAGAGTATTCAGGAGTACTAGCTATACAGTACGTATAAGGCCAAGTGGCCAAACAAGGGTCTCTTCTTTGAACTTACAGTGATTATGCTAGTGGTTCTCAACAAGGGTCATCAATATGTCCGTACACAGACAAATGTGTCTGTGGCAAAGACTTGGTCTTGTCCGTGGCAAAATTTTATTTTTTACCCATGACCATTATGTTCTTATTTTGATCATATTCATAGCACCCACTTACTGAATGCTAAGACTCTTGGACTAGGTTTTCTTCAGAATATGTCTAAACCTTATTTAGTATGACACCATGGCATATTTGGAGTACTAGTGGTTGTTTAAATGTTTTATTTGCAAGACACTCCCTTAATTAACTCTGAGAGTGACAGTGTACAAGGTCTGTAACACTCAGAGTTACGAGACCTGTTATGGTCATTCAGGGCTAGCTCATTATTGTGTTTCTGGTAATATTACTGTCCACTAATTTTATATTTCCTTGGCAAAAAATGAATTTTGACAAAAATGTCCACTATAAGCCAGCATGGCGATGACCCCTGGTTCTCTACCTGGGGGTTGGGGCCCAACTTTAGGAAAAGTGAGTAAGTAAGCCTTGCAGAGCCATGAGGCCCATAGGGGCAGGAGCCTATCTCCTGTTTGAGTACACCCTCTGGTACTGGACATGATCCTATGTCGCAAGGACTTACCACCCCAATCTATCTTTTGAAGCCGAGTGCCAAGTCTTTAGTATGACCCGGTCCCTCCCAACTTGAGGGACTTGAGGGACCCTCAAGTTGGGAGGTCCCCCAAATAATTCGCAAAACACTGAGATTTTAATGATAAGATAATATTCATATTTTGACCACAGTTGAGCTCAATGTTTTTGAGATTTTCAAGAGGGCCCCTGCCCCTGAATTGATTCAGAAAAGTTTGGGAACTCACTGTGTTATGCAAGACAGTCAAATCAAATATAACATTCCACATAATAACGGCCGGGAATTGTGGGAACAGATGGATTTAATATGAGTTGCATTAATTGCGACTGTAGGTCGCAGTTTACTATGAAAACCAGATTTTCCCGTCAGTGTGTCGTGTCATGCCTCGTGTCACGCCTCCATATATGGTCACGCCTCGTGACATCACGCCTCGTGACACATCACGCCACCATATATGGCTGTCTCTAAGCTATATGAAGATCACGACACTGACCTCAAACCCTGGATAGCCATACATGGAGAACACTGGATCATTACCTAGAATCCAGTGTTCTCAGATGTCTCCCTTTTGACTGATACCTGTCCATTCAAACTCTAGACAGCCCCACCACAAAGTTATTAGTAGAGTTCTCAACAGGCCCGAAAATTAAGCCCCCGCCCTACTTGGACCCTCATCAAACCCTTACACTCAAGACACTGCCCCCGCTGCCACCCTTAAATCTCCATATATGGAGCTGACCTGTTCTGACATTCCATGATGATCTGATTCTGACCTCATCAAACCCTGTACACTCAAGACACGCACCATATATGGCCAGTACAGAATCAATTCCATATGTTGATCTCACCCCCCATGCCAAAGAAGAAGAAAAAACACTAAAACAATAAGTGACCTAAGTCACTTCATGACTTCTTGGTCCCTTAAAGAAAGAAAGAAAGATGCAAGCCCAACCATCTTCAGGGACCGTGGCTGGCCGTTTGGTCACCCACATTTAATGGTACTGTCTCTTTAAATGTACGCAGCCAGCGTTGGTTTTGTAGAGTCAGAGAGACAGAGCTGCTGTGTGTTTAGCGACACAAACATCCACAACAAAACCCTGCGTAAAAATAAACAAGACCATGGGAATCAAAATCTACTACACCACCGTTACTGCCAGCAGAGAGGTGAGTGCACAATTATGAACGCACTTATTGATTCTGATCAGCTTGTGATCACATCTTCTATTAAAGCCTACAGACACACCCAGCTTGAATGAATGCCCTGGATATACAGTAGGCTATTCTAAATGCTTGGCCTGCCTCAGTGCCTGAACAAACACATGCATACACAGCTGACCATGACCACTGCCTTCATTGTTGTAGAAAAATATCATTATCGTTAAATTATAGATCGCATCATGCTTTATATAGTAGCCTACCCTGCATGGTCTGTAAGTTGGTGCAGAACACACTCACACTGAGGCCAGCAGGTCCATCCAGCATCCAGGAAAAGGAAGGGGAAGTCATGTTGTTTTGTTCCGCGATTGGGTTATGATTTCCTACATCTATGCAAGATAGCCATAGCCTTTCTCTCACGGTCTGGTTGGTTCAATATAAATGGTGCTCCAGCAGCATTTAGAAGTTAGAAACATTTGTAATTATGTCATTGTATATGGATAGAAGTAGCATTATGTGAGTCTATGGTGGCAGCTGATATCGCTTCCATTAAGAGGATGTGTTTACTATTTCACTGACATAATATATGTATTAAAATATGATATGACATCTAGCTTTGGACCTTAAGACTAGAAAGTTTATTTTTGTTGTTTGTTTGTTTGTGTATCTCTGTCAGTCTTACTCGAAACCCCCCATATATTAATTTGTAGCCTACGTCAGGCCTACTCCACAGTCCACAGACGAAGTAAAATACAAAATAAAGGACCAACCTTAAAGCAACGGACGTTACCCGACCGTACGGGCCCTTTATGCTCGGTAATGTTCCATATAGTCTAATAAAGAAGTGTTTTAATCCCGCCTGTGACTGCATGAATATCACCGACGTATCCTCAATGAGTACTGTGGCGCTGTTTCAACCGGTGAAAGCCCGTATTACACCAATGGAAACGAGGAAATACAGTGACACCCAAATTTAAAACACGTATTTATTAGTCTATATGGAATATTACAAAACACAAATAACCCGATATAACAGGTAACATCCATTTATTTCAAGTGAATACTGTATGTGTACATTTATGGAGAAGTATGGACGTAGTAAGCTACATTAAAACATGATCTGAGTGGTCTGCGATACCTATGTGTATTTCTGGTTTCAATGGTGAGCTCCAAGCAGAAAGCAGACTGTGTTTGAGAGGGGGGAAAACACTGCAGTTTGTGTGTGTGTGAAACAAACATGTGGCATCAATTATGTCTGTGTGGAATCCATTGAGATCATATGAGTACCAGTGACCAGTCATGGAAAGAAGAACTCAGGTTGCAATAATACCACAATATATGAAACACTATACTTGCAAGTAGGCCTATGAGTCCAGTATGTTTGTTTGTAATAATCTTATTACAATCTACAAAAAAATAGGAGTCGTTTAAAAGAAAATAGTGGAGTAAAAGGTTCAATAAACCTTTTCTTAGCTGTTAGTGGAGTAGAAGTATTTAAATACTTGAGTAAAGTATTTCAAATTGTACTTACAGTAAGTACAGCACATGAGTAAATGTAGCCTACTTGGTTACATTCAACCACTGTTGACTACACATCGCAATAATCTTATGTATAGGGCTGTCACGATTACACATTTAAATTGATGATTAATTGTCACACACATAATTTGCGATTATCGATTTAATTGCGTTTTTGGCATTGGAAATTGGAACATTATGAATAGAAATTTATGTTGGTCTTTTAGGCTTCGTAATAAAAGTGCACAGGGCAGATATGACAAATAAAATACCAATAATTAACTGGCATTTTAATATATTCTTTACTTTTAAAGGAAAGTTTACAACGTGTCACAAAGTGACGTATTGTCAACTTGTAGATCTGCTATTTCTGCTTTTTTTATGTATAATTTTTTTTCAACAAGAACACGATCATGACAAAATAATTGCGAATGATCTCAAATAATTGTGATTATAGATGATTATGTAATAATTGTGACAACCCTAATCTTATATATGTGCCAGAATGTATTATTACAATAGTGTGCCATGTTCCCACGTACCCTCTGAATGCCAGCTTATACCGTTAGCGCCATGCCCATGGGTGTGGTGACTTCCTCAACACAGCCCTGGCAGATAACAGTGGAGGAAAAAGTACAAACATCATGTTTTACTTAAGTAAAAGTGTCAATAGTACTGCAATATAGAAATACTCTGTTACATAAAGTAAAAGTCCGGAATTCAAAATGTACAATTTTGTACAAAAATTTACAAAAATGTAAAATGTTTTGTGTAAAAGCACAAAAGTATTGGCATCAAAATGTACCTAAAGTACCAAAAGTAAAAGTACTCATTATGCAAAATGTCTCATATCAAGTTTCAAATGTACTGTATACAAATCCTAGCAGATCTAGATTGAGCTAATGGGACGTACAGTATCAATCATTAAACCACACGGTAAGATAACGAGACATTAGTGTTTAAACAAAGGCACAGACAGTCACTGACCTCAAATATGAACCCAGTAGGTTAAAGTTCATGATTACTTTGGTTAACCCATTAAGACCTGAGGCCGATTCTACAAATTCCTTCTAAATCGGTAGTTCTCAAACTTTGTTATGCTATATATACATGATATGATATATATTTGGCCGCGGACCCCCCCATCGTAAAGAAAAGATTAATGTAAAAAATAATTAACATTGTTTTAATACATTTTTGTTTTTGTTTTTAAAACAACTATCCCACAAAGATTTGGTGGCCCCCTTTTAGTAACTGAAACCTAGTCCAAGGGGTCGCGGACTATACTACAGTACAGTACTATACTATGCTATACTATGCTATACTATGCTATACTATACTATACTATACTATAAAATAAAGTGCTATGACTACATAAAATGCAATTCTAGTGCTGTCTACAGTACGTAGCATGCTATAAGTCTGTATAAAATGCTATCTAAGTCTACATAAAGTGCTATCTAAGGGGCTAGGGCAAGTGCTACGGTGGGTTTTCAGACTACGGCGGAAGATTGGGAGTGAGGCTGCAGTTCTGATTGTAATGGGAAGTGCATTCCATAGTTTTGGAGCCAGAAGGGAGAAGAGTTTTGGACGTGTGGAGCGTTGTCCCGGCGTTTTTAGTGAAGATACTGCCAGCTTCCCTGCATTGGCTGATCTGAGTGTGCGTGAGGGTTTGTAGGTTCCGATCATACTTGCAAGATATGGGGGAGCCATACCTATGGTTGCTTTGAATGCCAGAGTTTTGTATTCTGTGCAGGCAGGGACCGGGAGCCAATGGAGGGAATGGACAAGGGGGGAGACATGTGAGAATTCTGGCTGGTTGAAGACCAAGCGAGCTGTGGCATTTTACAGGACAGTTTCACCTCCTATGAGTTCTAAATGTTTCAGGTTGAGACATTAGATGTTTGCCAAACTACTGTAGCTCTACAAGCACACAACGCGTCACTTCACTCCATGTTGCATGTTTGGATATCGGCTATTTTCACTATGAAATTATTTTACAAAAAATAGTCTTTTGAAATATATACAGTATATACAGTATATATATTTTTTAAATGTAGGAAAATAAAATAGGATTTTCACTCGAGTCGTGATACAAAATGGTCTGTGATCCATAAATGGGTCCCGAGTGCCACTGTTTGGGAAACATTTCTTTAAAGGTAAATTTTCAATTTCTCGCATTGCATAGGCTATAATGTCGGGCAGAAACCTCTTATCTCCGTATTTTAACACAAAAGTAGTATGATGCACTATCGTGACTGTCCTATTATATATTGATTGATTGATTTCAGATCAAGTCTCAGCAGGCCGAGGTACTCAGGATATTGGAGAGTAAAAGTATCCAGTATGAGCTGATCGACATCTCGCTGGGAGGAGAGATCAGGGACGAGATGAGAGCCAAGTCTGGGAACCCCAAAGCCATTCCCCCACAGCTGTTCAACGAGGACCAATACTGCGGGGTAAGAACACAAATGAAATGAAAATAAACGATGGTTTTAGTGAGGATCAATACTGCAGCGTAAGACAAAACGCTCACTATCATATTTCATCCAATACAATAGGCTTTGTGCATGACAGTAGCATGTTTTTGTGAGGTTTCAAATTTACATAAATAATTATAAAATAATTATAAAATAAAATTATAAAATCTGTACATGTTCTAGACATTCTAATGATCACCAACACAAATATTACAGGCATTTTACTTACTTCCAGTGAAATGCATCTGTGGTGGCATTGTAAGACTAAACAATAGGACCCAATAATGATGATGATGATGATTAGGTGAAAAAAGAACAGGATTTTTTTTTTACCGGTATTTAAACAATTTTTTGATGAAATATAAATGATGCCCTAAACAAGCAACAGTGGGTCTTGCAGGGTTAAGTAAAAATACCCCCACATTCTACTTTAGTATTGAGTTGACATGCACTTTCAGTGATCTAGGTCTGTGTCCTGCATCAGTGACGCAGATAATTGAGAAAGGATGCATTAAACTAACCACCAGGGCATCCATGGGACGCATACAACGTTATCCTGCTCTGTTATGAACAAATTCAGTACTTATAATGTGAGACATTCCCGCACAACATCAGTGAGTGTTGTGCGGGATTAATAGTTTGTAGGGATTAACCCATTCTGACCGGGAACCCATTTTCGTGTTAGCATCATGTTATGCTTTAGCTATTGAAAAATAGCAGATCTACAAGCTCGTGGCGCGCCACCGAGTGGCGCGCTACGAGCTTGTAGGTCTGCTATTTTTGAAAAATCGAAGAACGACTGACATTTTTTAGAATCTGATCTCAGGTCAGAATGGGTTAATAGTTTGTAGGGATTAATCTCCTCTCCAGAGTGTTTGCTGCCTCTCTTTCTGCATGCAGCAAGCTAAAGCGCTAAAGCGAGCCACGCTGGCCTGCACACACCAGAGCGACCAGCAGCGGTCAGTAAGGCCCAGTTCAGTTCCCAAATCTCATTTGTGGTCTATCCAGATTGGAATCACATTGTTTTGTCTGAAAACAGCAAAAACAAACAAGCAAACAAATAGGTTTTTACAACTCCTTTCCTTTTATATATGCAGATCTACAAGCTCACAGCACGTTGTAAGCTGATTATAGAGGGCTTAAGCAGCTAAAGTGATTTGATCCCATGGTGTTAGCGACAATTTCACGATAAATTAAAATCCCCGCGATACGATTGCTGTGAGAGCTTTTATTTATCATCATGATAAACGCTAATAACGTTTATGGTCCCAGACAGGGGTCATCAGTATGTCTGTACGGTCAACAAATGTGTCCGTGGCGAATCTTGATCATATGACGCAATTACTGAATGTCAAGTCTGCAGGTTTTCTTCAGAATATGCATGACATTTATTTACTACGACACTATGGCATAATGAGTACACTAGTACTAGTGGTTCATTTGCAAGCACCCACTTAACTCAGAGTGTACAAATGGAACCACATGGATTTGTTACAGATCTGTTAACCATTGTCATTTAGGGAAAGCTCTGTATGTGTTTCTGGTCATATTGTATGTCAAGTGGCATGTATATCCATGGCAGAAATTTAATTGACAAAACTGTCCACCACAAGTCAGCATGGTGATGACCATGGTCCCAACCCTGGACAAACTGAAGCTGACTGTTGCTCTCTCTTCCTCCCAACAGGACTACGAGATGCTCTCGGAGGCCGTGGAAGAAGACGCAGTGGACCAGTTTTTGAAGCTGGCATGAAGAGGGGTTTCTCTCTGTCCCCCTCCCCTCCCCACACCAGACCACCACCATTTGCCGACCTGGAAACTTGTTCACCTCTCCCCTCCTCTCGGCCAGGCTGGCACTACCCACCTGCCCTCCATGCCATGACAAATGCCAAACACACTCAACTATCAACCTGAATCACAACACACACATTCCCTAACTAGGCTCTCGAAAACTTAAAAGGGGGTCTTTCACTTTAAAATACGTATGGGGTCATTCTGTGGGTCTACTCTGGCTTGTGTGTGCTTCCCCCCAGACAGTTTTTAAGTTGCTTGTTTCAATATTTGATATATTCATTCCATCAGACCCCATTCCTATATAAACCCATTGTAACTTCAACTTCACATATTCAAGTAGACGTTAAAATGACCTCAGAAGTGTTTTTAAGTGAAGAAGGCCTTTAACCACTGTTTGCCTCCCAGAAAACTCTTAACCACTGTAACTGCAAAATGGCACTTGGGTAGAGGTCTGGGTTGAGTAGTTACCTTGCCGTGAGGTAACTCTAAATATTAGTGAGATATCTTCAATAGTTGCTAGTGTATGTTGATTAGAAATTGAAATTTCCTCATTGACAGCGAACAGTTCTGAAAGTCACTCTTTATTTTCTTTTTTTAAGCACATAAACGAATGCAAACAAAGTCAAACAAGAACAACACAAAACTAGGTACGGCTTTTTATATATTGTCAGAATCGGTTTGTTTATGTACTTTATGAGTTACCTTAAGAGTTCTTTCAGTGTACAATGCAAGTCAATGAGGAGAGGTGTTATTGATTTCCCCTCAACGGAGCAACTAATTGGAAGATATGGCACTGATATTTGGAGTAACACCATGACAAACCTCTACCAAAGTTGCATTGCGCTTTAAGTTTTGTTTTAGTTTCATGTGTTATACAATGTCTTTTTTTATTTTCTGTGCTGAATGTTGTCTTTTCTGACATGCTAATCACTTATCAGTCTTAATGTAACTAATCGCTCATTAGGCCTTGTTAGGAATCAACAGGGCGACTAGATAACGAGGTCAGCTAATCTGGGCTCGCTGTGACCACATGATCAGATCAGAGTAATCCATTACATTCACACGGAATGTCACTGATGTGACGTCCCTGCAAGACTGATAATCAGCGGTGGAAGAAGTATTCCGATTTCTTTTTTACTTAAGTAAAAGTAGCAATAATCAAAGATTTTCCAACTACAAAATGTATTGACATCAAAATGTACTTGTGATACTTTTCCACCGCTTGAAAAACCCTGTGTTCTCTTCTGGTCTTCAACCTCGTACGGTATGTTCAAAAACTGTTACTTTTCAGGAAACGGAACGAAAATATTCAGAAACAGTTAAAACAGCCAATCTACAAGCTCGCGGCGCATCCTATCGCGACACCTTGTGAGCTTGTAGATCGGCTATTCTCATCACTTTCGCTTGAAGATGACGTAGGGCATTAAGTGAAGAGAAAGAAAGAATGAGGTTTCTGCCTGACAGTGATATAATAATATTGTATCTATACAGGACAGAGAGTTGACGGTCCTGGAGCTAATTCCAATTCTATAGAGCACTGTTTACCAAACACTGGGATCGTGGACATAAAAAAAAAGAAAAATATACTCAAAAAGCATAACATTTCATTAATTCAAAACAATTGTATTCTTGTTTCCAGTATTTTCATGACGAAATAATCGGGAAATAATCAAATAATTCTATATATTAGAAATGAAAATAAATGAATAGACAAGACTGCTATTTTCACTATAGTCTTCGGTCTCGGGCAAACGTCTAATTTCTCTGTTGTGTCTTGAGCTAAAAGTTTGGGAACCACTGTCTAGACATCTAGCTGAGGATCAGAGGATGAGGACCTCATTAGATTGCATCCATCATAAGAAACAAGCAGAGCGTGATCAAAGCATTGATTATTATAAGGTTAAAACTTGGTGCCAATACATACCTGTGACAACGTTTGAGAGATAATCTGTAGCATATCTTAACGTTCTTAATGTTTCACTGTTACACGTCTTAAAGATATCAGATACTTAAAACGTCATGCCCTACAAAGCCCAAGTGCAGTAGCTACGTTTTTTGGATACACCGACTTATTATGTTGTGTATCCCAAAGGTCACATTAGATTTTGGGGGATGAACGATTACCTCAAGAACATATTTACAATTAGTGTAGCCTAATATCACTTATTTTCCGATATATCATTTGGCTGAATATTTAAACCCAATATTAGCTATTTTCCCTGCTGTAGTTACTGCACTTTTATCTTTGTAGGGCGGCGTAGCCTCTTGGTTCATGACGATTTCAAAAGAAGAGTTTGGAAAGCTAGGAAGTACAAAAGAATAGTGTATTTTAGAAGGTAAAAAAAAGAACTGGAGCTGACATGTTTGCAAATCACATTCACGGTCCAAATCTCACGTTTTATTGTGGTCCTGTATCATTTCATAAAAGATGCACTGCACCTACGCACTGTCCAGAACCCTGCGGAAAACTGTGAGCACCATTTTTTTGTTTTTGATCGATCGATTGATTAAACTTTTCAGTGCATAATGTGTTTGCAAATAGTTAATTGTTCCCATGATGGGTATATATCCAGTTAACTTGTTTATGTTTAATGTCGTTCCCATGTTTTATCCTCCTGTGACTGTCATTTCATCATTTGATATTGTTGAGCACATCTATGCAGTAAAATCCTGTGTTAGTGTAAAGTTGTTCACCCAATTTTTCTTTTCTTTTTTCTATCAATTACACACAAGCCTTGAATTCATGAAGATGTTTTTGTCACATTTGTCACATGCCAATAATTTCATGACCAGACCAGAGACTACACCGGTCATCAAAATATTGGCTTAGGAATGTGACAAAAACAAATAAATCTCCATTAATTCAAGTGTGTAATTGATAGAAAATAACGAAATAAGAAATGTTTGGGGGTCAACTACTCAGAGTCCGAGACTTAAAGCTAGCACAGAGGATTTTAAAGTGTACCAATAGTATGTGGGGAACTTTCAGAAAAACACAAAGTTTTGTGCACTGTTTTTGTAAGTTGACGCTAGTCGATGTGTTTGCTGGTTAATTAGCGACGCGTATCCACTATAAAGCAGTCATTTAGACATTCCATAGCAGTAGCCTATGTCTTTCTTTGAGCCTTTCTGTGCTTTGCTTTTTGGACCAAGCCCCCCTTGGCCAAAATAAGATAAGAATAAAGGAATTAAGATGCTGTTGTCTTCCAAGAAGATTGTGAAAAGTGATTTAAAGGTTGAATAAAAATTGAACTGAGTCAAAAGTCTGGATTATTATTGTTATCGTTATCATCATTTTATTATTCAGTCTAGGAGACAGTTGTTGCTGTTACACTTTCATGAGAGAAAAGAAGATGGGTAGATACACTTCTAAGACAAATTAAGATTTGTCACATTCCCACCCAATACTTCAGTATAGACTCAATGCGAAAGGACGGAGAAATTGGGATTCTTGCATATTTAATCTGCTGCGGCTTGCCTTCACACTGTCATCCGCAGCAATAGAGTATATGCGTGTGAAATCAACATGAAATCCGGAAGTTATGCAGGAATGCCTTAGCCTGGCTCCTGCAGCCCCTGAATCGCTAGCCACATTAAAAAAATATGTTCAGTGTCAGGCTAGGAATGCCTAGTACTGAGTGGCAAAAAACTACTTTCTGGCCTTGACAGCCCATGCACCCAAACAGAAAAGTCCTATCTGATTGCATTAAACAACATTAAACAAGGTTAAACTCACTGTGAGAGGGAGGATGACTGATTTAAGCAGTCACACCTGGCCTGAGTCAAACTAGAACTGGACTCAGAGCTGGGTGTGGCTGCGCACCTGTGGTGCATGGACTTGATCAAGGCACAACAGGTTAAATCAGTCACCACCACAAACACTCAGGAGATAGCCTCTGTCTGGACAGTGGAGAGATCGCCTCTCCTGTGTAAAAGGATATTATTGTGTATAATTCCCTGCACATGAAGGAATAAAGACAAACTTAAGGAAGCTGCCCTGTGTTGTGTCCTTCCTTGCCCTGGGTAGTGACTACTCTGTCACACTCACTTTGCATGTTGCTTTGCCATTCACTTTAAGCATGCGCATACCCTCTATTGGAAACGCAGCAGGGGGGACCTTTTATCAATGTGTTCCATTCATAAACTAGCCTACACAGTGAAATCTATGGTGATAGAATTATACTCATAACGTGCATGTGTTCATTTCCTTTATTTACTGCGGATTGCATTCACACCTGCACCGAATCGTAATCAAGTGCGATTGGAAGCGAAGCGAAACCCCCGTTTTTGCTCGGAGTAGAATGCGGTTCTTTGATACGCATTAGGATTCGAATGAGCCTTCACACCTGCCAAACGAAGTGCACTTTTTGAAAATGCGCAGCAGGATTCGAGAACCAGTGAGAAGCAGAACAAAGTGGTGCATGTATTCAGTCCCCACACACATTAAAAATACAGTTTTATTTCAAAGAGAGCGTATTAAAGTACATTTGGCAGTTCTCTGTTCTGTTATGGACCCATATTTCAGAGTAAGTAAGTAGCCTTGAGGCCCATAGGGCAGGAGCCTATCTCCTGTTTCTGTAGCGTGAGGCAGCTTGATACACGTACAAGTACAAGTACACCCCCTGGACATGACGCTAGTATGTCGCAGGGACTTACCCCCAATCCAACCCTTGATGCTGAGTGTCAAGCAGGGAGGCACTGGGTCCCATTTTTAGAGTCTTTGGTATGACCCGGCCAGGTATTGAACCCCAACCTCTCAGTCTCAGGGCGGACACTCTACTAACCACAAGAGGGGTCCACTTAACTTCAAAACGAATCCGAGCACTATACCAAGGAACGTACATGTAGAAGTAATCAGAAAGTAATCGACTAAAACAACAGTCTCTTACCTGCAGGTATATAAACATAGACGTAGTCTAATCAGAAAGTAATCCACTAAAACAGGTCTCATGCCAGGTAAAAATAATCAGAAAAGAATCCACTCAAACAGTCTCTTACCAGGAATGTGTAGAAGTGATCAGAAAGTAATCCACTAAAATAAAAAATATCACTGCAATTCAACTCGTTTTAGGTCAGGGGTCTTCAATGCTGTTTAGTTCGGCCATTAGCCGAGAGAGAGAGAGAGAGAGAGAGAGAGAGAGAGAGAGAGAGAGAGAGAGAGAGAGAGAGAGAGAGAGAGATGAAGCAGCCTATATTGTGTTGCAGATTCAACTTTTTCCATAGATTTCATAATCATGAACTTGTTCGACAGCACTGGCAAGAGTTTGTTTACACATGTTTTCTATTATGTTGAATTCAGATACATAAATCCTCAATACTTAGTAAACTTGACCTTTGACCCTCCTCGTTTGGCTTAATGTGAGGTTCCACATTGCTACACTTTGGTGATCGATAAATGTGTGGAATCTCTGTTCTGTAAAGGTGCAAGTTTGTCCATTATGTGTTCATATTAAATGTCTATGTATTTGCCAATGTGCTAATTTATATCCATAATAATAAAACTTTCCCTTAATGAAAGAAATGCTGCACACACAAGCTTCACACTGATTTATTTTGGCTAAAGTTACAGTATTGATTTCAATTAAATTAATGGTATCTTATCAATGCAACATGTATTGTCCATCGGCTTCATCACCCATGCATCGTGATGCATTTCATATCACTGTTAAATGTCATCGTTACAACCCTTGTTTATTATTATTATTATTATTATTGTTGTTGTTGTTGTTGATCTTTTGGTCGTCATTTTGACAGTAAATATTATGTAATGTTGGATCGTTTTGACACCATGATGAGAGTGAACCGCTAGTTCCTTAGCAACGACCAGGGACCGAGCTGCTTTGTAGGAGCACGCTTGCAAACTGCAATGGACTGGTTCTGGCTGTGTGTGTGTGTGTGTGTGTGTGTGTGTGTGTGTGTGTGTGTGTGTGTGTGTGTGTGTGTGTGTGTGTGTGTGTGTGTGTGTGTGTGTGTGTGTGTGTGTGTGTGTGTGTGTGTGTGTGTGTGTGTGTGTGTGTGTGTGTGTGTGTGTGTGTGTGTAGGTTGATCTGTGAGAGACAGCATCCCTAATGAGCAGCAGCTCGTTTTAACACCTTGTTTAAACACCTTGTTTAAACTCAGTTCATACAAGTGCGGCACATCCGTGTGTTAGGGGCACAGTTTAAGTCAATGTCACAGACCCCCATTTTGATACGATTTTGTCAAAAGTTCTGAATGATGTTAAAATGTATTTATCGCACCTCTCTTTCCGACACAAAAGTTTGGATGTTGGTAGGAACAAGTATTGTGCTTTCCGCTTCCTTGCGTGTGTGTGTGTGTGTGTGTCTGTCAGGGATGATAGCTGTCTCTCACGCTGCCTGTCAGCTAATCCGGTAGTCGAAGGTGTCCTTCTGGTCCGTCCAGGTGGAGCTGGGCATGCTGCGGTACGGGTCCAGGAGGATCCGGAAGCAGCGCACGATCAGCAGACCCAGGAACACGAAGAGGAGCAGGACGAAGATGAAGGCTGCGCGCTGCTCCAGCGCCAGGAAGGACGAGGATGACGAGGAGGAGGATGAAGAAAGCTCCGACAGGTCTGTGCTGCTCAGGAGGAAGTCTTCGGCCATCTTGGTGGGGGGGGTGAGGGGTTTCCTTCGGTGGGAGGGAGAATATTTAACCTCGCTGCTGCTCTCGCGGAGGGCTGTATGATTGTAGAAGATGTCTGAGCGGCAGGTGTGGTAGATGTCGGCAGGGTGGCTTGTGATGTCACTGTGACGTCATCAGGTCAGCTGTGATGCCATTAGATCCAAGCTATCCTTTGTCCAATAGGAGGCTGTCGCCTGTAGAGACACAAACAACAACAATCAGATGAGGTCGCCCCATCCCCCCAAACGTTTACTATAGAGCGGTACCCATAGGGCCTCTACAGTGGTGCCCATTGGGCACTCGCCTACTTGGAATGATGCAAGTTGGAAATGCATGTCCCACCCAGATACTATGTCTGTGACTGTGTCCCTTTTATGCCCATGGAGATTTTTGTCAGGCATGCCCAAATATGGAGTCTATGCAGACGTCAGAACAGGCCAGCTCCATATATGGACACGAGCAGTGAGTTCAGTGTCTCTAATGTCATGGACACTGCAGGGGCTCACTTACTTCCTGGACTACATCAAGGTACTGTATATGAAATGGAGGTAAAGTCACCAACGTCATTTTCGCTATCACGCAATTCCAGACGGCAGATTCGTCACACCATGAGAGCCAAACTGCACCCGGAAGTTCGGCAGAATGCACTGGAGTCAATGAGAGCTCTGTGACCAGCTCATGAACAAACACTATTTCTGAGTGACTGAGATCTTTTTTAAAGTAATCGCTTCTGGCAAATAAGACATAGACATGTAACACATGTCTGCTGTGTTGCTTTTCGATGTGTAGCCTACACTTTGTAATTATATAGAGGTACCGGTATCTAAAGAGCAAAAAGTATGTTTCTGAACGTGCCAAATATTGCGAGACTGTTGACCGTTTCCTATCTGGCAGTCAAATCTTGCGATACTCCCGGAAGGAAAAAAACATGTACACGTGATGCGGAAATCCGCCGCGAGGAGACAAAATACACCATCGAGCCTGCACCTGATGTACACTCTCTCTATCCGGTCTCGGAGAGGCCACTCGGCTCCTCCACTCGGCTCCACTTGCCTCCTCGATGGAGCACATTAACAATTACCAATTAACAATTAACCATTTCTGGGTCAAGCTGGAATGACCCAGAGTGATCGAGTGGGAGTGAGCGAGTGGCCGAGATTTTGGGTATTGGAATTTGGCTTAAGACAGCCCTCACCCTATCCACAAGGAGGAGCAGTGCACCAAAGCATTATCGGAATTGTAGTCCAGGAAGGAAGTGCACTGGGCTCACTGCTAAAATATCTAAAACCACATTTTACACACATAAAGACCCCCAGGAAAGTGTTTTAAATCTTCTAAACGTCATTGACATATATTGTTTTGCAAAAAGGGTGAAGTGTCCCTTTAAGAACTACATTAATTCACCCAACGTCCTTTCTAATCATGGATGAACTAGCAGCACTAGTAATTGATTCTGAGACAGAGAGACTGAGAGCGAGAGAGACAGAGAGAGAGATCTTCCTGGAATATTATCCATTACTGATCAACGCATGCACACGCACGCACGCACACAGATGTCTAGACCTGACAAGCTGTGTGGCTGAAATTGTAAATGACAAAAAGACATTTACTGCACGATTTACTGCTGCACTATCAACCGATCTGTGTGTGTGTGTGTGTGTCTGTGTGTGTGTGTGTGTGTGTGTGTGTGTGTGTGTGTGTGCCTGCCTGCGTGCGTGCGTGCGTGCGTGTTTGTGTGTGTGTGTGTGTGTGTGTGTGTGTGTGTGTGTGTGTGTGTGTGTGTGTGTGTGTGCGAGTGTGTATGTGTGCGTTTTTGTACATGCATGTGCACGTATGTGTATATTTGTATGTGAAATTGGATAGTACACAGAAAATACAGAGAATGAAAGAGAAAAGTCGCTCTTTGAAATGTTCCTCTTTTTTCTCCCAAGTTTTGTAATTTAATTGCAGCCTATAAGAGTTGACTCGTAGATGTATTTCATCGATTCTGACAGATTGAAAATGTCAGAATCGATCAAATACATCTACGATGAGTCTAAATCAGGCTAGTTAATTGCAGGGTTAGTTTGACGTGCAACAGGCCTATAAGGAAGATCCATTTAATGAAGTGTGCCCACTCCATGGTTCTGAAATGTTAACCAATTAGTTCTCCAACTTTCCTGAACAGGCAGCGGTGGAAGAAGTTAACCAGATGTTCTAAATTAAAGTATACGACTTATAAAAGGGTATTTCTACATTGTGGTACACCACTGCATACATGACAATGCTATGCTAATGTAACGCCCTGTATTTGAACTCACATCTCCCGCATGAAAGTCCAATATCTTAACCACTAGACTAAAGGGATATCCCTATGGACAGGGCAAGATATTAGACTTCTGAGGCCATCAGGCAGAGGCTCTGAGCCACTGCTACACTCACTGCCCTTTTGACCTCCCACAAGGAAACCCGCACCAATGTAACGCCCGGGATTCTAACTCGGGTCTCCCGCATGAAAGTCCAATATCTTAACCACTAGTCACTAGACCAAATGGATATTGCTCTCTGTACAGTGCTCTCTGTACAGTGTGTGTGTGTGTGTGTGTGTGTGTGTGTGTGTGTGTGTGTGTGTGTGTGTGTGTGTGTGTGTGTGTGTGTGTGTGTGTGTGTGTGTGTCTGTGTCACACAAACAATGTCTCCAGTCCTACAGAAAGTCAGTGGTGTGTGTGATTACACTGTGATGTCAAATGTAATTAAACAGGTCTCAAAACAATAAATAGAGCTGAACCGTGCAGGCTGGATAAAGTATAATCTAGAGGTCTTTCGGTAAACCCAAGACACTAAAATACCCTGGATCTGACCCGGACCGGGCAGTGGCTCAGGGGTAGAGTGGCCGGTAATGTGACCCAATGGCAACCGTAGCTTTCCCAGTTCAATTCCGGGCTCCCCCAGAGTTAGTGTCAAAGTGTCCTTGAGCAAGAGTCTGAACCGTAAATTTCTCCCCATGTTCAGGTAGGTGCCTTGCTTGGTTTCCTCCGCCATTGGTGTGTGAAGGGGTGAATGTTAATGCACAAACTATGTAAAGCGCCTAAATTGGATACAGGTGCTATATAAATGCATCATTCATTTCCCATTTTCAATAAGTGACTCCCGGGCCGGGTCGGAACCACTACCGTATGTCTCGGGGCTCAGGCACGATATCCGTCGGAACCACTACCGTATGTCTCGGGGCTCAGGTACGATATCTAAAAGTGAAATGAGAAATGACGGTTCCACTATCACACGAGTGGACCCGGCGATTAGCTGTCACAGCTGTCAATCACCCCAGCTCCCCCCTTTTTTCCTCCAGTGGGAGTTGATCTACCTGCTGCCTTGCATCACGTGACTTAGGTAAAAGTAAAGATACGTGTAACTAGATGTGGCTGTGTGTAAATCAAAAACATATATTGTGCTATGTATGTATTATTTATTGTAATATCTATTAGGCTACAGCCTGCATACACGTGAGGTAATAGTAATATACTTAGTGCAGTTACCAGGGAAACAGTAAAGAACTATAAATACATGTCGTAAACACATAGTAGCCTATGCAATATAAACACACAACGTAAAGACTTTATAAACATTATAAAACTATAAACACATAATCATGTCGGGTGGAAACCTTGTACAGTATGTCCAAAACAAAAAAACGTTACTTTTCAGGCACAATAAATAAAACCAGAACCTGTGTTCCAATTGATCCAGTGTAGTTATTATTTCGTCACAAGCTCTTATAGAAACCCACGCACACACACACTTACATCTCATCCACAGCCAGGTTCAACATGAAGTCTGGTTTCACCTTTAACTCCAAGCACAACTTATTGTAGTTTTTGGTCGTGTGTCGTACTGACTCGTACAACGCATATACTCTCCACAACGCCGCTTGGAATCCCTGGCGACCGCTGAAGGGTTGGTCATCGAAAAGAAAAAAAAACAACACTATTTTTAATCCATTTTGTTTTCACTGAGTAATGGAATCACATTTCGTCTGCGCGAGTCCACTCCACTCCTCTCCTATTCTCATCTCTTCCCTCCTTTCCTTGTTTCCTATCCTCTCCTCTCCTCTTCTATCATCTCGTCCGTCTCTCTCTCTCTCTCTCTCTCTCTCTCTCTCTCTCACACACACACACACACGCCCTCTCCCTTGGATACAGGATGCTGGCACGCCGTGTCCTGTCTCCCATAGCAACCAGTTGCTATAGCGATGGACCTGAGCTGGTTTGGGAGTCCATGTGTTAAAAACTAATGTCAACTCTCTCTCTCTCTCTCTCTCTCTCTGTGTGTGTGTGTGTGTGTGTGTGTGTGTGTGTGTGTGTGTGTGTGTGTGTGCGTGTGTGTGTGTGTGTTTGGGAGGGGGGGGGGGGGGGGGTGGGTGTGCTGGCTGTGTGTGTGTGCATGGGGTGAGTTTTCATGCTTTTATTGTATGTCTGTCTGTGCGTGTGCCTGTGTGTGTTCGTGTGCCCATACACGTGCACGTGTACATGTATGCACGCACACATGCGCGTGTGAGACCATTGCAGGTCACATGGCTGACAGTAATCATTGAAAGACAATGATCTCTAATGGATTTACGTCACACACGCACGCACGCACACACGCACGCACGCACGCACACAAAACACAAAACACAAGACATGTGATGATGATAATTATAGTCTACTTCCTAACCCAGCAAATGAATGCAAGCAGAGCAGAATTAGGATGATATGCACTTATTATCAGAATTATAGAGGGCAGGGGGCATCAATATGTCCATACTGTACGTGTCAAGACTTCCTTGTCCGTGGCAAATGTTAGATTTTCTGTTTTACACACCATTACAATTTTCTTATTTTGATCTTAAGACCCTGAATGTCTCCAGGTTGTCTTCAGAATATGTATGACACTGATTTAATACGACACTATACTGTTATACTGTATGTATCATGGAACATTAGGAGTCCACTCAGAGATACAGACCTGTAAAGGTCATTTAAGGCTATAGCTCTTTAAGTGTGTCTGCAGATAATATTATTGTCTACTCATTTGTATGTACAGAATATGTTGACTAAAATAGATCAAATGTATTATTATTTATACAGGTCTGTGTAGATCTTGTAGATCTACTGCTTTTGTGCACTGGAGTATGATGAAGTAGAGCATCCATTTACAAAACAAGTTGAAATATGGATATGTTTGACTGCAAGTGATGAGCATAGCAATCAGTGGTCGATCTTCATTGATACAGAGACAAAGCATATAGCTGTATTTTGTACATTCAACCCAAATGTGCAGGTAAAAAATATGTAAAATAAAAATGTTTACCATTTTGATGATCATTACCACAATGGAAATACTAAAGTCTGACGTTCAAAGTTCACTTGAGGAAAAGTACAAAAGTATTGGCATCAACATATGTTTAAATTACCAAAAGTAAAACTAGGCCTATACTCATTACGTGAAGCAACCCTTGTGTCTCCGTGTGTACAACAAGTATGCATCTTTCCTGAACCGATGACACCATAGTCATCACATACTGGGAAAATAGTCAATCTACATGCTTACGCCTCGCAACTGCAAACTTTTTTTGTTTTGTTTTTTAATATTTTTTGCCTCTTAGTTTTAGTTTTTTTGTGCATGGGATATGCACGCGCGCAACTCATTAACGGGACCGCGCTTGTTGGAAAGGCCAAACCATATATTAGGCTGCCTTGCCAACAGGCATGTGCAGAGGGCCTTTGATTGGACTGATTGAGACTGCATTACAGGCACCTGTGCTGTTAATTATAATTTAGTAGGTTCACCTTGCTCTGCAGAGAGAGTTCAGTTTCAGTTTGTGTTTGACAGAGCAACACCTCCTTTTGACTGTGCGGCAATGACGATATGTAAGTGTATTTTGTCCATGTTATCACAGTACATAGGCTTACATGTAACAGTTTGATGGTCAACCTAAGTTTGCTGTTACTATTTATTGTTTGTTTGATAACTTTGTGACACTATGGATGTTTAGACAGACAATTGTTATGGATGTTTCTGTAATGTTTAGAAATTTATTTTGCCTGTGAAAGTGATGTTCTGTATAACCAGAGATTGTACTGATTATTATTTTCTGTCTTTTGTTTATGCACAGACCACACACACACACACACACACACACACACACACACACACACACACACACGCAATTTGTTTGCTACCTAAGGCTAAATCTCATCAAATGGTGGTCTGTACTGTGGTAAGGAAAGGAAAGGTACTATGTACCAGGGTACTAAGCTCAATAACTTGTTTACAGCCAGGCCCTGCTCATAGAACATTTCATGGTAGGGGTTCAATGCCTTGTCCAAGGGCACTTCAGCGGTGGTAATTTTAACGTGCCGGTCCGGGTATACGAACTAGCGACCTTCCGATATCAAGACCGCTCCGCAAACCGTTCGGCCACCGCTGCCCCCAATATAGGCCCACCGTTCAAATGCCAAATAAATAATGGACCATGGTATCTCTTAACTGCTAAAATTATTAGTGTAATGGCGGCACTGATTTGCACACCAGTATGCAGTTATAATATAAGAGCACGTACAGAATATTTTCATTATGATCCTGGACCCACAAAACATATAGGTCTAGACACCTCATTTGTTCAATACAATATTGGCTGAGATATACCAGTAGTGAAAATTCATCTTTTGATAATGGCAGCACCAAGCAATTTGCATATAAATGGCACCTGGGACATTAGGACAACTCTTGAATATATAGCTCATAACTTTCTACATTTCTTCTCTCTCCATGGACTGTGTGTGTGTGTGTGTGTGTGTGTGTGTGTGTGTGTGTGTGTGTGTGTGTGTGTGTGTGTGTGTGTGTGTGTGTGTGTGTGTGTGTGTGTGTGTGTGTGTGTGTGTGCAGATGTGCTATACGCACATCTGTGTCACTCCCCCCTCCCCCTAACCTGACTCCGCCAGTTGGTGGCAGTATTGAGTTCATAAGTTCACCAGGCTGTATTGTGAACTTGTGAACTCAATATACCCAGGGAAGGTATGGCGGTTGGCTACTCCCCCCTCTGACAGACCAAAGTGATTGATGATTTGATGCACTAACGAGCACAGAACGTGTTTGACAACCCCCTTTGAAGCTCAAAGTTTGAAGACCTGGTAGCGACCAGCAGGGTAATTCCCTTTAAGTATTTTACGCCAATACTTTTGTACTTTTACTCAAGTTAATTTTGAATACCGAACTTGTACTTGTAACAGACTATATTTCTACAATAGGGTATTTATAGTATAAAGTAAAACATGTTAGTATACTTCCTCCATCACTGAAGGAATATGCATAATAGTTTCACAGTTACACTCGACCAGGAGCATTTCTGTTTAGGCCTATTATGCTTGGGGAAGGGTTCAGTCTTTGACGAAACTATCGAATGTAGCCATAATACTGCATGTGCTGTATATCTAGCTTATTCACAGGTCGGTCGTGACGGGACTCTCTTTTTTGCTGTTGATTGATTGATTGATTGAAATATTTAGTAGAATTTGTAGAATTCTGTAGAATTACAGTAAATTTCAAGCACAAACTCAATACAAATTTACTGTTAACTGTGAGTGGACGACCCAATTAAGCATTACACTTGTTTACAACACGGTCCACATTGTTCAAATCATCAAAACATTTAGAGACATACAAATAGACACTTCTATGTAGTTAAAAAACTGAACAGGAATTCATCATATAGGAAGCAAAAAGGGAAAAGATACATATACAGTGAGGGGAAAAGGGGGGGGGGGGCAGTTTCGAATTGCAGCCATCCGTAGGTGCCCTTTGAGAGCGGTTTTGAAGGAGTCAAGGGATTCACATGTCTTAATGACTGTTGGTAGGGCGTTCCACATTTTGGTGGCATAGGAGCGGAAATAATTTAGTCCCTTGTTTGTGCCGAATCTGGGTTGTACATGGTTTGTTGCACTCCCTCTGGTGTTGTGGGTGTGGACTTCGTTTACATTAAGGAAGTATTTAGACAGGTACATGGGTATCTTGGTGGTGTATCGAATCTTGTGGACCAGACCCATTGCAAGAGGCTGTACTCTGTCGTCGACCCTAAGCCATCCCAGCCTGTCAAAGTGGGCAGGGGTGAGGTGGGTTCGGGGGGTGAGGCCAAGAAGGAGCCTGACCAGTTTGTTTTGGGAGTTCTGGAGCCTTGTTTTAAGGGCCTTTGAGGTGCTGTGGTATCAAGAGGTGGATGCATATAGTCAAAGAAACCTTGTGGGCTCCTGTTAAGGTCTTCAAGGTGTTTTTGTTGACCAGTGAGGAGATCCTGTAAAGGAATCTTGTTCTTTGATTGACTTTTTTGATTACGTTGGTGGCCATTTTATCACCAACTGGGAGTGCCTGGGAGTCGATGGGTGCTGATGGGGCGCTTGTTTATATATAACTCTATGGAGTGCCTGGGAGTCGATGGGTGCTGATGGGGCGCTTGTTTATTATAACTCTATGGACTAGACCGTGACGGAGGGCCGCCGTCTCAAGCGAACTTGAGCCACGTGACGTGAGACACCACCGAGCGAGCCAAAGCGAGCGAGTTGCCGTGTCGGACGTTGCGAAGTTCGCTTAGCCGACTCAGGGCCGTCAGAGTTACGACCCGATAGGCAGAGAATATAGAGTAATGTTCTGGCGAGAGTGTTTTCCCCATAACCCCGCCCTACTAGTAGTAGCCGGCACTGTAGAACAAGCGTTCCATCAGCATTCAGCACCCATCGCCTCCCAGGCTCTGCAAATAAGGGACTGTGTGCATGTGTAGCTGTAGCAGAGTGGCTCACTCAGCCTGATGATCTAAAAGTCTAATATCTCCCCCAGTCGGTAGGGAATTCCCTATAGCGGTTAAGATGTTGGCTTTCCACACGGGAGACCCGGGTTCGAATCCCGGGTGTTACACATGCTGGTTCAACTTGGTGAACTGCATCACATGACATGAGACAGACAGACAACAAATGCTTGTCAATCATAATGCAGTTAAGCCAAAGTAGCCTACCACTAGGTGTGTGTGTGTGTGTGTGTGTGTGTGTGTGTGTGTGTGTGTAATGTTTCCCACTAACAGAGACATGTTTGCTTGTTCAATGGAGACCTATGCAACTTGAACTTCAGACAGTACCACCCATCCACCACTAGGTGTCCCACCAAACCACAAGTAGAGAGACCAAATATTGCGTGGTGGTCCTTGAAATTAAACCACTTAAGGCCTGCGTGTGTAACTCAGGCTACTCGAGTGTAGAAACCAAAATGGACCTGTAAGGGTATGTAAGGGCATTTGTACACTCTCAGAGTTATGGTGGTCCTTGAAATTAAACCACTGTGCTAAATTGAACAAAGACTTTATTAGTATCATTGGTAACACCTGTGATGGACATATGGCTGCTGTTTAGAGACTATGATATATTCCCGCATTGTTTCCACGTTCATTCAGCCCAGCTTCAAGTTCATTCTGTCTGCAGTGAAGACAGTGAAAAGCGGTAGGTTGGGTCGGGAGGAGACACGTCAAGCCAAACTTCCAGGAGGAACAAACACCTCTGAAATCTCTCCCTTATAGTGACCATTACCATTCATATACAGAAAGGGCCAAACCTCCATACATATGTCAGAAATCGCCCATAGCCCTAGGCCTATATCCTGCACGCACATGCTTGTCTCAAGTGAGAACACCAGAAGTGTTCTGTGTATCGTGCCTTGGTTGTGGGTTCGAATCCACCATTGCATCCGGCTTTGTCGAGCATCTATGCCAACACATTTGGCCCGTGTTTGGGTGGAGGCTGGGCAGGGAGGGTGATAGCCTATTTGTCACTGTCCCACGTACTTCTATATGGCTTCGGCACGGCATTTGTCAGCGGGGAGTGTTGGGCGGGAGGAGTAGGACCAGAGTAATCTAAGTGCAGCTCATTCTATCTCACTCTCTTTCTTACAACATTACTCTGAGTAGGACGAAGGCTCATCCTTCATGGGGGGGGGGGGGGGGGGGCTGACATACTTGGCTGGTTAAAACTCACCCGTGGCTTCCGTGTGCGGTTAGCGTTAGGTTAGGGTTAGGATTAGTAATGTCGGATTATTGGGACGTCGGACTAATGCTATACGCACCCCTACGTCCTCCCGGTGGGGGCTCCCCATGAAGTACCCAATAGGATCAGTGGATACAACAGCAGGCAGTGACTACACACAAACGTGTGCGGGCTGCGGGGAGGAATCGATTGGCATATTACCATAGAACTAATATGGGAAGAAAGATAGAGTGGTATATCAACACTGTAGCCATACGGAATAACAGAATAAAATAGAATGGAAGAGAACAACCGTGGATCATTCCTGCTGTTGTACTACAAAAGGTGGAACAAATGACAACAAAGGAGATATTTCAGCATGGAGCGTTCTCTCTCTGTGTGTGTGTGTGTGTGTGTGTGTGTGTGTGTGTGTGTGTGTGTGTGTGTGTGTGTGTGTGTGTGTGTGTGTGTGTGTGTGTGTGTGTGTGTGTGTGCGTGTGTGTGGTGTGTATGTGTGTGTGTCGCGCACGCATGCACGCAAATGTGCGTGTGTGCGCAGGTGTGTAAATGTCATGAAGAGGAAGGTAAATGTCATTTCACTCCACAAACATCCAAGAACCTCTCCTCTCCCCCAGCATTCCATTCTCTTCTCTTCTCTTCTCTTCTCTTCTCTTCTCTTCTCTTCTCTTCTCTTCTCTTCTCTTCTCTTCTCTTCTCTTCTCTTCTCTTCTCTTCTCTTCTCTTCTCTTCTCTTCTCAACTGTGTTTCTGAATACATCTCTCTGTCTCTCTCTCTCTCTCTCTCTCTGTCTCTCTCTGTCTCTCTCTCTCAGCATATATCCTGTGTGTTGCTGATGGTAACCTTCATGGCCTCCACTCGTCCGGTCCGTCCATCCATCAGTTCTTGTCCTCCCTCAGTTCTGTCCATCCAGTCCATCCAGACCACTCCTCCATAATTTACCTTCCACTTACTGAGCATCTCTCTGTCTTCTGTCTGCATTATCTGTCTTTCTCCTCTGTGCACTCTCTCGCTCTCTCTCTCTCTCTCTCTCTCTCTCTCTCTCTCTCTCTCTCTCTCTCTCTCTCTCTCTCTCTCTGTTTTGCATTAGCTTGATTGGATGGAGAGAGAGAGAGAGAGAGACACACAGAGAGAAAGACAGACGAAAGAGCAGAGAGAGAGAGACAGAGAGAGAGACAGGGTCTGATGCGTTTTGTTGTGTGTGTGTGTGTGTGTGTGCGTGTGTGTGTGTGCGTGTGTGTGTGTGTGTGTGTGTGTGTGTGTGTGTGTGTTGTGTATCTCTCTCTCTGAGATGACAGTCAGAGAATGAGCGAGGGATAGGCAACTGGGGGGGGGGCGGCCCAGGGGCCACTTGCGCCCCCATCTTCACTTATTGCGGCACGTAGGTTAGTATCAAGATACCTGATATTACTATTAATTTCAGCTGTTACAATTCC
>NC_137878.1:32515621-32558121 GCF_963924005.1 Protomyctophum bolini | reverse complement strand
TGACATCAGAGAAGGAGCGAGGGATAGGCAACTGGCGGCCCAGGGGCCACTTGCGGCCCCCATCTTCACTTATTGCGGCACGTAGGTTAGTATCAGAATACTGATATACTATTAATTTCAGCTGTTACAATTCCAAACATGAAAACATGGCCTGTTTTAATTACTTATTAGTAGCATAATGACGAGTATTAAAAATATAGTCTTTTTCCTGTCCAATGTTGTTGTATTTAAAAGTTAATAAAGTTAACATACGGTAAGTCAACTAAATTTAAATGCATTTTTAAATACATTTAAAAATTTAAAATACATCTGAAGACTCTTTTTTTTTTTACTTAAGTGCAAGCTCTGTGTGACCTCTGTGTGACCTCTGTGCCATCAGCTGTCACAGCGTCTTTGATGTTGGCCGTGGTTAGCTAGCAGGCTAATACACTCCGTCTGTCTGTCTGTCTGTCTGTCTGTCTGTCTGTCTGTCTGTCTGTCTTCATCGATACATAAAGAGATACTGCACGCACGCATGCACGCATGCACACACTCACGCACACACACACACACACACACACACACACACACACACACACACACACACACACACACACTCTTTGAAGTGTGTTTACATTGAGAGCAGATGGAGACCTTGTTACCGTAACGACCGTCATGACCTCCTCACCATTAGCATATTATAACTTAATTAATATGCGCATACATTACTGATAAACCCTCCGTGTAATGTCTAACTATCTGTCTGCCTGACAGGAGAGAGAGAGAGTGTCTGTGTGTGTGTGTGTGTGTGTGTGTGTGTGTGTGTGTGTATGTGCGTGCGTGCGTGACTGTGTGTGTGCTTGCGTGCGTGTGCGTGCGTGCGAGTTAAAGTTTTACAATTATTCTATATCTATACAGTATGAATCTGCTATTTCCGTCAAGTATAAATGACGGCATCACGGCCCGCCAACATAAACTGTAGTCTACTAAATCAACTATAGAGTTAGTTGACTAAAATGTCATATGTAGTAGTATTAAAACTCTTATATTTAGTCAACCAAAACTAGACTAAAAATAAACCATTTCAGATTCATAAATATGATTGAACAAACGGAAATGTATTCAAAACACAAACTATGTCAAAATGTGTTCAAAATGAAGACTGATCTACAGTAGGCTATATTAATCTATTTCTACAGTATATGCATCTATTTATTCTATATCTGCAGCATATAGATCTATTTATCTATATATACAATATACGTCTATTCTATGCAGTATATCCTGCATCTATTCGTTGTGTTGTTTGTTGACATCGATCGCACAGCGTTGCCCGGGGAACACTTCCTGTGCACCTTCCTGATTAATTACACGTTTAATTTCCTTAATCAATAGCAATTAATGAGCTGCTATTGATCACACCACCATGGTGTGTGTGTGTGTGTGTGTGTGTGTGTGTGCGTGCGTGCAGATCTACAAGCTTGTTTCTATTTTCAAATGTCTGAAATATTATACAGGGCTGAAGTGGTTCATGTAAGATTTGTAATAGGCCTACTAATAATCAAAATCTTATAGGCCTAACTAAAAACTCTGTCTGTCTGTCTGTCTGTCTGTCTGTCTGTCTGTCTGTCTGTCTGTCTGTCTGTCTGTGTGTCTCTCTCTCTAAAGGTAAATCAATACAAACACATTTAGTTTAGAGGTGAATTGAATTGTGGGTAAAGAAAATGCTGTTGTCAGGTAACGCATCACTTCTTTCTTCTATGGCCTTTATTCATGACAGAGCGAGAGAGAGAGAGAGAGAGAGAGAGAGAAGACAGACGGGTGTTGGACTTGAACCAGGGACCTCATTCTCACAATTGAGGGAGCACATGGCACATGCCTGAAACGTTGATATGACTCTTATCTAAATAAAACCTCTTGAACCAGCAAGTGGCGGTGTGCCTGTGCGGGTCTCTCCTCCTTCTCCAAAACGTTTGCTGCTCTGCCAGGACCTACTGTATACGCACCTGCTGTAAAATTAAACCGGGTGTGCGGAAGTCATCTCTCTAATAGGGAGCACACACAAAAAAGAACATGTAGGTGCTTTAAAGCTATACTCAAAATGCGTAATGTGCCTTTCACACTTCCGGTGTACTTCCTTCCCCAGTGTAAATTGTTCCGCCCTTCCTTCAACACACATCGCTCCAACAAAATGCAGCGGCCAATGAGGCATCTATTCTTTTTAAATATCTATGGAGGTATATTTGTACCCAACTCTGTTCTTAATCAGCTTGATATGATGGCACCTGCCCTCTGACTAACAGGCTGGAGACAGCTGCACTGAGTTGGTGCTAAAGCATGCTCTAGCTGCTATAGAGCACCGAAGTCCTGACGTCACTGTCAGTAGAGGGTGTCAGTCCCCAGGTTCGTGTACTTTTTATTTGCATTGTAATCTCCATAGGGGGATTTTAGATCGCCTCATATAAGAACTGTGTTTGAAAAATAAACCAATCACCCCGGCCTTTTCACTCATGAGGTTATGAAGCATCGACTGACGGTGGAAATGTACAAATATACCCAAAGTGTAACAAAATAAGCGTTAGAAACGAGTCAAACAACCCAGAGACTACATTTCCGGGTAGGCGGGTGGCTGCATCTGCCCTTCGCACAACAGAAACTGAATGTTAATTACGTTTCTTTTAATTTTATTGATATTTAATGTTTCGTGGTTAGTACGAGTCGAGTCACCACCAGCTGAGCTTATACGTCAACGAGGAATCTCAGGAACGCAATGTGTTGACAGCTGGGCGTGACGTATATTAGCAGTGTCATTGCCTTCATATGTAGTTTCAAGGCTTTTGCGGCCACATTAATTCCATTTTCTCCAGAAATTGGCTGTATTAAATATGAATGGACATCATTAACGACGCACAGCCACTCCCCTGACAGAAAGGCCGGGGTGGTCTTTTTATATAACACAGTTCTTATATGAAGCGACCTAAAATCGCCCTATGGAGATTTCACTGCAAATAAAAAAATACATGAACCTGTGTATTGTAACTGTGTCAGACTTCGGTGCTCTATAAAGGTGTTCACTCTCCCTCAGTTCTGGCTGGCTTTGCTTGATGGAAGGACTTTGCTAGGGCGGTGAGTGACATACTCCATTTATCCTCAACATTACTGATATAATTCAGACCTAAACGTAATTGTTTTCTATTTTGTTTGTAGGCAACATAGGATGCTCCTACCTTTTTTCATGGAACTAACCCCAGTCCGGGAAGAACATTTGTTTGATGCGATTAACCTCCCCTCTCCCTGCTGTTGTAAGCAATCCCCCAATAAACTGTCATTTTTATTTTTGAAATTTCACTAGAGGATACTTCCTTGAGTTGCAGCAACTCGTTTTCAAGGTGGTCCTCATTTTGTCCACTCAGCCATGTCTTGGTCCGGAGGCGCACGCAGGCAGGCAGGCAGGCAGGCAGGCAGGCAGGCAGGCAGGCAGGCAGGCAGGCAAGGCAGGCAGGCAGGCAAGGCAGGCAGGCAGGCAGGCAGGCAGGCAGGCAGGCAAGGCAGGCAAGGCAGACAAGGCAGACAGACAGACAGACAGTTAGTTTTTTTTACATTTTTGGTGTGTGTTTCTCGTGTGAGTGCGTATGTGTGCCTGATCAAAATGATATTGGACCAGAGCCCCTGCTAATATTTCCAGAGCATTTCTATTTAAGAATGAGAATGAGAATGATGTTCTAGCGAGGAATTTCACTCTTTGGTTAACCTTATTTATGACCAGTAGTGCCATACTCTCTCCGGATAGGTTATTGTCCAATATAGATCCAAGGTACTTAATTGCTTCCTTGGCCGAAACTTCAAAGTTACCAGCTACGACCTTGAACCCTGGGGATTTCTTTAGTTTCGGTCTAGACGCAAAGATAATCGATTCTGTTTTCCCGAGATGTAGAGACAGCCTATTGTCTACTAGACAGACAGACAGACAGACAGACAGACAGCATGACCATTCCTTAATTTAAGCAAATAAAAATGCATGCATGCACGCACACAGTAATATGCATAAACACGTACAAGTAATGATTGTTATGATGGAGAGAGATGCAGAGATGTAATGCAATTAAAATCATTCAACCAAGTCACATCAAACACACACACACACAAACACGCACAAATCCTGTGGCATTACTGCTGTGTGAGACAGACAGACAGACAGACAGACAGACAGACAGACAGACAGACAGACAGACAGACAGACAGACAGATAAATACAAATAAGTACAGTCATACATACAGGTGTACAGTGTGTGTGCGTGCAAGTGTGAGTGTGAGTGTGTGTGTGTGTGTGTGCGTGCGTGGGTGCTAGACAGTAATAATGAGAGCAGAGTTGATAACACTATAGACATGAACTCACTGTTGTTTGTGTGAGACACTGATTGTTACATTTATGATGTTTCTCCGCTCCACCTTTCTCTCTCTCTCTCTCACACACACACACACACACACACACACACACACACACACTAGCTGTGTTTACTGCACTGTTGTAAACTCTGTTACTGTGACCTTTACTGCCTGCATGGTGACTTTATGAGAGAGAGAGAGAGAGAGAGAGAGAGAGAGAGAGAGAGAGTTGTATTCACTTGAAAAATTGAGTCACAATGCAAAAAGGTATTTTTGATGACATAGCGATGCTCATTATACGATGGCACCATGTCCTGGCCAGATGTTCTGGCCACACATGGGAACAGCTGGAGAAAATGGCCCAGGACCGGGATGTGGCCTACTGTATGCCCAAAGTTGGGCTAGCTAGTGTAAGTAAGTATACCATGTCCTCCTTGACTATACATTGTGTTTAAAACAAGATTTGAATACATTACATATCAATTTGATTGTTCTGTTTTTTCATGTTTTCCTTGTTTTTTTTGTTACTTAGTGTTTTACTTTACTGTTATTTTCCTGTAATTTTTGTAGTATAAGTTTTCCTTATTATTTTTCATTTCCAGTTAGAGTTGATCCTACACTGTGTACCTTAATTATCTTGTACTGTTGTTTTGTGCCTTCCTGTCTCCCCCTGTAGTTCTGTACCTGCCTCGTCTAACCTTGTGATTAGTCTGTTTTCCAGCTGTGTTCTCTTAGTCCCCCAGCCAATCCCTGTTGATTTGTCAGTTGTTCACCTGTTCTTATGGTTAGTCTTTGTCTACGTACGATGTATGTGCTCGTGTTTTCTGTTCGTTCATAAATGTAAGTTACAGTGTTTGTTAGCTCCTTGTGATATTGTACAAGTTCCTAGTGTATTATCTTGCTCCTAGTATTTCCTAGTGTCTTTGTGAATGTTCCTGTTTTGGTTTTGGCGCTTGGGTCCAACACCAGCCTGTCTTGAACTGTGACATTTGAGGCAACTCAAAAACAATTTATCTAGCCTAACGGTAGTGGATGGATGAATTGTATTTTTGTCCAACCAACCTTAAGTGCAACAGCACAAAAAAGGAAGGGGGGGGTGGCTGTAGACAAAGGGTCAGTAGGCTCTATCAAAGATGGTTAATTTATCAGTGACTCATACTGTATTTGATTGATACAGTCTGTTTCTTGCAAAAAGTTTTCTCACCGTAAGTTGATTCTTCATGCTGTCAGGAGGAAACCACCTAACTAATTTATTTCTTTTCTTTTTTGCATAAATCAGTGGTATTGAACATCCTTTACATCTGTGTGTTGTTTCGAAGATATTGAACCAATGAAAAGTTGTAAAAAGCGCTTCGGACAAAATCTCTTAACTCCACTGCACCCTCAACTGTCTGCTGCTAAAGTAACTACGTAACTACACCACCTCTCCCCCTCTCATGCAAGTAATTGACAATATATGAAGTCACAACACCAACTTTGATGATTAGTTGATTAATTTCCTGGAAAAACATTTTTTGTCATTCCCTGAAAAATGAACATTTTGGAGTTTAAGCTGCATGGTTTCTTCCCGACAGCAGAGATATCCATATGAGTCAAACCGCCGGGATCATTTAATTATTATTGGAACACAGTTATTTTTTTTAAGCCTATGGGAATTCAGAATGGTGAAAATACTTCCTTTAAGAGGGTCCTTGAAATTAAATAAGATTGAGAAGCAATGTGCTACACTAAACGGAACAGAGCCTTATGGTAATACCCAGGCCAGGACTGGGCGGTCGTCTGGCAATTCTGGCCTCATATATGTGACCAGTGCCAGTAAAATAGCCGATCTACAAGCATTTAACAAAACAAATCTTGTCCCTGGCACACATTATTTTCAGATGGGGTTTCTGCAGACAAATAATAATAATAACAGGCTAATATAGCTATTGTATTTGTACTCATCTGGAGCATTTACATAGGCATGACCTAATAAGGGAGGGTCCACTTGGTTACCAACTCTCCATAATCAACTACACTTTAAAAACAAGCCCAAATAATCAACTACACTTTATTTTTGTCAAATACATTTTTAGTAACAGGTTATAAATTATTATAAAATTGCTGGTACAGTAGGCCTATGCATTCTTCTTCTTTAGAAACAAGGCCAACTAATTATAATAAGCAGACATGGAAACACTGCTGCATGTTTGACTAATGGTGGAATGAAGGGAAAACAGCGCCCCCTAAAGTCACAGATCACTGCTGAAATCTTTGAAGTTTAAAATGGTCATATCTTCTTAATTTCCCCCCAATTTCAATGAGCAATACATCGTATGAAAGGTTACAGTGTGCAGTTTCATAATATGTAAAGAACTGAAAAATGACCATGGCCCCCTTGTATATCAAACTACTGTCCCCGGTCACATTATACTCTATGGCCCAAGCGCAGAAAAAACAAACAAACTGTGGTGTAATGTCATTACCTGGGTGAACCATAGGGGTGAACACATTAATGATGACGTCATACTAAAGTGCCGGGAATGTTTGGGAGGCGACAAGCTATACCTACTTGTAAACACACGTTGATTGATGCTCTGAAAACTATTGTTCAGTAAACTACTTTACCCAAGCTCTGGTAGTATTCCTTGCCTCCAACAAAGAACACAACAAAACAAACAAACAAACAAACAAAAAAAACACCGGCCTGCCCCAATTCTGAGCCGGCCCAGTCCACTCTGTCCATAATCTCATAGGGGGGTTGAAGTGAATGTGACTTGGTGGCGGGGTGGTGGTGGAGCCTGTGTTCCCCCTCGGCCGCTGAAGTGGTTTGCTCCGTTTTACTCTGACGTATGCTAATTCAAAACATGCTGGCGCGGTGAAGGACATTAACAGGTAACACAGCGGAAGAAGAAGAAGAAAAAGTGAATGAAAAAGTGACATTATGGATTTAAAAAGCCGGTAGAAAAGAAGTGTTGTTGGCCGAGACGAAACTGCAGAGGAGCCGGCTACTGGCGGCTAGCACTAGCAGCACCGCTGCGGGTGGTGGTGGTGGTGGTGGTGGTGTTTCTCCAAGCGCTGCTGCTCCGGTTCCACCACCACCACCGTGCATTGTTATCCCCGAGGACACCGAGCCCGATCGACTTGGACCGGGGGAGGAGGAGAGTCTGAGTCAGGACGAGAATAATAATGGACTTACGACTGAGGCTGAAGTGATTGAAAAAGAAGCAGGTAAGCGGCCTAATGTTAGTGAAGTTGTTGCTGATCATAATTATGTAGAAGCTGTTGTGTGTGTGCATACGCAGTGCAATGTACTGTATCACTTAGCTCTGGTCCATAGCTCTAATGCGCGCCATGTTACTCTCAACTTCCGCCGCTCGCATGAATGCAGACCAGCCTCTACTCTTTGGCGTAAATAAAAACACACACACACACACACACACACACACACACACACGCACGCACGCACGCACGCACGCACGCACGCACGCACACACACGCAAACACACACAGTACACATACGTCATATGCATTTGATCTCACATACAAGATTCTCTCTTGTATAAAGTGTGCGTGACTTAATTGAGCTACAGACAGACAGACAGACAGATCAGCTGTAGGTCTCTGTGTTCTCATGATCCTAGGTTAAATTTAGAACAGTTTGGTCTCCAATGTGAAACCAGTGACCTCACACACAATAAATTATGTCAAATATTGTTGCTGTCGGACAGAAACCTTGTATATTTTCATGAATTAATGCACCATACAAGAATATGACAATATAGCCGCTCTATAAGCTAAAACAATCATACCCGCCAGTGAAAATATCTGTACATCATTTGATATTCAGATCTATTTGGGCCCAATGACATTCCAAGCAAGTAATACATTCTCCATCATTAGCATGTGATTGTAGGTCATATGAAATTAACATGTTCTTTCATCTAAAGTTTCCATTTTATTTTCTAGAAATGTGATTTCATGTGACTAAAATAAGAATCTGCATACTTTCCAACGTTTTCCAAATTAGTGTTGCACAAAAGTAGTGAAATATTTGCAAGCTATAACAATACAACGGATTGTGAGCTTGTAGATCTGCTATTTTCATCATACGATTATATCAAATAAATTACATTTGGCTGATTGAATGTTTAATGTTTGTGTGATATGATAACTATCATCAGGAGGAATACATATTTAAATAAATGTTTAATGTTCAACACATTATCATCAAAGTCCCACGACCTCTAAACAAACTCGCAACCAACACACTTCCTGCAAAGGTCAGGAGGTCAGGTCAGGGGTCATGGTGAAGATGCTTCCAGAATGCAGTAAACAGAGAAGATGAGTCCCACAGTCTTGGGAACAGACATATATTTCCCAGAAGACGTTGGGTAAATAAATACTTCTGTTAATAACTGGCAAAACTTTTATTAGAGGAGACAAATATTGTTTAACCCTGTTTTCTCCAATTTAGTCATAATGCCACTTTCGTACATATTTGTAAGTTTTAGATAGCTCTATATTAATAATAATAATAATAATAATAATAATACTTTATTTGTACCTTTCATGACATGAAATGCAGCTCAAAGTGCTTTACAGAGCAATGGAGAAAAAAAGAAAAGAAAAGCATTAAAGTCTACACATTTATAGCATTAAAAAACAAGAGCAGAAATGTAATACAGTGAGGACATGAATAACAAAAAAATAAAAGATCAATTAAAAGCAAGTGTGTAGAAGTGGGTCTTGAGCTGTGCTTTAAAAATGTCTACAGAGGCTGCCTGTCAAAGGTACAGTGTATATTGTGATAGTAATCATTGCGCTAGAGTGTTTGTTCAGTAATGGTGTTAAATAGTTCCATATTGTGATAGTAATCAATGCTATAGTTTTTGTTCAGTAACAGTATTAAATGCTCTATATTGTGATAGTAATCATTACATCGCTATATAGTGTTCAGTAACAGTGTTAAATAGCTCTATAATGTGTCACTCATAGAGTGTTTGTGCAGTACAGGAGACTCCCAATCTCCCAGCTCTTCAGGAAACAAAATACATTTTCAGGTCAGGATACCACTTTCATCGAATCAGGAAGGAGTACCCATTTGTCAACTTGAATTTTATAGTGTTCCAGTTCCAATTTAGTCCAATCATTTGTTTGTGTCATCACTTCCAATTTCACTTGTTTAATCTGCACGCACGCACGGACGCACACGCACGCACGCACACAGGATGCAGGATGTTTATCAAGAACCATGTAGGTCATTTCCACATCTTCCTGGTGTGAAAATCAATCAGCTAATTATTATAAATTATTGCTAATTATTATTCATTCATGTGCCAAAGCTTGAAACCTGCAGGCAACATGAGCGTGTGTGTGTGTGTGTGTGTGTGTGTGTGTGTGTGTGTGTGTGTGTGTGTGTGTGTGTGTGTGTGTGTGTGTGTGTGTGTGTGTGTGTGTGTGTGTGTGTGTGTGTGTGTGTGTGTGTGTGTGTGTGTGTGTGTGTGTGTGTGTGTGTGTGTGTGTGTGTGTGTGTGTGTGTGTGTGTGTGTGTGTGTGTGTGTGTGTGTGTGTGTGTGATTCTCATACCATATTCCTGGAATTAGAAATCTTCCCTGCAAACATTCATTCTGTTTTTTTAATCAACTAAAATCAAACCAGCAATAGTCATCACTTAATGTACGTGTGTGTGTGAGATATTTTTAAGGTGCTGCTCTGTTTGTCTTTAAAAGACTCTGGAGTCCTGACCTGCTTTATGTCTCATTATAATATCAAAGTTACACACGCACATGCACACACACACACACACACACACTCAGATCTGGTGAGCAATTTGCAATCAGGACTGCAGCATAAAAGGGACTTCTGTTCTGTTTGTTGAACAATCGAGAACCTTACAGTTTTATATGTGAACACACAAAAATCGAAAACTAAACATTCAGGTGAGCCATTTTCTATCAGGACTGCAGCATAAAAGGGGCTTGAGAGCCTCAGTTTTGTTTGGTGAACAATGGAGAACCTTCAAGAGATTGACAACCAGAGAAGGAGAGGGGTAAAGAGTGTGTAATGACCTTAAGAGTGCAGGAGGAGGTAGAGGAGTAGATAGACAGAGAAGAGGAGGGGGGAGAGGAAGACAATGAGAAGGACATGGTGGAGGATGAGGACATGGTGGAGGAGAACAAGGTGGAGGAGTCCAAGTCAAAGTCGTACGATTTGTCACACACGTTACCGCAGTGAAAATTCTTCTCCACACTTTTTGAAGCAAATACTGTAGCAGCACCTCATCAAGGTTTAGCAGTCACATTTTTAGATGAATAGCAGCAGCTATTCAAATGTATTTGAACTAGCAAAGGCGCACACACACACACACACACACACACACACACACACACACCATCACACAGACACACACGGCAGATATTTTCCCTAATGTGTTTGAACAGTTGCTCTGTTCGCAATGTACAGTGGCTCTGTATCGAGGTCAACTTGAGGTCAAGTGCAGTAATCAAGTTTAATGGCCTAGAAGATGTCGCTATTTCCCCTCCTGCTGGTTGCAGGAGACGTTTCAAATTCATGCCATTAAACTCAGTGGTTATTTGACCGCCTGGTCTTTACACTTTCATTACCAATTACCATTCAGGGTTAAATAGCATTCTAATTTGCTCTGGTTTGGGACTGATTCTTTCCAGTGTGTCCGGTTATGGGTAGCTTGCTTTTTGTCTTCTTATATTTGGTTAGGTCCAGTGGGTTTTATGTCTGGTGGCTGTGCTTGTGTTTGTACACAGAGTCCCAGAACCGATTGGGGACATCTCTCTAGAATAGTGCATGCATTTTCATGGCAAGACCCATTATTTATTCAGCATTTGAGACCACCATTTAGCATTGCAGACCCAAAACAAAAGAAATGTTTTGTTGTCCTTGGATATGATTTTGTCCACAATTCCATGCTCCTTGCAACAAAACAGTTAAGGCATGTAACACCAATGCAACTGCCATTGGAGAATGGATATAATGGTTGCAAGTACTGTAGTCGCCACTAGTAATTGGCTTGCAAATAGTTGCATGTTGCAAGGAGTTGCGTGGCAAATAATTGTTGCGGTTTGGGCCATAGAGATAACAGGAAAACGATCAAAATAAAATAAATGTGTAGACTTTAATGTTTAACAATAATTTAACTCTTGATAGCAAACATGCTGATGCAACTCCTTGCAACCGCTACAGAGGGTAAATCCACTAAATCGGTATGGAACGCTCAGCGTGTTTTTTCTTTTCTATTTATTTTCCCAGTGACGAATGGATACGGGTCTACAAGTTAAGGTAAAAAAACAGCTTATGCGGAATTCTCCTTTAATGGCAAGATGGTTGCCGTGTGATGGTGAATTACTGATGTTTAGGCCATGCGGCAGCCTATAGGTGTTTTTTGTTTTCATCTACTAGTGCAGTCTTTCTGAAAGTGGGGTACAGGAGGCTCTCATGAGTCATGGGTTGCTTGAGGGGGTTCTAAATGGACTCTTTCAAGTCTGTAACTCCGACCGTATACAAATGGAACCAAATGGACCATAACCGGTGCATTTGGTTCCATTTGTATACTGTCAGAGTTAAGGAGGAGACGTCCTTGGCATTTTAAAATATGAGAACCACTGTACCCTATACTAGTGTGGTTGTGTACAGTAAGAATTGTCGGTGCTGAGGGCTGTGTCTTTTTGGGGAATATATATTTGGTTAGATGTAGTTCCCCCCCCCCCCCCCCCTCTCTCTCCCTCTCTCATTCCAACCATTACTCTAAACATTCCCCCCAGCCAGCAGGTCATTACCACTGCCCCATTACCCCTGAATGGCACACGCTCGCACACGTGCTCACATGCGCACACACACACACACACACACACACACACACACACACACACACACACATGCACACGCACGGTAGCGCGGCTGTTTGCAAATTCGTTTGTATACACGTGATGTATTTCTGTGCTATCACCAGAGCAGAGTTGAGCTGTAGACGGACTGCTGCCTGCTGTGAATCTGGAATGATAAACATACAAGCCTTCATTCTCACCATGTGCACTGGTGGAAGAATAGTCATGAACGTCCTGCGTCCTCCATATTCTGAGGTTGTGGATCTGATATTTTCACTATGCTTGTGTGCCATGGTCTTTATGGAGATTCTACCCGACAGCGACGGTGTGCTATAGAAAAGTATATGCAGTTTTTACATATTATTTAGGTCAGACTTTTCCTTTAATCACATTGAGTAAAAAAAAGAAAAAAACTTTGGATGAAAGAACGGTGGCAACATGTTAATTTCATACGAACTACAATCACATGCTAATGATGGAGAATAATTACTTGCTTGGAATTTCATTAAAATATGTGTGCGCCCAAATTGACATATTGAGATCTGAATAGCAAATAAAATACAAATATTTATACTGGTCACGGTCAGTATGATAAACCATTTATCTTTTTTTAATTATGGTTTTATAAAACTGTTTTTAAATTTATTAAATATAGTATATTATATAATATAGTATATTATAATACTAATAATTGTTATTATTACTATTACTATTATTATTAATGTTGGTACTACCATTATTGAAAAGAAATGGTAAAATAATTACATCTGTTGAATGTAGCGATCAATGCAAATATGTTTACCTTTTTTGATTTTCTTTTTCTTCAGTTCTTTTCTTTTTTTAGCTCTGTAATGTAATATTTTAACCTCATTTGCTGTAATGTAATATTTTAACCTCATTTGCTTTGTATTTACATAAACTGTGTACTTCTATTCTACTTTATATATATATATTTTTTGTGATAAGGTGGGTGGTTAAATATGCCATTAATAGATATCTGCTATAGTTTTACGGTTTATAATTCATGTACATATTTAATGCCCAGAAGACAAAAGAAAAGCTTTGTGGTCGGCTGAACTTTTGTTTTGCATGGCCAGTCACATACTGTACACGCACACACGCACACCTCGTTGTATAATTGACTAATTAATTAGTTGCCAGGCAGATAGACATTCCCCTAAACAACGCGGGTTGAGTTCAGCTGATTTCTCCTCTCCTCTCCTCTCCTCTCCTCTCCTCTCCTCTCCATCTCATGGCCTGTTTAATCTCCTATCTGTCTGTGTGCGTCTATAGTAATATACGTATAGTAATATATCATTTAAATTATGTCTTTGGCCACCCCATCGACACTCTCACGGGTAGCAGTGATCAGCTCTTCCCAAGTCTGGAACTCTGCAGTGTTGTGGAGAGCATTTGTTATTACATCTGACAGATATACTCTGTAATGGTGCCAGACAACTGGGCTGGCCATCAATCCTATGGTTCAGATCAGGCCCCCAGAGCAGCTGGGAAATGTTGCCAGCTCTTATAGGACGCAGCCAATCATGACTAGGTCACTACTCTGTGATTGGCCACACGAGTGGTGCAGACTCCCATTGGCTTAGGCGATGTTTCAGACATTGGCTTAGGGGCAGCCAATCCTTTGGTCGCTAAAGCCAACCGCAGAGGATGTATAATGTCAAGTTTCACCTGACAAAAATGTAAAAATAAAAATGATGAAAAGATGGAGTGATGCTGTAGTATGATCAAGAAACACACTTAGGTTAGAATGTAGATTAGAGGTTCCTGCCCGGCAGCAACAATGTCGTGCAGACATATTTGAGTTTATTGATAAATATTGGATATTTCTGTTTCCTTTTGAACTCATCCTCATTAATTGGTCAGCCTTGCCCGTGGCTGTGACCTGCTCACCTAGTTTTGATTGATTGATTGATTGTGTGTGTGCGTGCGTGCGTGCACACAATATGTGTGCCATATATCTGCTAAGAAAATATCATGTTTTTCTTCTGTCTACCCAGCATGCCTTGCTTACCACCATGTAATCCCTTGTCAATCACCTGTAGTTAATTTGTGTGTGTGTGTGTGTGTGTGATGTGTGTGTGTGTGTGTGTGAGAGAAGGAGAGGATGGGGGATATTTGAGGGGAGGAGCGACAGGTAGTGTGGATGTACAGATTAATAAGGATGAGAATAATAACAGGTATATGAATAACATATCCAAGGATGAATAACATGTATAAGGGTTAGGATGAATAACATGTATAAGGGTTAGGATGAATAACATGTATAAGTTTGGACAGAATAACAGGTATAAAAGAACAGAAAAGATAGAACTGTCTTAAAGGATGATTAGAGGTCAGCCACTCTGCTGCCATGGTTACAGTCGCCAGGTAACTCTCCCCCCTCTCCTCTCCTCTCCTCTCCTCTCCTCTCCTCTCCTCTCCTCTCCTCTCCTCTCCTCATTCAAATTAATCTAATTATGTTATGTTATTAACTCGGCTGTGCAATCATGTTCAACCAGATCTCACTGATCACACACACACACACACACACACACACACACACACACTGCAGTACATAGTTGGACATAGCAGGACACCAACACCAACAACAAGCGACCCGTCAGTCATTAGCCACAATTATGAGTACTGTAGGGTCGTATTAGACTCTAATACGACCCTACAGTACTCATACTTGATTATAGGGTTGTATTTGTCACTCATAGAGTGACTAATACAACCCTATACACTCATAATTGAATAGCAAAAATAACAGATCTATAAGCTCCCAATGTGTAGCCATGAAACACATTGAGAGCTATAGATCTGCACTGTGCCAAATGTTGTTTTGAGTGCAGGTAAGGTTAACCCTACTGTAAAGGAGCACTGGTTCCTGAACATTGAATGAATTTAATTTTATAGAGCTTTTCTAAGCGCTTTATAATGGTTCACTCATTCATACATTGGGAGGTGAAGCGGCACGCGGTCAGCGTTGCCAGCGTCCTCAATTCCCACATTCACATTCACACGCCAATGGTGGCTATAGCATGCATAAGAAAGCTAGATGACTCACCCGCGCTCTGGCCAATGTAGTTGCTACACGACGGCCATCTTACCGAGGGGCAGCATCACATTGTGTCTATGGGGCGCATGTCCTTTTAAAATAACCATAACTTGCTCAATTCTCAACCGATTTTCAAACGGTTTGGTTTGTTATAAACGTCAGAGATGTCCGCATACTTTTATACGACGAAGCAGATGAGCGTCCTGAATCATAGCCACGTTGACAACGTTTGTAATAAACCAACCCGTTAGTAAATCTGTCCAGATGTGAGGGAGTTATGACTATTTTGGTTTGAGCAGCCATTGAACATACTGTACTGTATAGCCCCTCAGCAAGATGGCTGCCGGATGAACTTGTACGTCAGAGACTCCGCCTTGAGCCATAGCCTTTATATAATTATGTCTATGATAGCATGCACCAACCGACTCATTGTGGGCAATGTTCAGTGTCTTGCCCAAGGACACTTGGGCAAGGACACACATGTAGACAAGAGGAGCTGGGATTCGAACCGGTGACCCACTAGATCATTGGACAACTCTACTCTATTATTTTTGGTTTGCAACATTTTCTCTTTTTTTAAAGCAATCATTTTTCATGAATTAAAAACAAAATTCAATGTTTATTTGGGTCTCGAGCTAAAAGGTTTTGGGAACCACTGCTATAGAGCGCAGCAGTCCCGCCCCCTCTCAGAAAAGCGAGTGGCCCAGGAAATGAAACCCCAATGCATTCTTTCATCGGCACTTCGAATATAATGTATTTAAAGACGGTTACGCCGCGGACAAAGCCAATTCGGATCATGACAAATCATGACAATGAACACAATGTTTTTGGACGATCAAATAATTTATAAGACGAAAAACTAAACAAATAGTGTTGTCTCCTGCCTTTATTTTCTTCTTTCTAATGATTTGATCGTCCCAAAACATTGTGTTCATTGTCATGATTTGTCATGATCCGAATTGGCTTTGTCCGCGGCGTAACCGTCTTTAAATAAATTATATTCGAAGTTCCGATGAAAGAATGCATTGGGGTTTCGTTTCCTGGGCCACTCGCTTTTCTGAGAGGGGGCGGGACTGCTGCGCTCTATAGAGCATAGCAGTGTTTGGTTCCACAGATAGATAGCCCATTCATTTATTTTCTAAACATATTTTATATTAATTATCATAAGTCTGGAGCAAAGCCATTCTGGCACCTGGTGAATCATGGCCATCAAACATTTGAGCTTGAAGATCTGCTATTAACCTAAAAATAAATTACATGTAGAACATTTTAGATTGAACTGCAGAGTTGGGTGAAACATTTTAACAACACAACTCTTTGTATGTGTGTGTACCTGACCAGCAACCAAAAACATAATAATTTGGTGGTCCTTGACATGAAAATGTTTGCGAACCACTGCCCTATTTTGTAGACCGGTGTCCCAAGGGCTGTATGGTACTGTAGATCCCCTAGCATTTAATATATTTTGCTGCATCCTGTGATTTAATTTCGGGAGGTTCTGAGAAGAGAAAAAAAATCTAATTATTTTTGAACGAGTTGAGTTTGTGTTTTGCACGTTTTCATCAACAGTAATTTCAATGCCTAATTATTTTTTCCTCTTACAATTGGCTTTTATATACCCCGTGGAGTTAGCTCATCATTAGGATTCTGTATAAATCAGGCACTGACGAACTGTTTGATTTCATTCATTTTATGTATTGAGAGAAAAAGTCTGCCAAAGCAGACAACCTGCAACACTCCAGGTTAGAAGAATATCCTTAGGTGCAAGGCTCAGTAATACAATACATGTCCTTTTCACATGCTTTATTTACCTCACAGCCGTCCCATGAGACAGACACACACACACACACACACACACACACACACACACACACACACACACACACACACACACACACACACACACACACACACACAGACAGAGTAGAAAAATGTGTGGCATTTTATCATGAACAAAAGTGGTGAAGTGGTCCTTTAAGTCCAAAAATCACACCTGTGTGAAGTGGGGGGCGCTAATATATTAAAGTCTAGCTCATGTTGCTATGATTAGGTGATGTGATGTAATGGTGATGACAAAACAAACATTCAATTATCTTTATTGTTAATGGCATTTAATGTTTGTGTTAGGGACAAGATGATGTACATTTTCCCGTCAAAACACATATCCGGTTATGGTGTTTGGATCCTTAAAAATAAGGGTTTCAGTGAAAAATGCTGTCGGTTAACGGGTGAATTAATGAGTTAATGCTGGTGGGGAATGTGTTAACAAGGCTGTCGACATGCAGTCACTTTGGCCGAACCGTCGTTACATTAACCAGAACACATGAAGCGTGGGGGGTGTTTCCTCGTCGATAATTAAATAAAGAACAATCTTCACGCCTCAGAAAAGGTCAGACTGGCACAGCCATGGATTCAGTGTGGCATATAGGAACAGTGGGAGTCCAGGAGCTCCAGGAGCAAAGTTAATCAATGCATTATGTTGTGCAACCCGCACCTGCATGGCCTGTGACAGTTTAAGATTGAGACTAGTCTCGGTGGTCAGACTGTAACTACAGTTTTCAAATGCTTCCGTCATAGACTAGTGTGGAATAGTTTGTCTGGCCACGCGAGACTAGATTGAGACTGAACTCTTGAATTGAGTCGCGCTACCCTGGAGAATTATAGCCGTCACAGATTCTAAAGCTGTTTAGCCACCCAGTAGTGGCTTCCTTCAATTAGTCAAAGTGCCATTCAGTGCAACAAGAGCAAAACAATGCATCATATTTTAACCCATTAAGACCAGGAAAGTCTATATGTTAACACCTGGAAAGCATCTGTGTGATTTTAGATGTTGCCATGTATATACCAACAATTATTTGAATATATATATATTTTTTTAAGGTTGGGATTTAGAAAGCCCTTTAAAATTGGCACAGGAATTGTCCTTGAGTACAGTACTTAGTTTAATACTTTCCACCACTGCTATATGGTAACCCTCTTTTTAAGTTAATTCTAATTGCATCGCACATACTCTCCATAGTCTCCAGTGACCTGTCTATATACAATGTAAAGCCTTTTCACCTTCTATCTTTGCAAACAAAAGGTCTAAGACCTTAAGGTCTAATAACCTAACTGACAGTAAAAGCGACACAACTTTTCATGTCCACACTACACCCTCGGGTAATTTCCCCTGTAAAGGCTGCCTTAATTGCAATGCCATGATTAAAGTAGAGAACGTTTTACATCCCAACAATAAAGTAAAGTAAACGGGAGGATATTGCAAGACCAAATACGTAGTCTATCTCCTTAAATGTCCCTGTGTTTTCTGCTACATAGGAAAAACGAAAAGGGAACTATAAGAACCATGCAGAATCACAGAACATAAAAGCAATATCAGAAGAACTACAGATGAAAAATCCGCTATAGCCAAACACAACAGTATTGGTTTCATGGTACATAATCTGTTCACCACTTCACCACTTCACCCCTTTTCAACCTATCTTCATATAATTGGTCCTCACTAATAATCATGATAAAATGGCACAATTCTTTTCTACTCATGTCTCATAGGAGGGTTGTGGGCAGTTCAGAAACCCGTCCACCAAGCTAATAGAAACAGCAGGCTAGTACTTAAAAGTTGCAATGCAAAAATGGAAGCCATCGAAATTGTGCCATTTTATCATGATTATTAGTGAGGACCAATTATATGGTGCAGGTTGAAAAGTAGTGAAGTGGTCCTTTAAAGAGAGGAGGGGACAGATTATTATTACAAAAAAAGAGGAATTTTGGATCCACTTCCTATAAACACAGAATTTCCAAAAGGTTTAAATGAAAAGTTGGTGTTTAAACTGTTTTTTATTAATTCTTCTGGTATTGTGTTTATTGTGTGATTATGTAACACTGTCTCTTCAGATATTGTTTTTATTATTATTATTATTATTATTGTAATTTATTAATGAACACAGCTGTACAGTTTTTGAATTGATCACACATGCACGCACACACACACACACACACACACACACACACACACACACACACACACACACACACACACACACACACACACACACACGCACGCACATTTGTGTTTGTAAATAGTAACGCTGACAAAATCTGTTTGGTAGACTGCTGCTGTGGAATCAAATCATTAGATAGATTTCTTTATTTTTTTAAGACTCTTACTCTTACTACCGAGAGTGTGGATTGTATAATTCCTTCTACGTATTATCTGAATCTGCACCCATTCCTTAACTTTTCCATGACTGTCCTTTAGTTGAAGTGACATGTCTCACATTGACACAGAATCTGACACATTTGGAGCTGATGGTCAAGAGTCAATTAATCCCCTGAACCAAGCAGCTCCATTAGCTCAAAGATAAAAGAATGTCGGTACTTTCGGGAAACCAGGTTTACATAAACATAAACAATTAACGACAGCTCTATAACAGAACAGAGAAACCATTTTTCTTTATACGCTTCATGGATCATACAGTACTTTTCTGACTGAGGCCTGATAGCCGAAACGTTTGTCACCCGTGTCAAATTATGAGCCATATAGAACAATGAAAAATGTATTTGTGAGTGCGACCCTCCGTGGTTTGATGTGGTATGGACAGTGAGCTGACAGGGCTGTGAGTTTGGATCTAAAGTGGGTCAGAGTCCGTCAGCATTATGTCTTTAGCACTTTTTAAATCCTCCTTTTAAGACCTTCAGTGCTGAAAGTCTAAAACCCTCCTAACATCTGACAGAAAGAGGTCAGGCAAGCAGGCACTGCAAGCAGGCACTGCAAGCAGGCAGGCAGGCAGGCAGGCAGTCTTTGATTGTATTAAATCTCTGACACAGAAATCTTCAATGACCTCTTCTCTTCTCCTCTTCTCTTTGGGGATGTTCAATATTGGCTTTTTTGCCGATATCCAATTTTCCGATAATACAATATCAATATCATATCAATATCATATCTAGTTCAGACCTCATAGATGCACAACAGACAGTATAACAAACAAGTTCATTCCTCTGCTGTAGATTTTTGTTTAGAAAATAAAATAGCGTGCATACAAACCAATACCGATATTTTACATCTCTTCTCTTCTCTTCTCTTCTCTTCTCTTCTCTTCTCTTCTCTTCTCTTCTCTGTGATCTAGTCATCACAACATGTAAACATTTTTCAGTTACTTTGTAGACTCCATCACATATGCCAGCACCACCCAACACCCCCCGCCAAAAAACTGCCCTTCAAAACCAACAAACTTGGCTTGCTTTAATCTCACATCAGGCAGAGGAAGCTTCCATCTGCTGGAGAGACGTGACAACATAGAAGTTCGGAGAGGAGAGGAGAGGAGAGGAGAGGAGAGGAGAGGACAGGAGAGGACAGGAGAGGAGAGGAGAGGAGAGGAGAGGAGAGGAGAGGAGAGGAGAGGAGAGGAGAGGAGAGGAGAGGACAGGACAGGAGAGGAGAGGACAGGACAGGAGAGGAGAGGAGAGGTGAGGGGAGAGTTTTGGAGTTGTGTGTGTGTGTGTGTGTGTGTGTGTGTGTGTTAGGGTTGTGTGTGTGTGCGTGCGTGCATGCGTGCAGGCCACTGACAAAGTGTCCCAGAAATGTCAAACGTAAACATTCCAAAGTGATCTCTGGAGTCAGACGGCAAAACATGTGTGTGTGTTTGTGGTTCTGTCTTCCACGCGCGCGCACACACACACACACACACACACACACACACACACACACACACACACACACACACACACACACACACACACACACACACACACGTACAGTGACATCATCATGTTCTCCTGCTGTCAGACCAGGAAGTGATCTCAGTGACCTAATAGAGGATGCAGCGTCTGATTGGTCTATCAGCGTGAGAAACACTTCCTCACACACAACACGCGCACACACTTACACACACCTCATACAGTAGTATAGTCATAGTGTATGTAGTCTTATATGGTGTATAATGTATTGTGAAGTTTGTGACTTGTGTGTGGGTGTGGCTGTGTGCGTGTATGCGCGTGTGTGTGTGTGTGTGTGCGCCTGTGTTGCAATTATTATCCTACTTAAAATAGTCCTAACAACTAATTTAACACTGATGCCATCTTTTTACGGGTCCATTTGGTTTCATTTTACACTCCCAAGAGTTAAATTATTCTCTCTGTTGGAGAGCTAATAGACCAGATGGACCACAAGCGTTTTACCTCCCAATCATCCACCTAATCCGTCTGTCTCGCTGAATTATGTTATAATGGGTCAACGCCATCAACATCCATCCATCCATCCATCCATCCATCCATCCATCCATCCATCCATTACATTTTAGCACACAGCACGTCACATTAATTTACAAAATAACAAAACCATATTAAACCATAAAAGTAAAATGCAGTACTAGCCTGGAGCTTTTCATAATTGTCTTCATAAGACCGTTTGTATTGAGACTGCCTGACACACAGAGGCAGCTGAGCAGCTCATTTCATTTGCGTCCTCACTTTTGTCTTCAATGTTTGTGTTTCCACATGTTGTCTTCAATGTTTGTGTTTAGTACTGTTTACACACTTTTGTCTTCAATGTTTGTGTTTACACAAACCCTCAAAGTTGGACAAATAGGAGCCCTCAAAAATCTCTCTCTGTTCCATCATTCTCTGTTTCGCTCTACTGCTGGAAGCTTCCATTGTAATGTTGTTGTTATCATATGTGAACTGCGTGTCGTGCCTGCGTAATGACGTAATAGCTGCGGGAATGATCTCAGAACATTTAAATTTATTGTAAAATCCAAATATTAACATTTCTCACGCTGAATACAATAATATAATGCATCGCAAACCGATTTTTGTTCGATATAATTAAATCAATCTGTCTGTCTGTTTTCTGTCCGTTCGTACAGTTGGTTGTATTAATATTGCATATGCCAGGTCAGACCCACCCACCTCTTTATCCCTGTCTCTAATTTCCTCTCCATCCACTCGTATTTCCCCCCTCCTGTGTTCCATCCTTGTTTTCCTTCCCTCTTTTACCCCCCATATCTCTCTCTCTCTCTCTCTCTCTCTCTCTCTCTCTGTGTGTTCTTGTTAATAGTCCATATGGCCGCCTTGCTTGCTGCCAGTTGATTTTTTACGACCGGAAATTGGCTTCTGTCTCCTCCCAGCATGCCTAGGGTGACGGCCATTTTTTAAACCGACAAACAACTCAGTGCATGTTAGAGGATATATCATATACTATAGATTCTATAGAACTAGACTATAGCAGGGGTGGACAGCATTTTGTCCCACGGGGCAATACTATCGGATTGAAACCTGAAATACATAGTGCTGAATTATGTTAAACCCTCATCAATTTGCGTTGGCGCTTTGGCATGGGGGTTGACGGAGGTCATATATGGAGATCTAAGGGTGGCAGCGGGGGCATAGTGTCTTGAGTGTACAGTACATGCAGGGTTTGATGAGGTCTGGCCATATATGGAGCGTGTCTTGAGTGTACAGGGTTTGATGAGGTCAGATCAACAGTTGGTATGTCAGAACAGGTCAGCTCTATATATGGAGATCTAAGGGTGGCAGCGCGGGCAGTGTCTTGAGTGTATACAGGGTTTGATGGGGGCCCAGGTAGGGCCGGGCCTTCATTTTCGGGCCTGTTCAGAACTGCCGGACACAGCTGCACTATTAAATAACTTTGGGGCAGGCCCGTCTAGAGTTTGAATGAACACTAACGGGTATCAGTCAAAAGGGAGACATCGAAGAGGAAGGACGGGTGGGGAGGGATCACATACAGTATGGAATGTCAGAACAGGTCAGCTCCATATATGGAGATCTAAGGGTTTGAGGTCAGATGTAGAGTTGCCTACCGGGCACCGGCTCCATGCAGATATAGGTGATGATCCAGTCTTCTCTATGTATGGATATCCAGTCGAGTTTGATGAGGTCAGTGTCGTGATCTTCATATATGGAAACGGCCATTATGTGGAGCGTGTCATGAGGCGTGATGGACTGACGGCCATATATGGTGGCGTGACTGACAGAGCGACGGATCGACGGGCAGGTTTTGCAGGTTTCCATAGTAATCCGCAACCTACTGTCGCAATAAACAGTCAGAACCCTGACTTTGTTTGACGCGAATGGAATTTTTTTCCAATATTGCTGCTGTTCATACAGTAGATCCTATATTGCTGAGGTTAAAAGGCTGTTATAGGTATAGCTGGTTCAGGGATTAGTGGAGTAGTCAATCACACTTGAATCTGAGGCTTCTTATTCATCATCATCATAATTTGCATTCCACAATGCTACACCAGACTTCCCGGTCCTTCATTGCCACCCCCAGTTCCTGCCGAAACACCGGCCCTTCATTGCCACCCCCAGTTTCTGCCTACTGAAGCATGTGTCACTAGCGATGAAATCAGGGAACGACAGCTTTCTACCTCTGGTCTGCCCTGAGGCAGGACTCCAGAGATGAAGGGAAGATATAACCTCATTGTAGCACTGTAGCAGTTGCCGGCAAACTGCGCTCTTCTGGATCGGACCAGTGAAGAAACACGGGGAAGGTTGCCGTATATTAGATTAGTCGATGGGTGGCACTTCCAAGACAGATTTTGCGCTCTCATTAGAAGGCGGGTGCCATACAACCGATTCTCTTGTTTCTTTGAAAGTGTCCATGTCTCGGAGCCATAGAGTAGAATCGGCTCAACGGTCGTCCTAAATATTTTTACTTTTAACATTTACTTACTAAGCTGGGATGACCAAATCTTACGCATGTCATTGCAGGCTGACCAGGCCATACACTTCCTAGTTTGAAAGTCCTTTTGGGAAGAAGATATATATGAGTGTTGCTAAGTGTTTTTATAATGTGGTTATTGTTGGATTTGCACATGTTTACGTATTCGGTTTTCGTCTCATTGAGATAATGACTTCTTATTAGATTCTTAGGTTATTAGGTTCTTCTTAAAGGCTTCTTATTAGGTTGTTCTTGCTTCTCACTTTAGTCCACTAGCATTCTAGTGACTAGAATGCTAATGCACTATTGCTTTGATCTAGCAGAGTCAGAGATGCAAAGCACCACAATGGAAACCCATGCCCAAGGTTCATCCCATCCTCACATTCCGCACACAGGAAGGATCGTATCAGACATTATATATGAAGCATCAGCATTATCCAGAGCATTTAAAAGTTGCGTTTAGAGGGGCACGGTGGCACAGTTGGTAGTGCTGTCGCCTCACAGCTAGAAGGTCCTGGGTTCGATTCCTGGGTGCTGGCGGCGTGTTTCCTCCTCCGCGTCATCAGTGCCCATACCCGAAGGCAGGGTTGGCGAAAGGGCCTTTCTGTGTGGAGTTTGCATGTTCTCCCCGTGTCCCCTAGGGTAGGTACCCTCACAAAAAACATGCAGTAATCCTGGTCCAACCAGGGAAACTCCCCCCTGTCAGGTGGAAAGGAGCAACTTGGACACTCAGGCATGAAGGAAGCATGAGTTCAAGTCCGTTGCTCTCCCCTTGTCCCCCATATATGGGGACTATAGGTTGGTGGAGGGTGTGTAGAGCCCAGGATCACATTAGATGATTGACACATGAGGTGAAAAATGGGTTACAAAATCGTGGGATAAAAAAATATTATAAAACAAATATGCGTTTAGGATGTCAGTGGCCCAGTTCGATGCTGTGTGTGTGTGCGTGTGTGTGTGTGTGTGTGTGTGTGTGTGTGCGCGTGTCTGCCTATTTTCACACCCAAGACTCTGCATGTTGCTCTAAAGTATTGTGTGCTCGTCAACGAGATTGATCAACTACTCAGCGGAGATTGGTGGAAAAACAAGTATACTGTATGGACACAACACTGCTCAATGGGCAAAAGACAGCTGTGAAAAACTGACACAATCAACCCCGGTCAGTGTGTTTTTTTTTTGGGGACTCGTAATGTCTCGGTCCACTCCTCAGTCCATGTTCTTTGTCTGTGTTTATTCGTTTTTGGACCTTACCTTTTCTATTCCTGTTCGGTTTTGGTCAGTTATGTGTAGTTTTCTGCCTTGGTGTTCTGTATATTATTGTGTAGTAATGTTCTGTGTCGTCCTGTTTTCATAATCTACCTGTCTTGTCTAACCAGTCCTGTGATTTGCCAGTGTCTCCACCTGTGTCCTCTAACTCCCCCATAGTCTATCCCAGTGTTGATTCTCTGTTGAGTTCACCTGTGTCTAGTTAGCACATGTTGTCTATATGCCCCGGTGTGTTCAGTTTGTTGTTTGTTTGTCTTTGTGTGTGTGACGTGGTTTGTTCCTTTTGTATTTGTTGTTCGTGATTTTCCCACTGGTTTTTTTTTGTTAATAATAACCCGTTGCATACCTTTACTCAGTGGAGTAAATGTCGAATATTTGGATCTGAGAGTTAGTGTAGTAGAAGTAAAAGTATTGAAAATACTTTTACTTAAAGTAAAGTACAAATATCTCAAAATTGTACTTACAGTAAGTACAGTACTTGAGTAAATGTATTTACTTTCCACCACTGCCTAAAGGCTCAATCATTTAACAAAGGACCCCTAGAAACGCCTCAAGGACCCCTTTGGGGGTCTCTGGGTCCCATGTTGAGAATCAGTGAGTGAAATATTCTATTGACAGAATGATGCTTGTTTGTAGAATGTATGTAATAGTAATATGATGTTCTTCTGTTAAAATGAAAGTGATCCTATATTCACATTTGATCATGTCTGGCAATCACTAGAGCTTTACAACTGTGTGTGCGTGTGTGTGTGTGCACGGAAGAGAAACGAGGCGATTACACCCTATTGCATCCAGATGGTTTCACTGAGATATACATCCCTCCTACTGTGCGTGCCTGAGTGCAGACTCACTGGAGTATACGAGAATATATTTTGCACACACACACACACACACACACACACACACACACACACACACACACACACACACAGATGATTCAAGCATCAAGAAGGTTTTATTTGTTGCCACTCGTACACAAAGTGAAATTGTATTTGCGGTCCTACTTTGTGGAGGTACTGTGGTAACTACAATGGCAATCTTACAATAAATGCAGGGAATCTCTTTACGTACGATATGGACCTCTTCGAGCTGGATAACAATATCTACTCAGCCAATAATAACCCATTCTGACCTGAGATCAGATTCATACGAGGTTTCCACTGGACACACACTGGTCTGATTAACCTCATTCTGACCTGAGATCAGATTCTGAAAAATGTCAGTCGTTCTTCGATATTTCAAAAATAGCAGACCTACAAGCTCGTATCGCGCCACTCGGTGGCGCGATATGAGCTTGTAGATCTGCTATTTTTCAATAGCTAAAGCATAACATGATGCTAACACCAAAATGGGTGCCCGGTCAGAATGTGATAACAAAGAATTTGCTCTTGGCATATCCCTAGATCTTTCTAAAGTAGCTAGGCGGGAAATAGAGGTGATAGTTCAGTTGGTGATACAAGCATGAAATTTGGTACAGATGACCTTTATATGACCATAATCGATAATCAACCTCGGGCCACGCAAAATTCCTCCATTTTCCAAGATGGCCGCCAATTTGCAATTGGACCTATACGTTTTGGACTACACCAATTCGCGGGGCCTATAAAACTTAGAATTTCCACTAATTTTGGTATAAGATATGTCCTGGAGGTATTTCTACCAAGTGAGATAAAACAATAACATTAGGTTCCAATATGGCGGTATATTTTTCAAAATGGCTGCTGAGAAATTACATAAATGTACATCTGCTCATGGTTAATCCACAGTTGGCGATACAAGCATGAAATTTGGCACAGATGACCTTTATATGACCATAATCGATAATCAACCTCAGGCCACCAAAATTCCTCCATTTTCCAAGATGGCCGCCAGTTTGCAATTGGACAGCTAGGCGGGAATAGAGGTGATAGGTCAGTTGGTGATACAAGCATGAAATTTGGTACAGATGACCTTTATATGACCATAATCGATAATCAACCTCGGGCCACGCAAAATTCCTCCATTTTCCAAGATGGCCGCCAGTTTGCAATTTGGACATACGTTTTGGACTACAACAATTTGCGGGTCTATAAAACTTAGAATTTCCCCTAATTTTGGTATAAGATATGTCCTGGAGGTATTTCTACCAAGTGAGATAACATTAGGTTCCAATATGGCGGCATATTTTTCAATATGACTCTTGGGAAACTACGTCTCCAACACTGAGCTTTGCCAGAAGGTTATCGTCCAGCAGGTTTTGGGCAATTCTCTGCAGCTTGGTAGTCATTGTGAGAGACATCGCTTCTCTCAGATTCTTCTTTGTGTCTGTCTGGTTACATATGAAAAACACTCCTGTCGTTTCATAATCAGCTTCTGCAGAAGTCTTATTAAGGCTGCTGCGAGTGAACTTAGCACAAGGTACTTCACACTTCTCTTCTGATGACTTGGACTTCCTTTTTCTTTCCAATTTTGTTGCTTTAAACTTCAGTTTACATGAATCATGGTATGTGGCTTTGTTCCTCTCAAGTGTCAACTGAATTCCATCACCGTCATCAAGTCGCTTGGGGTCAAACATTATTGGCATGCAATTCAGTTCGTAAAACTGGGGAATATTGGTAGCCAATGTCACATAACCACTGCTAGTGGCATCAACTAGCTTCTCAACTGTAGAACGCTGGCACAAACAGCACAAATTCCAATAGGTTGTACTAGATGTACTGTTTTCCTGTGATGAACATGATGGCATTTCTGCCTGTGTGTCCATTGCAATTTCGTAGGCCGAGGGTTTATCCTTTTACCACCAATGAAAAAAAAGATACACTTTACAGTATGGGATACAACTGGGCTCAGATAATAACATGACTATCCTACCCCCAGTCCGATCATTCATCCAATGCTATTTAATTCCTGTGTGATCTGTACACCGTCCGAAAGCCTAAAGCCCCGTCTTCCTTGGCTCGGCTCTCCCGCGCTGGCACATCCTGTCAATTCAGGTGCGGCTGTTTAAGTTTAATTTGGGGCAACCTAAACAACATTTAGGAAACTAGAAAAAATATTAATTAATAGCTAGCATTGAACCCCATGCTGAGTCTCACAGCTATAGTGTCAACCAGTGTGCCCTGGTAGTGCAATGACACTATACAATATTTAAAAATTGTCAATTGGGCTGGGAAGATTTTGAAAACCTGTCAGCCATCTTGAAATATTCAGGAATTCTGCGTGGCCCAAGGTTGATTATGAATTAGGGTGGTATAAAAGTGATCTGTGACAAATGTTTATATCACCAACTGTGCATTAACCATGAACAGTACATTTATGCAATATACCGGCAGCCATATTTGAAAAAATGCCGCCATATTGGAACCCAATATATATATTCTTTATTGTACTTAGTAGAAATACCTCCAGAACATATTCTCTTATATCAAATTGTGGGGAAATAAAATATTTACAGCCCCAGCAAGGTCATATAGTCCAAAACGTATTTACAGTTGCAGCCATTTTTAAAACTGGCGGGCCACCTTGAAAGAATTGGAATTCTGCGTGGCCCTAGGTTGATTATCGATTAGGGACATATGAAGGACATCTGTGCCAAGTTTCATGCTTGTATCACCAACTGTGGATTAACCATGAGCAGATGTACATTTATGCAATTTCTCAGCAGCCATATTGAAAAATATGCCGCCATATTGGAACCTAATGTTATTGTTTTATCTCACTTGGTAGAAATACCTCCAGGACATATCTTATACCAAAATTAGGGGAAATTCTAAGTTTTATAGACCCCGCCAATTTGGTGTAGTCCAAAACGTATGTCCAATTGCAAACTGGCGGCCATCTTGGAAAATGGAGGAATTTTGCGTGGCCCGAGGTTGATTATCGATTATGGTCATATAAAGGTCATCTGTGCCAATTTTCATGCTTGTATCGCCAACTGTGGATTAACCATGAGCAGATGTACATTTATGCAATTTCTGGCGGCCATCTTGGAAAATGGAGGAATTTTGCGTGGCCCGAGGTTGATTATCGATTATGGTCATATAAAGGTAATCTGTACCAAATTTCATGCTTGTATCACCAACTGACCTATCACCTCTATTCCCGCCTAGCTGTCCAATTGCAAACTGGCGGCCATCTTGGAAAATGGAGGAATTTTGCGTGGCCCGAGGTTGATTATCGATTATGGTCATATAAAGGTCATCTGTGCCAATTTTCATGCTTGTATCGCCAACTGTGGATTAACCATGAGCAGATGTACATTTATGCAATTTCTGGCGGCCATCTTGGAAAATGGAGGAATTTTGCGTGGCCCGAGGTTGATTATCGATTATGGTCATATAAAGGTAATCTGTACCAAATTTCATGCTTGTATCACCAACTGACCTATCACCTCTATTCCCGCCTAGCTGTCCAATTGCAAACTGGCGGCCATCTTGGAAAATGGAGGAATTTTGCGTGGCCCGAGGTTGATTATCGATTATGGTCATATAAAGGTCATCTGTGCCAAATTTCATGCTTGTATCGCCAACTGTGGATTAACCATGAGCAGATGTACATTTATGCAATTTCTGGCGGCCATCTTGGAAAATGGAGGAATTTTGCGTGGCCCGAGGTTGATTATCGATTATGGTCATATAAAGGTCATCTGTACCAAATTTCATGCTTGTATCACCAACTGACCTATCACCTCTATTCCCGCCTAGCTGTCCAATTGCAAACTGGCGGCCATCTTGGAAAATGGAGGAATTTTGCGTGGCCCGAGGTTGATTATCGATTATGGTCATATAAAGGTCATCTGTGCCAAATTTCATGCTTGTATCGCCAACTGTGGATTAACCATGAGCAGATGTACATTTATGCAATTTCTGGCGGCCATCTTGGAAAATGGAGGAATTTTGCGTGGCCCGAGGTTGATTATCGATTATGGTCATATAAAGGTCATCTGTACCAAATTTCATGCTTGTATCACCAACGGAACTATCACCTTTATTCCCGCCTAGCTAATAGTCCAAAACGTATTTACAGTTGCAGCCATTTTTAAAACTGGCGGGCCACCTTGAAAAAATTGGAATTCTGCGTGGCCCGAGGTTGATTATCGATTAGGGACATATGAAGGACATCTGTACCAAATTTCATGCTTGTATTACCAACTGAACTATCATGCATTGAAAACAGCAATTTCCCGCCTAGCTAAAGCCTTTGATACCGTTTATGCTAACGGTTGTTTTTCATCAAAAGTTAAGATGTCATGTATATTGTTGTTTGTCATACCTTATGTTTGATTATGATGATGATGTTTAACTTAACTACTTGTTTATTATTTTAGGTGAGATCCTTATATAATGGTTTCCTTTCTCACCTACACTTAGGTTGACAATATCAATATCAATCATTGCTGTTAGAGTGTTTGTTTAGCAAACACTCTTTTTTGGGGGTTTTTTCATGTCAAGGATGCCAATGTCATCCAATCAGGATAAATAACTCGTATACATATAGGATACAGCAGTGGTTCCCAAACGTTTTAGCTCAAGACCCAAAAGAGAAATTAGATGCTTGTCTGGGACCTCATTTACTGTATTTATTAAAATATTTATTTATCATATACTTTTGAAAAACTGTCTGATTTGAATTGTTTTGAATTGATGAAAAGTTGTGGTTACTGTTGTTTAAACGGTAAACAAATCGCCTCATATAAGAACTGTGTTCAAATCATCCCAGCAGTTGCACTCATGGATATGACGAATCAACTTTGCCAAATTAGTTACATTTTCGCTAGAAACAGACTGTATCAAATATGAGTGACTGACTGTTGTAAACGATATACAGAGACACCTCTCTGTCAAATATAGTTTGTTTATTTTTGGACCTATCTTATATGAGACGATTTTAAGATGACACAATGTTATTCTCCATAGAGAAAAACATCTGTGAACCTTGGAACCAAGGGATGAGCGAGTCACGTCAGGACTTCAGCATTCTATGCTTTCATTATAAGCTGTAGCCTTTGATTGCATTTGAATTAAACCATAATACGTTGATACATAATATTGTAAGTGTAGTGGTGATAGAAAATGTAATGACAAGCACAATCTCTTTTTTCAAGAGCCGCCACTCAGTGCACATGAACAATTTACAATTTAGGCATTTAGCAGACGCTCTTAATCCAGAGTGATTTACATTAAGCAAGAACAAAAAGCATGGCAATACATCTTAGCCGGGGAGCTACAGGCCCAAAAGCTCAAGGAATAAAGATTAACCTGTGATGTCATGACATGTGTTTTATTTTTGGTTTTTTCTATTCACTTGGTCATTAAGGTCCACAGAATGAGAGGTCTGCTCTGCTGGAAACATCGCGGAAAAAGGTTTTTGTATACCACACTGTCTATGGTGTGGTATACAAAAACTTTTCCCCGCGTATAAGGCAAAATGTTCCAAATGTCATCATACTTTAAGTAGCATGTGACATGTCAAACTAGGGTGTTTTCATGATTCTGAATCCATTCCAAGCATTAGTTTTGCACGAAAAACACTCCTTGGCCTAAATTCAGCCATAGCCACTTGCCCAAATGTGCGCAAATGTGCTGACCTCATCACATTTGTGATAATGGCTATGGCCGTTTTTATATTGGTTGTCTATATGGTGTCGTATACAAACCTTTTTTTCGCGATGTTTCCGGCAGAGCAGACCTCTCATTCTGTAGACCTTTATGACCAAACAAATAGAAAAAACACACATAAAGACTATGTCATGACATCACAGGTCCTCTCAAATTTTGAAAATGTTGAATTTTGTAATCTGCCGCCGTACCGGGGAGGCGCTTGGACATCATTACCTGACATAAATATACATAATACACCCAATGATAATAGACACTTCATGGAGTATATAGACCACTTTGAATTATAACAAATCAGTTCTGAATTGGCTGAGTATGGCCCGTGCAAAACTTACAACAACCAAGATACATTTGTGGGAGTGAGTTCTGCACCAAAAATTGCAGACCTACTGTACAAGCTCCAAGTGTCGCGTTACAAATAATGGCCCTATAGCATTTAAACCAGGGTCTATTATTTGGTGTCAGACCCCAGCGGTTATTAGGTAGGCTAGTCTGTACTTTTAACGCTGTTACCCACAACTGCTCCAGTGGCTGACAGAGAGAAATGATGGGTAAAAATGTAAATGTAAATGTTTTTTTGTTTTTTTTTTACATGCTATGCCTTTAATGTCTATCAGGCCTTAATTCCATCAGCACTTGAATGCTGTAACTCTTTCTACCCTGCGTATTGATCAGTTGTCAGTCGGGCGTCTGTGGCTGATTCAAAATGCGACCGCTCGCCTCCTCACTGGCACTAAAAGGCCGCGATCACATTAGCCCCTGTCCCTGGCCTCACTTCACTTAGAATCGATTCCAGGCTTCTTTTTATTTGTTTTTAAATCATTAAATGGGCTGGCTCCGCTGTTACACCTCTCTGAGCTCCTGGTTCGGAGGTCTGCAGACAAGCACAGGCCAGTGGTAAAAAGTAACTAAGTGTTAACAGAGCGTATACATTGCAGTATTGATACTTTTAATTGAATGAAAAATTTGAGCACATTTTCCACCAGATGCTGGTCTTTGCTATAGGACCAGCAAGAAGAACGGGATTGATTGATTGATTGCATACTTTATTAACGGTTTGCAAAAAGTTTGCTTCGTATGGGTGTGTTTATGTTGTCTTGCTGTGTTTCTTTGTCAATGAGCCATCGCATTTCCAAACACTGTTTGACAAACAGCACTGCTGCTGTTTTCTAGATGTTCTGAACACAAGTGAAGACAATTGGCGCTGGGGAGCGATAGGTAAATCCTGATGAAAATCAGATTTGGCATCAATGAGTCAATGTGGGCGAGACGTGGACCGTACATTTTCTTACACACCGTATGAGAAATGTTGAGCTGGCAAGTTGTTGTGAATCCACAAGGCAAAAACAAACCTGGAGAAGATCAATCGAGACTGAGGCAAAGACAACTAGACTATTGTCGTGGGCCCAGCTGAAGGAAACTTCCCAAAACATGCAGTGGTGTTTCCAGGAATTATATTTTGGGCAGGCAAGATGTGTTAATTGTCGTCGTCCCGCGCACAATCAGTAGCACTAAAGGTTTTCAAAGAGATATACCTGCCAGACAGTAGGATACAAAGGCTGAAAGGCATGCATTTGCATTCGAATGGGTGATTGAGGGTCGTGCTCTATACGCAACGGCCAATCCGCTGTCCACTAATAGTTCTCAGGTCTTGTTTTTTTTGTCCTAGTGTATGGATTTTGGCCAGTCAGAAAATGTATTTGGACAGGCGGACGCCTGTCCTCGCCTTATTGTAGATAAGCCTCTGGTCCGATGGCGGAGCCTTATGCTCCATAGGAGCCTAGAGGAATACAATTACATTAGTCAACTGCATACTGATAGAACTCTGTGATCAAATGTCACAGGTGCAGATAGAAAAAACTAGGAATCATGTTATGAAGACTACACACAGAAAAAGCGTGGGTAGTTTTTTCTACTCAATCATAGGATTCCCAAATATTTTACCCAACCTGAGTTAAAATTGGGTTATTGGATTATTTTTGTGCAATCCAAGTACTGGGTTAAAATATTTTCAAAAATATATTTTCATCTACCCACCTATTTTGGCAAATTATTTTGCAGCTCACGGCAAAGTTTCTTCTTGCATTATGGAAAGAAACTTTATGAAACACACGCGTGTGAGGCACTCCCAGCATAAATAGATTTTATATTGACATTGCTTACACTAAAGTTTTTAATTAAAAACGTGCGCTCGCACACACACACACACACACACACTACATACAGTTCATGTCCTACACCACCGAGCTACTGCGTTTAGTTTTTGAAGCTTTGTTCATGAACTAGAACATCCTTACAGTATAGCCTATGTGTTAGTCAATGCCTTAGGATGGGAACAGTGATTTCACTTGACAGGCATGTGTTGCCCAACCTGCTCCTGTTCTTCAGATGGTGGTGGAGACAGCGGAGAGGAGTCCTAGCATTTAGGTATAGGAGTTAATAGCCCAGATGGTCCGACCACATGACTTTATACCTCCATTCATCTCTCTCTCTCTCTCTCCCTCTCTCCGTGTGTGGTAGGAGTTAATAGCCCAGATGGTTTGGACCACATGCACTTTACCTCCATGGCTACGATCATCTATCTTTCCATCTCTGTCTCTGTCTCTGTCTCTGTGTCTGTCTCTCTCTCTCTCTCTCCATCCCTCAGTTCAATAAGCTTCATTAGCATGCTGCGTCCATATTGTCAGATCATTAGAAAGCAGGCTCTGGGGCTGTGTCGATAGTGTGTTTTAAAGGGCCATGCCAGCCACTGACTTAAATATCTTATCAGTGATGATGAGATTCACAAGTTCTGTGCAGTGTTCATTTTGAAAGCACATTGAAAGCACATTTTGATTTAGTTTGTCATGACTTTTGAATAAAATGTCATTTATTTTAGTAATCTGAAAAGGATTAGTTTTAGTCTAGATCTGGTCCATAGCCTTCTACTGCTCCTACGATTCTGCCCTGCAGTATAGGGCCTATCAAAATCTCCCAGAGGGGGCGTTAACATATGTGTCACGTGGTATCGGCCGCCATCATCGATGGCATTTCTGGTTTGTTTACAGTCAGCGACTATCCGTGTGCGTTCTTTTTTTAAACACCAGAGGGAGTTCAACAAACGAGAAACTTGCAAACTGACATCTCACAATGGTGCAGAGTTGCTCAGTATAAGTGCAACAGCAGGCGGTCAGATCGAGGGAATGGGAAAGAAAACGGCATTGGATTTTTCCTAAATAATATTATTTAATTCGTTCAGAGATAGACTGATAGCCCCCCGCGCCCCTCTCACACACACACACACACACACACACACACACACACACACACACACACACACACACACACACACACACACACACACACACACACACACAGACACACAGACACACACAGAGAGAGAGTGTCTCTCTCTCTCTCCTCAAAATATGCCCACAATCCTGTCGTTTTCTCCAAGCCCCGTTGACGCTGCGGTGACATTGTGAGATGTCAGTTTGCAAGTTTCTCGTTTGTTGAACTCTCTCTGGTGTTTAAAAAAACGCACACGGATAGTCGCTGACTGTAAACAAACCAGAAATGCCATCGAAGATGGCGGCCGCTTACCACGTGACACATATGTTAACGCCCCCTCCGGGAGATTTTGTTAGGCCCTATAATCGAAATCAGACCAGCCTCTCCTCTTTAGCGTAAATAAAAAGAACGTTTTTGCTATACTCACCAAAACAAAGGTGGGTTGTGTCATTAGAAAGCCTACTTTCCTTAGTGGACACACTCTGAGCCCCCCACCACACGTATAAACGGTACTTTTTGGCCAAAAGGGGATTTTGTTTCCACCTGAAAAAAAATAATACTTTTAGTTACTCCATGGCGCCCTCGACCGATATTGCCCAGAGAACTGCCTCATAGAGAATATTTTTCCTCCGGTGAAAAGAAATCCCTTTCTGGCCCAAAAGTACCGTATATACGTGTGGTGGGGGGCTCAGAGTGCGTCCACTAAGGAAAGTAGGCTTTCTAATGACACAACCCGCCTTTGTTTTGGTGAGTATAGCAAACACGTTATTTCTATTTACGCTAAAGAAGAGAGGCTGGTCTGACTTCGATTTGAGATTTCAAACCGAAAGTCCCATAGCCTTATACTGCAGGGCAGAATCGTAGAAGCAGTATAAGGCTATATGGACCAGAGCTAGTTTTAGTCTAGCTTTGCCTTTAACTAAATGTCATAAGATTTTAGTCGACTAAATCTACAGTTGATTTTGTCGACAAAAATGTATTTTGGCGTCCATTGATGGCTGATTTTACACTTGGTTGGATACTGAATATAGCCTGCAAGCTCACAACGCATTGCAGCTTGTAGAACTGCACTAGTATAGATCTCCTCTATTCCCTTAGTTTGTATTTAGTTTATCTGCACTATAGGTCTCCACTAGTCCCTCCCTCCCTAACATTTTAGTCTAGTTTTTATTTGTTGACAAAATTGTCAATGTATTTTTGTCTCTGGGTCTTATTTCATGTTAAACAGTAACTATAGGGCTTGGCTTGTCCCCTTTCCAGTCCTTTAATTCGTCCATGTGTTCAGCGCGTGGCACACAATGCCATGGGAAGTCTTACACATGAAGTCTACACAATTAGGGAATGTAGAAGAAGTTATTATTGTTACCAACATCAATCAAAACAGCATGGAATTGTGGACAAAATCTTATCCAAAATATTCTTTAGTTTTGGGTCTGAGAGGCAAAATCTCATCAAATGGTTGTCCGTGGCTGAAATGCTGAATAAATAATGCATGGACCATAATATGAAAAGGGTTGAAAACTACCATAGGGGAATCTTAGCTCATGTCATATAAAAACTGTGTTACAGAAATAAAATAAAACACCCCAGCGATTTTAATCACTTCAGAATATAGATTTTCAGCCCGCTATGCAGCCTTCAAACCGATAAGAGCAATGGTCACCAAAGTATAGCTTTCTCCTCAACAAATCAATTTTTATTTTAATTCCAGACCAGATCATTCTTAGTACTCCCCGCCCCATTCCCCCCTTTCTCTGGTAATCTGTCTGTATGTCTGTCAATATCTACCTCTGTCTTTATTTCTTTGAGTTCTCTCTCTGTTTTGTTCTCTCTTTCTCTCTGTTTATAATTCATCGTCATCGTTTGTTCAGACATTCAGGCCAAGGGGAACACACGCATGTGTGTGCGTGCGTGCGTGTGTGCGATATCAGCTGTCAGTCACCTCTAATTGGCCTGTCTGTGTCAAATGACAATGTAACAATAACATTCAAAACACACACACACACACACACACACACACACACACACACACACAAACACACACACACACACACACACACACAGAGTCAATAATGAGATGACCTTTCTCTCTTATAATTTTTATCCCACGATTTTGTAACCCATTTTTCACCCCTGTGTCAATTATCTAATGTGATCCATGGGCTCTACACACCCTCCACCAACCTAGTCCCCATATACAGTATGGGGGACATGGGGAGAACTCATGCTTCCTTCCTTCCTTGAGTGTCCAAGTTGCTCCTTTACACCTGACAGGGAGGGAGTTTCCCTGGTTGGACGTAGCTCGTGGAAGGAACACGTTATTCCAACCAGTTCCTTTCCCCTCCATCAGGCGCCCCGGCTGGCCAGGGGGAGGCAGTTTAGAGACCTACTGCATGTTACTGGATGTTTCTTGTGAGGGTACCTACCCTATAGGGGACACGGGGAGAACAACAACAGAAAAGCCCTTTCTCTAACCCACCTCGGGTATGGGCACTGATTACGCGGAGGAGGAAACACGCCGCCAGCACCCACAGCGCCCCGAGCGGGAATCGATCCCAGGACCTTCTAGCTGTGAGGCGACAGCACTATACCAACTGTGCCACTGTGCCCCCATGAGATGACCTTTACACTATAAGAAAAAATTATCATTCTCTAGCACAAAAAATAAACCTTAAAAGCTAAAAATGATAGGCCTATCATCATCTGCTAAATTAATTAACAAACAATCAAACAAAGAAAAACAGGTCATGAAGATTAACTCAAAGCAGTGCATGTGCAGATGTGCAGTATTTCCGATTAATTAAAAAAAAAAATTGTAATATTGAAACATTTGGACAGAATTGACATACCGGTACATACATCCAAAATAGGGATGCTAAACCATCGATGGAATTTAATTCGAAATAAAATGTATATTTATATTATTATTGGTTTTTCATTGTATTTGTTATAATAATTATTATCAATTGAATCATTACTATTATTGTTATTATTATGGCCCTCATTTTTAAAAGCACTGTCTTGTTTAAGTCAGGTTTAGTCCATTATTCTATAGTGCCCTAAAGACTCACCATGTTTATGGTCAGCTTCCCAAAGTTGGGGTCGGGACCCCACATAGGGGTCGCGGTACACTGATGGTGGGGCGCACATTCTTTTTTGGGTAATCACAAATATTTTACACATCTGAATAGAATTCATTGGGACAGACATCAAGGCCGACAGATCGAGCAGAGACCCAGATACAGATGAAAACAGAGTTCTAGACCAGGAATTCGGAGAGTCAGAGAGACACGTTTTCAAGACAGACAGACAGACAGACAGACAGAGATGTTGCCATGCTGGACAATGACCAAAAACAAAGCAGGACACCGTGTGTCCCCTCCTCCTGGTCGGGACTTCAGGGGGACAGTCCTCTCCTCCGGTTGTCACCACCGGGGGCAACTTGGTCCACCTCACTGAGACCAGATTAATAGTTTAACTCGTGCTTTTAAGAAGCTATTAAGAAGCTCTGTTGTTTCAGGCCTGCAAATGTCAATTGAAAAATATCCATATATGGGCATAACAGGGATTGTATTAGGGCATTGTTGTACTGGGAGCTGACCTACAACCACAGAATATCACATACAGCACTGTTAATGTATTTCACAAGTTCTAGATTTGTTTCCAGACTGGGTTTCTCATACAGTACGTCAAGTGACCTGTATTTGTAAGCACATTTAAAAACAACAGAAGTTGGCAGAAAGCGCTTTCCATTCAAATTGACATCATATAGACCCCATCAAATAAAACATAGGTAAAAGTAACAATGCACTGTTCCAACTGGCATCAGTTGGAACAGCACAACAGCTGCTGCATATACAGCAGTATTGTGCCTGCCATAACCGTTTATTGTGACCGAAGTCGCATTTACTATGAAATCCTGTGTCTCACATCCGTCACACTACCACATAGATTGCCAATCCATCATACCTTGTGACATCACGTGACATCACAGAGGCCCTTAGATCTCCATATATGGATCTGACCTCGTGACATCATGTGACATCATGGAGACCCTTAACGCCTCCATATATGGTCACACCTAGATCACGACACTGACCTCATCTAACCCTGGATATGGAGAAGACTGGATCATCACCTAGATCTGCATATATGGAGCCGGCCAGCAACTCTTGTTGATCTGACCTCGCTCGAGCGCCCAGCAGTCTGCCGTCTGCCATCACCCAGGCGGATGCGTGCACGCGACCTCGTTATAGATACAAGAGGCCATACACCTGCGTTGCACCCGTCAGTTCATACCAATATGCCCATATATGGAAATCCCTGATGTCAACACTATGAGCCCATTATACTATATGGGCATGCCCATATATGGACACTTTCTGATTCATGACGGGCCACAATGGTCTGTCGGCCAACTCCTCGACCCATTTGCCAATTGAATACAGGATAAGAATAGGCCCCGCCCACATATATATGTGTGGTGGAAATTACAGCCAAAATATACAGTGCTAGTCAGAATACCCTAATAATAAAGTCTGACATCAAAGACTCCATATATGGGCGTTGGTGACTCATTGTGACATCGGTCTGATGACAGATTATAGCTTGAGTCACACGAGCACTTCTGCAATAATCTTCAGGCAAGAACCTTCAGTCAAGAACCTTCAACGAATCTCACCAGAGCCAGAACTGTACACATTAAACAGTACACTGCACTATCAGATCTCAAATTCAAATCACTTCCTACCCGACATACAGAGGTTGGTCCGAAACTCAACGAGTTTGAGAGAATGCAGTGGTTGTTGTTTTTGCTGGGGATCTTCCTCCTCCTCAGCACCGTGGGATGCTTCCCGCTCAGTGGGAGCAGCTCCATGGAACCGGTCATCGGCCTGTACGGAGAAACCATTGTGGTACCGTGTCGTTTTCCTCCCGGACACAAATTGATCTCCACCACATGGAAGCATATGCGAGACGACGGCAAGTCTACGAATGATCTGTTGAGCAACAACCCACGTGTCAACATCTCCGATTCCAGCCTCCTGATCAGCCAGGGGACACTGACGGACCAGGGGCTCTACACCTGCATGGTGACCTTTACGGACGAAACATCGGAGTACCCGCCCTTGCACCAGTACTACAACGTCGTTGTTTACAAGAAGCCAGCGTCCCCTGAGATTACGGACACAGCGGAATTCCTGGAGATGGGTAAACTCACGCCGCTGGGAACGTGCACGGTGAAGGACGCTATCCCCGCTGCCGATGTCATGTGGCAAAAAGATGGCCAGCCGTTGGTGGCCGATGGGACGGACGTCATTGTCACCTCCACCGTGAAGGAAGACTCCACCACAGGGCTTTTGACCACGACCTCATCTCTCCAATACATGGCATCCAAGCAGGACGTCGATGCACGTTTCTCCTGTCTGTCCAACCACAAGCTGGGCCCAGCGGAGTCCGAGCTTCTGACTGTTCCTGTTCATTATCCGACCGAGAGGCTGAGTCTATCGGCGACACCCGAGGGTCCCTACGCAGAAGGGGACATTGTGACACTGAAGTGCCACGGAGACGGTAACCCTCCTCCCAGCAGCTACAACTTCCACCTCAAGAGCCGGACGGTTTTGGTGGAAAATTCGAACAGTTACACCTTGCCGAACATCACGCGAGACAGTGCCGGAGAATACAAGTGTTCGCTGGTCGGCAACGAGGAGGAGATGGAAGCTTCACTCAACATTTCTGTTGACTATTTGAACTGGAGCGTTTACATAGTTGTCATTGTGGGGCTTGTCCTAGTCACTGTTGCTGTGGTGGCGATGACGGTCTACTGCCTCCACGCTAAAAGACGCAAAGGAGAATGGATGCCTGGTGTGAAGAGGGAGAGGAATAGTATCTACATTCCCACTGTGAAGAAAGAGTTTCAGGAATCTAGACGTGTTGAAGTCTAAAAGGGCTAAGTGGTTCTCAAACTTTAGCTCGAGACCCAGAAGAAAACTATAGTGAAAATAGCCGAAGCACACAATGACTCAAAGTTTTCATATAATTGTAGTGAAGTAAAAGTGGGTCAAAGATGAGATGTGAAATTGTGTTGTGTGTGTAACAGTGTTATAATTACACCATAATGTAATACAAATAAGTGTTTCTACCTGACTCCATTATCCATGTATATAATATACTGTATAGTAGCCTACAGTACAATGCATTAGTGGTCACAGCTCCTTTGATTAATCTCCTCCTGTCCCCCGTATACAGTAAATGTCCTGCCACACCGCCTTGTCTATTTACGTATTGGAATGAGGTGGGTGTCTATTGTTATTTTTCTTGTCTCATTTAGTCAGAATTATTGTCTCCAAAGAAAGTTTCTAATTATTTGTTCGGCCCAAAAAATTGTGTTTAATTGTCATCATCCGAGTTGGCTTTGTCCGAGGCTTTCAAGGTCTTTCAATAAATACTTTCTGAAACGTCTATGGGAGAAATGCATGGGAAATTCTCTTCCGGGCCGCTCGTCGTGAGCGGGACTCCGACGCTCTACACTATCAGTGTAGACGGAAGCGGTGCCATAATGGACATTAGGGTGAGGAGCAATTATTATGAAGATAAGGTTGAAAATAGGTGAACTGCTCCTTTAAATAGGTTTTATGCTAATGAACATTTAAAGCACCCTGATAGAGGAGGATACGAGTGAATGGAGAGAATTAGAGAGAGAGAGAGAGACGGTGGAGGGATGAGAGGTTGAAAGACAAGGTCAGCCAAGCTGCTGAGTTGAGCACAAAATCAACACCTCACTATCTGTGTGTGTGTGTGTGTGTGTGTGTGTGTGTGTGCGTGCGTTCGTTCGTGCACATATGTCTATTTGTACTTTGCTGTCCATTAGTGTAATTACATATAGTCTGTGGGTGCAACAGTTAATCAAGCTAATTTAATTCATTATAAAAATAGGAAATGTTAATAAAACAATCCGTTTTACAAAACAAATAAGAAAAAAAGCTTACACTGGCATGGTGACAGATTGTAGATCAGCAATTTTAAAAAATGTATGTGTGATATTTTTCAATTCAATGTGTCAAGTTGTCTCAAGACACTTTACAAGTCGGTCTCTAGCAAGCAATTTTGTGACAGTGGCAACGAAAAACTCCCTCTTAACTGGAAGAAATGTCAGGCAGACCCAGACTCTAGGGTGGGCGGCCATCTGCCTCGACTGTGTTGGTGGGAATGAAAGACAGAGAGAAGGAGAGACAGAGAAGGAGATACAAGCAAATGCAACTTAGCAATGACAACCATACTGATAAGTATACAGTAATAGTATAAGATAGTATAGTATAACAATACTAGTCGCCAAAATTGTGTTAAAAATATCAAAACACAGAAGAAACGATTAACATTGAAATGCTAAAGTACCACAAGCAAGTCCTATTTTACACTATTAAAAC
>NC_137878.1:32485621-32513121 GCF_963924005.1 Protomyctophum bolini | reverse complement strand
CTTGACATTTCTCCGGTCAGCGTTCTCTTTTACCCCCCGATCTTCAAGCTCACAACGCCTTGGAGCTCTGAAGATGCATGTGGCCCACCCATCTGACCACTCATTCACCGCCGCTTCTAAGTCTATTTCTAAGTCTAATCAGGCAGTTAAGGGCAGATGAAAATTGGGTGCATGCATTGGGTTGCTATGCGATTGAGTAAACAGAAAATGAACTGGAAACAAGACCCTCAATTATGTCTGCCAGACATAGCAGCATCCAGCAGCCCAACCCAGTAGCCACTGTGAGTGGCAGTGGGGCAGTTCCCACAACATCATTTACTGATCTGTCCCTATCGGGTTGCAACTCGGACGGGGCTGAGTCGGCTCAAGCGAACTTCGCAACGTTCGCCACGTCAAGTCGCTCGCTTTGGCTCTCGTTGCTCAAGTTCGTTTGAGACGGCGCCCCTCCGTCTAAAACTTTACTTTATCGTCAAAAGAATGTCCACGGTCGTGCAAAAAATAATCTACAAAACTACAGACTTCTCAAAACAAACTAATTAGACACCTATAGGACTCACCTAACCCCTGCGAATGCAAGTTCGATCCTGCACTTGCATTTTAAAGATATATATTTCTTGCCTTCATTGATTAATGTTTGGACAGGAAAGGGAGAGAGATATGGGGGGAAGACATGCAGCTTTATTCTTCTTAAATTTCCTGAAAACTATAAATGAAAGTGTTTGTTTTGCACCATTATAATAAAGAATACTGTATTGGCAACGATTTGATCAACAACACTCTTATTCATGATTATTTCTAACTTTTGCCTCGATTATTGTATTTCTTCATTTATTTACATTATTTAGTTTTTTTGTTTGTGTGTTTGTTTTTATAACGCACTTTATAACACAAGTGTTAATCGGACTAATACATTTAGTTGAATATATTCGATTTTTCTTTTTCGATTTATTAATACATGAGAAAATAATTAGCGTCAAAATCTACACGGTGCCATGCCCTATATGGCTGTCGTGCACGTTACCGACACTGTGAGGAAATGCAACCCGACGCCTGTGAATGGGAAACACTAAATGGTTGAATTAACACCATGAGGTTCAGGTGTGGTCGAGACGATCGCTCATGCATCATTATCTCCTAACGACCAGTCAATATCTATCTAAACCACCGCTTCCCAAAACACTGGCTCGGGACCCATTTGTGTAGCCTGGCTAATAAGTCAGACCCAGACTACCATTTGTGAGTCCCTTTAATTTTTGTTTCCTACATTATGTTTTTATTTTTATAATTATAATTATTTTATTATAATAATAATAATAATAATAATAAGAAGAAGACCTACGCTGTAGACGGTATAATTAATTTTTGGCGGAAGTTGCGCGGGATTTTGGTGGAAGTACCGCTCAAGGAAATGATGTTGAGGCTTTACAAATCTGTTGAAACTTGAAATGTAGACTGTAATAGTTACATCAGCATATGTACATTTGATTATAACAAGTTCTATCCTAATGATTAATTGGGTAAAATAATTAGGGAAAAAGGTAAGTTTCATGAGTCTTGCCAATAACGTTACAAAAACTTTCAGTTCTGCTGGAGATTTAGGCAAAGTTAGCCCGAGAAATGCAAAACACTGCAGTAATGGCATTACGCTAAGTGTCCCAGTTCTTCTTAAACTTATCTCCATCCGCTCATTACTGACTTCTACCGACTTATAGTACTCACTTTTTAATCATATTAATTATGTATTTTCTCATATTTCTTCGCAGGTTGTGTTTGAGGCGACTGTTTCAGAGGAGCGTCAGGGCTACATGGCTTTGGATGACATCGTGCTGTTAAACTACCCTTGTTGTAAGTACCCTCCACACCCTGTTAAACTACCCTTGTTGTAAGTACCCTCCACACCCTGTTAAACTACCCTTGTTGTAAGTACCCTCCACACCCTGTTAAACTACCCTTGTTGTAAGTACCCTCCACACCCTGTTAAACTACCCTTGTTGTAAGTACCCCCCCACATACCCTGTTAAACTACCCCTGTTAGTACTGTAAGTACACCCCTAAAACCTAAGAACACTCACTAAACTGTGTGACCCGTTTCACAAAACATAGATGGCACATTAGCGTTGGGGACCGCAGGCATTTTGTTTTCTAAATAAATAAAATCGCACAGATTTTTGGGGGCATGTTGAAAAAAATGAAATTTATATCGGCAAGATGACGTCTTCCGTTTACTGCCCTAAACAAACATTATAGTCCATAGAGTTGGCTGGCACGAATTACATCATAACCACCCTAAAACGTTTCTAAACAAACCAAAAGTGGAATATCTTGTATTTCGCTAACCAACAACAGTGCAGACGGACGTCGCTCCAAATGAATATTGGAGCGACGTGAATGAAACAAGTGTTGTGATTGGTCGAAAAAATCGTATCCGGGGGAAATACATCTGACGGATGGTCCGGCCCGACACTTCCGCCGTTCTCTTCGCAGATGAGTAAGCCTGGGTCTCTAAGGAAGATGCCGTCTGAGAGAACTCATTTCGGCCGCTTGTATCCGCGACCTTATTCTTTCGGTCATGACCCACACTTCATGACAAAATTAAAATCAAAGAAATTCCATAAATTAGAAAACAAATGTTTAAAAATAACTGAAAATAGCCAATCTACAAGCGTCGTGTTGTGAGCTTGTAGATCTGCTAGCCTATTTTCACTGGGGTTGGGTCTTGGCGTTGAAACCTTTGGGAACAACTGGGCTACAGGATAAACAGCGGAATGGGAAGTGATGACACACACAAAAATCTGCGTCCGTTTAACCTGACTGCGGAACATTAAAAAACTATTCAAATGATTTCCAGTGAGTGAGATTATGTATTTTGTTGAGTACAATTGGAACTGGGACACTAAAGTTTAACACTATAATTGGGTTCTCTCTCTTTGATTGGATGAAATTGTCAACCCACCCCTGAAAATGTATTTTCTTTTTTACAGTTTTTCACGATTGTTAACACACGTTTTTCACAACCTAACAGCATTCTCAAAACTGCACACACAAAACTGAAAACCTCACACACAAAACTCTAAACCCTGACTCTCCTTTTCCATGATGTTTTCATTAGGTACACACAGCCATATTTGCAAATGACACACACATATACCATTCATTACATTCAGTACACCCAACTAAGCATTGGCTACACACTACCAAGCATTTACAGCACAATGAAGTGAAACATTGAAAACACAATCATGGACATGGAACACACATGAATGACAATGACTCTGCGAGAATGAGCCATTTCTCCTTTTGTAAAATGACTCTGTGTAGGCCTACTTTTTCATAGTCAAGCACACAAAGCACACAAATATGCAGCCGAATTCTCTTTTTTTTTTTACTGGAAACCAGCCTGCTCAAAGCCGGCTCTGTGGGTTCTGTTCATATACCTGTATACCTCCAAGCTGAAAAGAACTCCTCAATAGGATTCAGGAAAGGAGAATAAGGTGGAAGGAATAGAACAGAAAAATGTTCTAATGATGCCAGCAACTGTGTAGTGGCTGAGATTGGGTTGGACCCTCTGTCTCATGGTCAAGCCATGATTGAGCACATGGTCAACCACAGTTGCCCAAATCTCATTAGATATGACAGATCTTCTTCATCTTCCTCTTCCTCCTCCGACGCCTGTGAATGGGAAACACTAAATGGTTGAATTAACACCATGAGGTTCAGGTGTGGTCGAGACGATCGCTCATGCATCATTATCTCCTAACGACCAGTCAATATCTATCTAAACCACAGCTTCCCAAAACACTGGCTCGGGACCCATTTGTGTAGCCTGGCTAATAAGTCAGACCCAGACTACCATTTGTGAGTCCCTTTAATTTTTGTTTCCTACATTATGTTTTTATTTTTATAATTATAATTATTTTATTATAATAATAATAATAATAAGAAGAAGAAGACCTACGCTGTAGACGGTATAATTAATTTTTGGCGGAAGTTGCGCGGGATTTTGGTGGAAGTACCGCTCAAGGAAATGATGTTGAGGCTTTACAAATCTGTTGAAACTTGAAATGTAGACTGTAATAGTTACATCAGCATATGTACATTTGATTATAACAAGTTCCATCCTAATGATTAATTGGGTAAAATAATTAGGGAAAAAGGTAAGTTTCATGAGTCTTGCCAATAACGTTACAAAAACTTTCAGTTCTGCTGGAGATTTAGGCAAAGTTAGCCCGAGAAATGCAAAACACTGCAGTAATGGCATTACGCTAAGTGTCCCAGTTCTTCTTAAACTTATCTCCATCCGCTCATTACTGACTTCTACCGACTTATAGTACTCACTTTTTAATCATATTAATTATGTATTTTCTCATATTTCTTCGCAGGTTGTGTTTGAGGCGACTGTTTCAGAGGAGCGTCAGGGCTACATGGCTTTGGATGACATCGTGCTGTTAAACTACCCTTGTTGTAAGTACCCTCCACACCCTGTTAAACTACCCTTGTTGTAAGTACCCTCCACACCCTGTTAAACTACCCTTGTTGTAAGTACCCTCCACACCCTGTTAAACTACCCTTGTTGTAAGTACCCTCCACACCCTGTTAAACTACCCTTGTTGTAAGTACCCCCCCACATACCCTGTTAAACTACCCCTGTTAGTACTGTAAGTACACCCCTAAAACCTAAGAACACTCACTAAACTGTGTGACCCGTTTCACAAAACATAGATGGCACATTAGCGTTGGGGACCGCAGGCATTTTGTTTTCTAAATAAATAAAATCGCACAGATTTTTGGGGGCATGTTGAAAAAAATGAAATTTATATCGGCAAGATGACGTCTTCCGTTTACTGCCCTAAACAAACATTATAGTCCATAGAGTTGGCTGGCACGAATTACATCATAACCACCCTAAAACGTTTCTAAACAAACCAAAAGTGGAATATCTTGTATTTCGCTAACCAACAACAGTGCAGAGGGACGTCGCTCCAAATGAATATTGGAGCGACGTGAATGAAACAAGTGTTGTGATTGGTCGAAAAAATCGTATCCGGGGGAAATACATCTGACGGATGGTCCGGCCCGACACTTCCGCCGTTCTCTTCGCAGATGAGTAAGCCTGGGTCTCTAAGGAAGATGCCGTCTGAGAGAACTCATTTCGGCCGCTTGTATCCGCGACCTTATTCTTTCGGTCATGACCCACACTTCATGACAAAATTAAAATCAAAGAAATTCCATAAATTAGAAAACAAATGTTTAAAAATAACTGAAAATAGCCAATCTACAAGCGTCGTGTTGTGAGCTTGTAGATCTGCTAGCCTATTTTCACTGGGGTTGGGTCTTGGCGTTGAAACCTTTGGGAACAACTGGGCTACAGGATAAACAGCGGAATGGGAAGTGATGACACACACAAAAATCTGCGTCCGTTTAACCTGACTGCGGAACATTAAAAAACTATTCAAATGATTTCCAGTGAGTGAGATTATGTATTTTGTTGAGTACAATTGGAACTGGGACACTAAAGTTTTAACACTATAATTGGGTTCTCTCTCTTTGATTGGATGAAATTGTCAACCCACCCCTGAAAATGTATTTTCTTTTTTACAGTTTTTCACGATTGTTAACACACGTTTTTCACAACCTAACAGCATTCTCAAAACTGCACACACAAAACTGAAAACCTCACACACAAAACTCTAAACCCTGACTCTCCTTTTCCATGATGACTCTTTGCCATCAAATCTATTAACTGTTCCCAAAATGGAACTTGTGTTTTCATTAGGTACACACAGCCATATTTGCAAATGACACACACATATACCATTCATTACATTCAGTACACCCAACTAAGCATTGGCTACACACTACCAAGCATTTACAGCACAATGAAGTGAAACATTGAAAACACAATCATGGACATGGAACACACATGAATGACAATGACTCTGCGAGAATGAGCCATTTCTCCTTTTGTAAAATGACTCTGTGTAGGCCTACTTTTTCATAGTCAAGCACACAAAGCACACAAATATGCAGCCGAATTCTCTTTTTTTTTTTTACTGGAAACCAGCCTGCTCAAAGCCGGCTCTGTGGGTTCTGTTCATATACCTGTATACCTCCAAGCTGAAAAGAACTCCTCAATAGGATTCAGGAAAGGAGAATAAGGTGGAAGGAATAGAACAGAAAAATGTTCTAATGATGCCAGCAACTGTGTAGTGGCTGAGATTGGGTTGGACCCTCTGGCTCATGGTCAAGCCATGATTGAGCACATGGTCAACCACAGTTGCCCAAATCTCATTAGATATGACAGATCTTCTTCATCTTCCTCTTCCTCCTCCTCCTTGTCCTCCTCTCCCTTCTCCTCCTCTCTCTACCTACTCCTCTACCTCCTCCTCGTCCTCCTCTCAATCTTACCCCTCTCCTTATCTGGTTGTCGATCTCTTCAAGGTTCTCTGTTGTTCTCCCAACAAAACAGAGGCTCTCAAGTCCCTTTTATGCTGCAGTCCTGATTGCAAATTGCTCACCTGATCTGAATATTTAGAGATTTGACTATTTGTGTGTTGTAGGTTGATGCTTTGAGATTTTATGTGAGAAGTGTGTGCAACAACGGAACATTGTGTGTAGTGTTTGGACAACAAGATGATGTGTAATTGAAGGAAGAAAGAAAGTCAGAGTCTAATGCAGATAAGGGATATATGACATTGACGTATAGAGTCTGTGGGGGCCAGGGGGCCTCAGCCCCCATGAGGAATTGGACCAGGGGTCTCGGCCCCCATGAGGAATTGGACCAGGGGTCTCGGCCCCCATGAGGAATTGGATCTGAATATATTCGCCTCGGTTCGTCCCGTTTGTACCGCACCCCATGACAATTATAACAACATTTCGTCTCTGGGGTATGATGTAGTGCAAATTATGTTGAGCGATTATAGGTACAGTGAAGGTTGTGCAAATTGTGCCAATTTTTGTGTGTTAACAATCGTGAAAAACTGTAATAAAGAGCTGGAGAGACAGGGGTTCTGGGATTGTGTTCTCCGTGTTATCAGCGCCCATACCCTGGTGGGGTTGGCGAAAGGGCCTTTCTGTGTGGAGTTTGCATGTTCTCCCTGTATAGCGTAAAATAATAAACAAACAAACAACCAAACAAACATGCAATAATCCTGGTCTTTATACTGCCTCCCCCTGGTCAGCCTGGGTGCCTGATGGAGGGGAAAGGAACAGGTTGGATAAGAAGCGGCCTGCTCACTCCTCATGCATTGAAGGAGGCATGGGCTCAGTTCGGGGCTCTCCTCAGGTTGGCAGAGGGAGAGTAACGGGTTACAAAATTGTGGGATAAAAAATTAAGAAAACAATAATAACATTCTTATCATTATGGTCTCTCTCTTTGTCTGTGTCTGTCAGCTCTCTCTCTCTCTCTCTCTCGCTCTGTGGTCCCCAGGTCAGTGTGTTCCCAATGTTTTGTCAAATCTGTGTAATTTGAATCGTGAACAGTGTGTGTGTGCGTTTGAATGTGTGTGTGTGTGTGTGTGTGTGTGTGTGTGTGTGTGTGTGTGTGTGTGTGTGTGTGCATGCGCGTGCGTGCGTGTGTCTGCCTCATGCCAATGTAATCAGTTAGGGCAAGAGATGTTAACTCACACAGTAATAGTTATTTGCTTATTTCCCTTGATAAAACACACACACACACACACACACACACACACACACACACACACACACACACACACACATAAAGACTGCTGTCTGTCTGTCTGTCTGTCTGTCTGTCTGCCTGCCTGCCTGCCTGCCTGTCTATCAATTCATGTTTTCTTTTTTCTTTTAGATGCAATTGTGAACAATTGCCAACTAAGATAATGATAATAATCCATTGGTCAATCATACGGTTCACTGCAGCTCAACAGTCAGTGTGAGGGGTGGTCAGGAGATGTCTATAGAAACTCTGCGTTTAACGGCTTGAAGGCCATTGTCTGCGATGGAATCAACTACATGCTCTGGTAGGCTGTTCCACACCCGGACAGCATTGTGTAGTGCCGCTCTTTCCACCTTGTTGGTTTATGAGTTAGGTTCTGTCTAGCCTAGTAGCCTCGATACCCAGGCTTTCATTTCCGTTGGCGCTGTCCAATGTGTGTATTGGAGCCTGCATGGGAGGGCCATGTTCTGGTGTGGCCGTAGCTTTTTCGTTTTTGAAAATCTCTGCGTCTATACAGTGCCTCGTTTACAAAAATCTCTTCAACCATATACTGTAGCTAAAGTGGCAGAGCCAGCCAAAACATCAGTTTTTCTTGTACACACAGGGATGCAAAAACAGAGTTTTAAAACACTTTTCTACACTGTGGCCGTTTTTTTTAAAGAGTTGTGTTTATGGGCCAGAAAGGCGTTTTAAAGGCGTTTGCGTGTGGGCGACTCCCCACCCAAACGCATATACATTTATGTAGTGTACCTGTGTATGTGTGGACTGAGCCTCAGTCCCCATCTGCTGGAGATCTCATGTGTGCATAGAGGAGAGCAATAGCAATTCAGTATTTTAGCCGTGACATGAACGCCCCCTCCAGAGATACTTCCGGGTCCTACTTTTGTGTCGCTTTAGTGTCCCCATAGAGTTATATACTGTGACGCTCTGTCGGACTAAATCTGAGACGAAAACAACCACGAAAGTCTCATTTTACCACTTTCCTCGCAACAACAAAGCTGCTGCTCTCCCAAATCTGTCTGTGACAGGCCTTCTGCCCCACACCGGATACTATCGCCATTTTATTTCATTGTGTCAACTAAATCCTCATTAATAAATGGTAAATGGTAAATGGTGCATTTATATAGCGCCTTTATCCAAGGCGCTTTACATAGATTGTGCATTACATTCACCCATTCATACACCGATGGCAGCGGAAACCATGCAAGGCACCAACTAGCACATCGGGAGTAATTAGGGGTTCAGTGTCTTGCTCAAGGACACTTCGACAGTAACTCTGGGGTTCGAACTGGCAACCTTGCGGTTCCCATCCAGGCACTCTACCCCTGAGCCACCGCCGCCCCATATGCATGCAAACTAGATTCAACATACTCAAGCCTGCATGCACACATTCTAAATATGTCCCCGAAATATTGTACTGAGCAAATGGACTGTTACCACCTTCAATAATAATGATAATAATAGTCTTTATTGTCATGGACACAAAACATTAATAATTCTACTCGAGTTGGAAGCATTATGACCCATTTTAACCCTCAATGGCTTCCTTTCTGAAGAATAACGTCATTGTAAAAAGATTCACGCGTTTAGATATTCTATTTACAATGATATGCGGACGGGAGCTGGTGCCACTTTGACCCGGACGTAACGTAGCACTACAAAATGACGACGGACTTAATTACTGAATAGGAGGGAACCGAGGATTGAGCCCTGTGGTACTGAGGCATTGATGGAACAGTGTTCTGAGGCCTGGCCTGACAGGACAACTCTGAGGGATCTGTTCGATAGGTAGCTTTGGAGCCATGGGAGCAGCTTTCCAGACACTCCTCTCGAGTAGAGTTTAGCCATTAGACCGTGACGCCACACGTTGGAATGCCCCCTGTATGTCCACTACATGACACAGACTTCTTCGTTCAAGTCCAGGTATAGTAGTATAGTTGGTCCACGTCAGCAGTGCTGTGTCCTGCAAGGAAACAAGCTTTTGGAAACAATAAGGTGCCATGTTTTATTTTGTGTGTCGTGTCAACATTCATTTTAATGACACCATGCACATCAAAAATTACAACATATTTTGATTGTCCACGAAAATAACCTTTTCCCTTTTTTTAAAATATTTTCTTTCACATTGTTATAATGATCATTATTCATTATACATCACACCTATCTCCCTCCCTCTCTCCCCAGTCCCTAGAGTTCAGAGTTTTAATGAATGTAGTATTATGCATGTGCAGGATATAACTTATAATTCTATGTGAGGGTACTTCATTTATTTGACCATTATTTTCAAATAGTTTATTTTAAAACAAAGATCCTCTCTCACACACAGGTTAATTGGCTGCCCCTGGTCTATGAGATTGTTCCTGAGAATATTGTACCTCTGTAGCTGTTCATTACCAGCTCAGTGGCCTTGTGGTTAGAGTGTCTGCCCTGAGACTGTGAGGTCGGTGATTGATCCCCAGCTGGGCCATACCAAAGACTCTGACAAAATCAACCTCCGTTCTTGGCACTCTGCATCTAAAGGGTTGGATTGGGGGTAATTCCCTGCGACATATAGCATCATGTCTTTCTTGATCTGAACCCATAAGGCTATGTCTGGTTTGAGACCTTCCAAGAGCCATTTGATGTCCTGTGGTGATGTGAATGATGTGATGTTTTCAATTGTGCCGGAAGTAGATTGTTTGATGTGAGGTACCGAGGATGCATCTATCGATATGTCTGTCTGTCTGTCTGTCTGTCTGTCTGTCTGTCTGTCTGTCTGTCTGTCTGTCTGTCTGTCTGTCTGTCTGTCTGTCTGTCTGTCTGTCTGTCTTTCCATCCATCTACAGTACACATACTGTCTGTCTACACACACGCACGCACACGCGCGCGCGCGCACACACACACACACACACACACACACCTTATGCATTTGAAGTGGGGTCTGGGGAGGGGCTACATGCCCATAGGGCTGGGCGAGGGGGGTGGTCGATCTCTCTAATTGGCTGCAACGGACACATATGCAAATGAGGAAGGCGTGGCCCAGCGAGGCGGCGCGCTCCAGTCTTCCGGTGGTGTGTTCACTTCAGTGTGTGTGGGACGGACCGCTGCACGAAACATCACAACAGCACATACACACACACAGACCGCTCTGTGTGTGAGTGTGTGTGGGGACGCGTGCACGTGTGTCTGTGTGCATGCGTGCTGGTGCGTGCGTGCGCGTATCGGGATGTAATCAGTCGCGTTGCAGTAGATTTCGTGCGTTCTTTGTGTTCGCTGCCTGCCGCTGGACTCCTAGAAGCGACCATTCACGCGGTGCGTGCGTGTGCGTGTGTGTCTGCGCGCGTGTGGTCCTGGGAATTATCATCAACACTGTGGATTATTGTTATTATTTTGTATTTTTTATGGTTGTATTAATTGTTCAGCGCGGGACTGAGCTGCCGGTGCCTGGTACTAGAAGAAGGTGAGTCTCAGTCTGTCTCTCTCTCTCTCTCTCTCTCTCTCTCTCTCTCTCTCTCTCTGTGCGCGTGTGCGCTCGTTTGCGTCGGTCCGAGACGTGCTTTGCAGCCTTGTAGGTTTGCTTGCTCTTTCTATCTCTCTTTCTCTCCCCCCCCTCTCTCTGTGCCTCTCTCCATCTCTCTCTCTCTCTGTGCCTCTCTCCATCTCTCTCTCTCTCTCTCTCTCTCTCTCTCTCTCTCTCTCTCTCGCTCTGTCTCCCCTATTTTGTTATTTCCTAGTCTCCCCTCTCTGGGGTGCGTGTGTTGTGCGCGTGCGTGTCTGAGATCGGATCAGTGTATTCCCAGTAGAGAGTGGAACAGAGTCTGGCACCTTTCTGACTGACTGTCAATCACTACAAGAGCATGCTGTCTGCTTCCAACTCTTCATCAGCACCATCACACACACACACACACACACACACACACACACACACTCCTAATAAACACGTTTAACTTGGTTCGGTTCGTTTTGGTTTCATGTTGACACAGTCACAGACAGACAGCCCGACAGAGAAAGCGTTAATCCAACATGAATAATCCAGACAGACAGTTTATCAAACAGACCGATTGAACAGACATGACAGTTTAACTGTCTGTCTCTCCATCACTCTTCCCTCCCCAGAGAACAAGCACATACTCTCACATACTAGACCCTGAGTGCTTCTCAGGGACCGCCCTAGGGGGTTCCACGGCGTGGGGTCTTAACACTAGCATATCTGAGAGGTCATTTTGACAGTTATATTTTTAAGATTTTGTAGTGTAATATCTTTCCCCATGAAGCTTTCAGAAGGCCCCCCTTCCATGACCATCATCATCCGTCACCATTCCATCATCTCAGACATTTTTTACATCTGAAACATTTTCTAAATATGAATTTAAGCACATGCTACTTGTGTCTCTTTTTACTTCAGTCATTCTATGCTTGAATCTCAAGGCCCTGCACCGTAACTCTTGAGTGTACACAGACAGAACTGTTACGGGTCCATCTGTACACTTTCAAAGTCAGAGACTCTAAGACCTCTAATGGTGAATTTGGTTGCATTTGGAACCTCTAAGGGTCCATTTGGTTGCATTTGGAACTCAGAGAGTGTACATCTTTTGCACACTCTCAGAGTTCCAGGCCTGTATAAGGGTCCATTTGGTTCAACTTCCATTATCATCGACAGGGATTCCAAGACAACAGAAACTACAGGCTTTCTATTGCTGAAAAGTTAGCATGCTGAAATAGAAGCAACTGGTCTCACATTAATAAAACATTAATACAATAAAATAAAATAACTTAAATACATGGTTTATGGTTATTAAGTCACAAGTAATTTGGGGGGGGAATTAAATTACTTGTCAGTCAACTTTGGGAATGTGTGTGTGTGTGTGTGTGTGTGTGTGTGTGTGTGTGTGTGTGTGTGTGTGCGCTTGTGCGTGTCCGTACATTTGTTAAAGTGGCATAGGGGACAATCATCACAAAACGTGACACACATCTCTCATTACGCCTTTCAGCTCCAATGTGGAGCTTGGAGCTGAAAATGTTTTTTTTTTGTGGCATTTTTCATAAAAAATCGAGCAGTGTCATCGTCTCGAGAACCGTTTCGACTCGGTGTGATGACAGTGATTAATGTGAGCATATATTATGTACGTTTTATTCTATTTATAAAGCATTTCTCACAGAAAATACTCACAAAAGTGCTTTACATTCAATAGGAATAAAAACAGCATGATGAAGCATTTCAATAATTTAAATAACAGAATCACAAACTACAGTACAATCAATCAATCGGCGATATGCCTCCTTCAAATAGAGTAAACTTGTAGAAATAAATATTGTAAGGACAATGTTTGTCCATTAAGGCATACTAAAATGACGATCATTCCTCACAAGTATGGTAACACAAATGCATAGACACACGCGGTGGATAAAAATCAAGGACTGATTCCATAATGCTTGTTTAAACAGTAGTGTGCATTTAAAGTGCTTCTTAGAAGAATGTCCACAGCTCTCAAGAGCCGATCCAAAGCCTGAGAGGCCCTGTCACGTTCAGTTAGTAAGCAGCTGTACAGTTACCACAGTACTCCCAGGAATACACAGAACATTCATAGAATTATGCTCCATAAACCCACTTCCAACCTTATCTTCATATAATTGCTGCTCACTAACATGCTCATTATAAGATGACACCATTTCTGTCCACTCACCCTGTGTCTCAGAGGAGGGCCGTCGACAGTTCTTTTGGGAGAATCCAAGCTAATAGAAACTGCAGGCTTTCTATTCCTGGGAAGTTGTCATGCTATAATAGAAGCTATTGTTCTCGCCGTAATAGAAGAAAAAAGAAGAAGACAAAAATTGTTGTTTGAAATGACCAAACCTGCCTACCGATTATGTGAGTTGGCTTCTATCCATCCATCTTCCAGTTTCAGAGACCAGTTATTACTTATTGTTTCGCATCTCAAGGTCGAGTGTGTGTGTGTGTGTGTGTGTGTGTGTGTGCGCGTGTGTGCGCGTGTGACTGTGTTTTTGTGTGTGTGTGTGTGTGTGTGTGAGGGCCTGTCTGCTGTAGTATTTTTTCATTAGGATCAATCAGCCGGGCTCCATCACAACGATAGACTCATCCGTCACAGGGTGACATATGAGACATGCTGCTCCTATAAAACTGTCCTACCACCTTATTGTCTATCAGTCTATCTGCTGGTGCTGTCGGGGCACAAACCTACTATCTCAAAATGTCTACTTTATATGTCATTTAATGCCCTATAGCAAATGTAAACAGTGAAAATAGCTGGTCTACAAGCTTGTAGTTCTGCTATTTTCAGTGTTACATGCAAGGTTTTCACCCGATGGCTACCAGGGTGTCTGTCTGTCTGTATCCTGTGCCAGGGACCCCCAGAAGCGAAGAATTGTGTTAAAAAAGGTTTGCTTTTTAAAAGAAAAATATATATTTAAAAATCTTTAAGATAAACAATTCAAGACTTTTCAAAAATAGCCAAATTGTAAATTATGGTAAAAGTGGTTAAAATGATTGTTATGCCCCTAACGCCCTCACGGAACCCTGGGGGGGTCCTCAGACCCCACTTTGTGAACCACTGTTATAAACGTTAAGACGATGACAAGTATTTCCAAGAGCTTGTGAGTCTTGTGACAAAAAAATAACTACACTAACACTAAAGAGTGCGTCCAGTGTGCAACCACCTTAACACTTTTTTTGTTATCTTTTTGTGTAACAGTTTTGGACATACAAGGTTTTCACCCGACATTGTGAGGATATTATTCAGTTGTTATTGGGTTTTTAATGACATGGTTTATGGTTCTTCTGAGGTTTATTTATGAGTTGCAAGTCGTTTGGAGGGGATTTGATATATGAAACAAATGACTCGTCTCTTCTGTCCCATAGAGTTATATACTCTAGAGACCAGACAACCCCGTCCCAAGCTATTAATTTCAATGGAAGTTGTTCAGTGGCGTTTGAGGCACCCGTGAGTCTCCGTGAAGTATACCACTGTTGGCTATGGTTGTCTCGAGCGGCGGTCTCAGCTTTGAGGTGAACATTTACGCACGTTTGCGTCATGACGTCACTGAACGTCCATCCACCTCAATGCATGTCCTGCAGTTCCAGCTTTGTTTAGTAGGGTATTCGCGGCTTTAACATTGACCAGCCACTCTGGGGGCCTGCATGGTCGGTCCACTCAGAGTCCTCAGCTGTGTGTGTGTGTGTGTGTGTGTGTGTGTGTGCGCACACGCGCACGCGTGTTACTATAGTTGTGAGGGCCAAATGTCAAGTATAGTAAAATCTAAATTGACAGTGTGCGGAGTGTAATTAAGTACATTTACTTAAGTATTTGTACTTTACTTGAGTGATTCCAATTTCCAATGCTTTTACTTCTACGCAGATGATTCAGATCCAAATATTGTACTTTTACTACTCTACATGTAATTGAAAGTTTTAGTTGCGTTGTAGATTTTGATTATTATTACAAAACATACATTTAGGCCTACCACTTCAACTCTGTATAATGTGTAATTCTACTTGCTTTGTACTTTTACTCAAGTACAATGTACAACAGTTAAAACAAGTACAACAGTTCCGTTGCAGTATTGATATACTTTTACTTGAGTAAAACATGTAAATACTTTTTTCCACCACTGAGTGTATACTCGCAAGATAAATTGTTGTTGTTTTGTGGTTAAAAACTATTTTAGGCTTACGATGGCTTATAGGCTTACAATGAGGGAAAGATGCAGGTCATGGTTATTAGACCAGGGGCCCTATTTTCTCTAGTGCAGTGGTTTTCAACGCTTTTCGTATCAAGGCCCATCATTTGTTTTGCCATTTGAGCCACGGCCACCATTTGATGACATTTAGCCTCTCAGACCCAAGACTTTTGTTGTTGTTGGATAAGATTTTGTCCACAATTTTATCCCATTCTGACCTGAGATCAGATTCATACAAGGTTTCCACGGGACACACACTGGTCTGATTAACCCATTCTGACCTGAGATCAGATTCTAAAAATGTCAGTCGTTCTTCGAATTTTTCAAAAATAGCAGACCTACAAGCTCGTATCGCGCCACTCGGTGGCGCGATATGAGCTTGTAGATCTGCTATTTTTCAATAGCTAAAGCATAACATGATGCCAACACCAAAATGGGTGCCCGGTCAGAATGGGTTATGCTGTATTGTATTGATGTTGGCACCATAGGAGAGATAACAAGCATTGATCAAAATAACAATTCTATACATTCTCTAATTGTGTAGACTTGTAAATTAAGTACCGGTAATGTAGATGTTTAACAAATATCTAACTCTTGAGAGTATAAAATTAAACCAAATGGACCCCACAAGGTTCCATTTGGTTTCATTGTATGCTCTCCACTGTTGAAAAAACATTTATTTTTTACTATTTTGAAATGCATTTTAAAATTGTTCATTGATGAGCTTGTAGATTGGCTATTTGAATTATTCAAATATGTTTTTAAAAATTGAAAAAAGGCAAAGAAGTTATTTATTTGTTTGTTTGTTTGTTTTTAGGCCAAGGACCCCTTATAGAGAGAAAGTTGTAAGGACCCCTCACTACAATTTCATGTTTTCATTGATTTCATATAGATAGTGTAGCATTTATTAACGTAATAGTATTGTTTGGACACGTATCGTGTGATGTATTGTATGGGCATTGTTTGGACAGGTATTGTGCATTGTTTCAGTATTGTGTGGACATGTATTGTCACTATTGTCATGGTGTGTGCATTGTGAGCGGAGGAGTAACCTTGCGTGTGTGTTTGATACAATGCACTGTGAGTCCCTGGTGGGCGGGGTTAGATGAGTAGTGTGTCTGCTTGCTGTTGTTGTTCCTGACTCAAATCTCTGCCGTGGGACTCGCCTTTTGTTCTAATCCCCTCTCTCACACACACACACACACACACACACACACGCGCACACACAGCGTGTGTGTGTGTGTCTGAGCCTCTGAGGGGGAAAATACAGAAGAGAAGGGATTGCTGTCTAGTGTGTGTGTACATGGTGAGATTGTGTGTGTGGTGTGTGTGTGTGTTGTTTGTGTGTGTGTGTGTTTCACTTCCATGAAAGCATGCACACACGAGCTTTCACGTGCATGTGCCTCTCCGATGAAAATAGCGGATTTACCCGATTAGAGGACTATAATGCTCTCTCTCTCTCTCTCTCGCACTCACGCACGCACGCACTCACTCACACACGCACGCACTCACATACGCACGCACTCACGCACGCAACAAAGTTGAATGAACCACACATTTTGAGTTTATGAAGTAACAGAAAAAGATAAAAAACAGATAAAAGTGTACACAGCTCACACACACAAAAGCCCTCACCCCCACATGTGTGTGTGTGTGTGTGTGTGTGTGTGTGTGGGGGGGGGGGGGGGGGGGGGTAATATCTCTGCAAAAGCTGGAAAGTATACACCTGATACGGTTGGGTACCGGTTGGAACCGGATCGTAGTGGCCGCTTTTCTGTTTGTAAATATTAACAATTAGCCTGGCATGGCAAGACTAATATCACGGTGTAGATATTAGTGAGGAACTTCGGGTGGAAGATTAATTTCCAAGGCACGGTTACACATTCAAACGTCACAGCACTGGGCTCTGATTGGTCACCTACAACTCTGGGGTGAGTGAAGTGTAATTCAAACCAAGCTTGTAGGCTATTTTCAGATGGCCAAAATGTATAGGGCTAAAGGGGTTAATGTATGTAGAGTAGTGGATAGGCTATTATAGAGGGTATATACACATGAATAACAGTGAGTGGCAAATCGAGTGAGTTTAGCGTCTTTTAATGCAATCAGATTTTTCTCGCATATCCTCTATAATAGAGTAAAAGTATAATACTTGCCTGTGGGATGTAGTGGAGTATAAGTAAAAGTACTGAAAATTGGCAATATTCCAGTAAAGTGAAATGCCTCATAATTGTACTTAAGTACTCTGCTTGAGTACATGTTCTACTTTGTTACTTTACAAACAGTTATGTTGCATGATCATATTTGAACCCTAATGAGCACTTTGTTGTAGGAGTTGAGGCATTCAATATTGTTTCACTTGGTTTCACAGAAATACGGTCTGAGTGGTGCAACTCCCCCCCTCTCTCTCTCATTAGCAGGCAACAGTGCAGCACTCTCTCTCTCTCTGTTTCTGGCACAACAGCGCCCCTACTGGTACTAATAGTCATACTCGTGCTCATTAGCGTCACACGGACACAATACATAGGTGAACACACGGACACATAGGTGAACACATAGGTAAACACGGACATTGCTGTTCCTTGGAGTGCTTCCAAGGAAAAATTATATGACGAAACACGCAAGAAATGACAGACAAACTTTATACTTTCAGAGTATCTCAAATAATTGCAATTTTCTCAAATAATTGCAATCTTTTCAAATAATTGCGGTCAGGCGGTTATGTAATAATTGTGACGGACCTTACCGTACCGGTCCATTTGGTTCCATTTGTACACTTCATTGGGAATTCAATTAACACAGCTATTTTTTTTGCTGTTGGAAGTGCTGAGGAATTGTGTTCTTTCTTGTCCAGTTAATGTGCTTCGTACAGTGATTTAATGTCATGTGTTTGATCCTATACAACTGTGTTCAATAACGCTAAGTAGCAGGGCGCTGCCAAATATGCAGTCCAAAGGTTTTTCTTTTTTCTCGCCCAGAAATATAAAAAAACATAAAAATATTTACCCATTTAGACATTTTCTTCTTTATTTGTATTACCAGAGAGTTAATGTTATGATGTTTTGGGAAACGTTTTACTGAGAACTCACTTCATCTCTCTCTCTCTCTCTCTCTCTCTGTGTCTCTATTTGTCTCTCTCTCTTTTTCTTGTCCTTCGAGTTTCTGTCACCCCCCCCCCCCCGCCTCAACACTCTCACAGACATGCACGTACAAGCACACACACACACACACACACACACACACACACACACACACACACACACACACACACACACACACAGACAGACAGACAGACAGACAGACAGACAGACACACACCTCACTCTCAGTGAGGTACGGCGCCTGAATGTGGAGATGACAGGCGATTCCTCACTGCACGCTCGTGTATGTGTGTGTGTGTGTGTGTGTGTGTGTCCATGTAGCGGATCAGAGCTGTATATTTTGTGTGCTGGAATACAAAGCATAACACACATTTTTTTCAACAAATAATAGGCTTAAGCCGTGTGTGTGTGTGTGTGTGTGTCTGTGTGTGTGCTCACTCACTCAATGAGATTTGTGATTCTGCTTGAATGCATTCATGCTTGAATGTCAGTGTTGTGGATTTCTGTGTGGGACACACACACACACACACACACACACACACACACACTGCAGTGGTTGGTGTTAATTGGCTACGAGCTAATTAGCGAATGAATGTCTTTAAGCCCTGAGGCATCGTTAAGCCGCTTCACATTCTTTTCAACAAAACGTCTCCGATTACATCACCCTGTCTGTCTGTCTGTCTGTCTGTCTGTCTGTCTGTCTGTCTGTCTGTCTGTCTGTCTGTCTCTGACTGTCTGTCTGACTGTCTCTGTCTGTCTGTCTGTCTGTCTCTGACTGACTGACTGACTGACTGACTGTCTGTCTGTCTGTCTGTCTGTCTTTTAAATAAATCAGTTTAGCTGCGGATCCCGCTAAACCCGTGTTTTTTCCATTGTCTTTCCCTGCCGAACTTGCTAAACCCGCTATTTGTTTTATGTTTAATTAGCCGTTTTTGATAACTTTTAAGAAATACCGGCTTTGTCGCGGACATCGTGACGAATGAAATAAATGAAATAAAAATCTACACAATAAATCATGAATGCTAGGAGAGGCCAAAGTATATTTGGTAATTGTTTTGGAAAGCTAGAAGACTAGGTCCAGTTTCAAATTGTAGACAGGTTCTCTTTCATGACGGTTTTGACGGAGGTTGGCAGTCACACCGTTTGATTGCTGCTGGTAGGGCCTTCCACATTTTGGTGACATAGGGCAGTGGTTTCCAACCAGTGGTCCTTGAGGCTTTTCTAGGTGGTAACCAAATGGTAACCAAATGGACCCTTATAGATATCTTTTACTCTTGAGAGCGTAAAATGAAACCAAATGGACCCATTACTTCATTTAAAAGAAGTCTACACAATTAGATAATTTAAGAAGAAGTGTTATTTTGATCAACGACAACTAAATATTCTTTAGTTTTTGGTCTGAGAGGCTAAATCTCATCAAATGGTGGTCCGTGGCTCAAATGCCTAATACATAATGGGCCTTGAACTGAAAAGGGTTGAAAACCACTGACATAGGGGAATGAATTCATCCCCATGTTTGTGCCGAATCTAGGGGGCATTATAGTATCAGTATAGAGTTCCTTCTGGTGTTTTGCCCATGGACGTTTTTAACTCTTTTGAAGTAGTTTGACAGGTGCATGGGCACATGGTCCCGTGAGTATCTTGAAAACCAGGCCCATTGCAAGTTAGGTGAGTCCTAGAGTAGGTGTGAGACGTGTAGTCTGATATTTGTTTTGAGAGGTGCCTTTGAGGTTCTAGAGTCCATTGGTTCCACTGTGTTCCCCAGCTATAGTAAATGATACAAAGTTTGTAACCAAATGGACCCCTATAGATGTTTAACTCTTGAGAGTGTAAAATTAAGGTTCCATTTGGTTTGATTTTACACTCCCAAGAGTTTAATTAATGTTAAACATCTGCATTAATTAATTTAATCTGCACAGTTAGAGAACGTAGAATTATTTGATATTATTAATTCAGCATTGAATTGTGGACAAAATCTTATCCAAGTATTGGTCCTGAGAGGCTAAATCTCATCAAATTGTGGTCCCATGGCTCAAATGACGAATAAATAATGACCTTGAAATAGGTTGAAAACCACTGTGCTATCTAGAGCATTGCATGCATAGTCATACTGACATCTATTAGTACTCCAGCAAGTGTCCGACTCCTCAGTGCATTCCTACTGATCAACGAATAGAATTACCGAGCTCAGAGCGAAGGGCTTTTTCAACCTGCAATTTGTTCTTGACCGACACCAGGAAAGCCGTGAAACAAGAACAAATTGCAGTCACATGTTGATGTCATGCTGTCACCGTAAAGGCCCTAGTATGCTTCCTGAAGTAACGCCACAGTTCACTGGGAAGAGAGAGGACCGTTCTGTTCACATCCACCGCATTTTCTCTTCCCCCAGATAGCATTTCATCCAGTTTGTAATGCATTTCATGTATTATTGAATGACAATAAAGCTAAAGCTATTTATCTTGTGTCTATCTGAAAAAGTGTGAGAACTACTGATTTAGAAGCCAATGCATTTGTAGAATCGGCCCCAGGTCTTAATGGGTTAAGTGTAGGATCTGGTGAGATGCGTTCCTGCGTTGTCAAGCTTGCGATGCACAGCGAGGCTTTGCATTCTGCAGGAAGTGGAACGGAGAATATAAGATGAACTCAAATGGACACGGTTCGCCATGTTTTGTTCTGTTGCGCTATTACTTTGAAGTTTGAATGGTGTCTGCGTGAACTTTGGCTCATCGTTGAATGAACAAGGCTTTGCTCTCAAGTAAAGAGACAACTAGGAAAGCAACAGCTATTCCCTCTCTCCTCTCCTCCACTCCATTCAGTACCGGGGAGGGAGGGGGCTGTGTTTTGTTACACTCGTCGGAAATCAATGTAACAAGAAAGCTGGCTTATAATCATTATTGGAATGGCCCAAATTGATTCACACTTCCCGCAAGCTTTGCATCGTGGTTTACATTGAATTTGGCTATCTTTGAACTTTTGAAGAGCTTATTGTCGAGGAGGCACACCATTACATTTGCAAAATAACATAAATATCGTCCAAATTGTTACGATATTTATCGCCACCTTACTACAGTCTCTCTCTCTCTCTCTCTCTCTCTCTCTCTCTCATTGGAGGTTTAGACACGCGACCTGATCTCATACATACACAATAACTGTGTGTGTGTGTGTGTGTGTGTGTGTGTGTGTGTGTCCAGACAGACAGTATAGTTAGTCCGTCATCACAACATGTACGCTGTTAGGGGTACTTCCACTTTCCATCCAGAAGTCATGACCTCACCCCTCTGTGTGTGTGTGTGTGTGTGTGTGTGTGTGCGCGCACGTGCGTGCGACTGATATGAAAACAGGGAAATGGGACGACAGGAAGTTCTCAGAGAGTGTGTGTGTGTGTGTGTCAGAGCTGACCACAAAGCTTTTGTTTCAGGGGTCAAATGTTCGTGGAATGTTTGGTTGAAAAGTTCTTGATATACACGAAGCGGGTGCAGTACTTAGTTTAGACAGTTTTTGGTTTAGACTAGTCATTGGTTGGACCAGTCATTAGTCCTACAACTACAACCTATCTCAAACCCTCACCCTAAACCTAACCTCCCACGGGGCAGCACATTTAAACCTAACCTTAACCCAATGACTAGTCTAAACTAATTATGCACCCCACACAAAGCACAGATAGACAGACAGACAGACAGACAGACAGACAGACAGACAGACAGACAGACTTTTGATATATTGTTACTAATACATTCATGAAACAAAATAAGTAGAAAGAGTTGCAATTTGTTTGAGGTTGAGCCCTTTTTTTCTCCATAGATTGCCTATACTAATTTGCTGATTTGGTGACTTGGTGATTTGATGACTTGGTAATTTGCTGACATAGTTGCTTGGTGATTTGGTGACTCTGTGATTTGCTGATGTGGTGACTTGGTGATTTGCTGACTTAGTTTCTTGTTGATGTGCTGATGTGGTGATTTGGTGACTTGGTGATGTGGTGATTTGTGACAGTTGAGTCTCCAGGAACAATGGAACCAGAACAGCGGTGACATTGGATGGTTGACAGAACAACCTTGTGGCCATCATTTTACATGATTTTTTTGCCATTCCAAATGAACCTAATATTCTCTCTACAGAGAAAAGAAAAACAGGATAACGTGATACTTTGGGAAATCAAGTGTGACATTCAGCTCAGGCATTGCAGACAGACAGACAGCTCAGGCATTGCAGACAGACAGACAACCAAATAGTGAAACTACAGGGGACCTGTCCCCATTCGCCCCTGTGTCAATTACGTGTGTGTGTGTGTGTGTGTGTGTGTGTGTGTGTGTGTGTGTGGGTGGGTGTGTGTGCGTGCGTGCGTCTGTCACATTCTTTTACTGTGGCTGTCTGTCTGCTGTTTTAGAAGACAGACAGACAGACAGACAGAAGGAGTAAGAAAGGAATGGAAAGTCAAAAGTCAGAGAAAAGAAAATATGTTGAACTCCTCTCTCTCTCTCTCTCTCTCTCGCTCTCGTTCTCTCTTTCCCCAACTCTCTTCTGCTCTTACCAGGAAGTCACTCGTAAAACACCATATATGGTCAATAAATGTTCTTGGTGTGTGTGTGTGTGTGTGTGTGTGTGTGTGACTGTGTGTGTGTGTGACTGTGTGTGTGTGTGGACTTAGACGTTGGCTCAGAGCCACACAAAACCATTTTCACCTTAATTACCCCCCTCACACACACACACACACACACACACACACACACACACACACACTAATACATTTCTATGTTGTCTCTGTCTGGTGGAAAGCGAGAATAGCCAATCTACAAGTTGAGAATCACGGGTGCCGACGATGAGGGTGTGACCTGTACTGTCGCCACGTACTTACTTGACATTTTAGTTGATGATTAATTGTCATACACGTTTCAATTTGTATTTGGGCATTGAACACCGGAAAACACAAATTAAAAATGACATTACTGTTTGGCTTTTAGGCTTCATGAACAAACATTGCAGATATGACAAATGACTTGTATAGTTAATGACTTTGTATTACCTCATTGCCTCAACTAAAACCCCCCGATCGCTGTTCCTACCGCCACCATAGACTCTGGCTTTATTTCACATCAAGAAGAAGACCGTTCATTGGCGTGTTCAATCCAGCTCAATCTGAGCCGTAATTCAGAGAAATAGGGCTATAAAAGTCGGGCTGCCCCAGTATTGTGTGCATGCCGTGAGTATTTTTTTTCCTATGACACTCTAAGCGTTGACTAGCGACCATGAGCCCTGCTTTACGGTAAATATGAGCATATGATTGTTAATTAATAGAAACTAGAAAGCTCAAAAACACTTAAACACATTATTGGTGCCCTGGTAGTTCAATAAAAAAGAAGTTAAAAGCGATACTGGCGGTGTCATTTACAAATAGTTGTGAGCTTGCAGATCTGCTATTTCTGCTATTGTCCCTGTGTGACTATGTCCTAACCTATGTGACTATGTCCCGATGTTTAGAGTACCAATAGGGGGTGCTGTTGCACCACTCGCTTCAGACTGGTCAGATTCTTTGCATGTATGAAAGTGTATGATCATTTTTCAACATGGAAACGATTATGACAATTATGCAAAATAAATGATTATCTCAAATAATGGCAATTATGTGATAATTGTGACAAAACTATAGTGACCTGCCCGAACTCTTGTCAGCCATAGTCAAAGGTGAAAAGGTTTGAAGCTCGGGTCGGGGGCAGCAAGTGCATTTACTGCAATATGCAAGCGGGTATGTGGGAGGAGAGGGAGACAATGGACATAAAAAAGAGCTTAAATTCATTCTAATTCATCTTTCTAATTCATAACAAATAATATTTTGGTACATGAAGCCACATAATCAAATTTAAAAAATGTGCATTTGTTTTGGTTGTTTTCTTATGATTTAATTGCATAAATTAAATTAAAAGTGCATTCTAATTTTACTGAATAGTCAGTACAACTATGCCTAATGTTAAATAACGTTGACTATAGGTTGGACAAGTTATCTTATGATTCAATACTGTGGCAATATTACACGATATTTGCGATCATTGACGTATTGCAAGAAATGTCACCTACGATACATCACGATATCTTTAATTGAAGAAGACTAAATACCCATAAAATGGCAAATCTCTCTCTCTCTCTCTCTCTCTCTAGAGAGAGCTGGACACATTAAAGTGCTAACCCATGAAACAATATTAATTTAAACGTGGACAGTGGTTTCTGAACAGTGTTTTGATGCAACGCGTTGTGAGCTTGTCGATCTGCTATTTATTGCAAAAGCTTTCCCAGACGACACAGGTTTAAGTGGTTGATTTAATGTATCGACCGGCCACAGACGTGATCGCATGATCAAAGACACATGGTGCGGACCGCTGGCGTTTTATGGACGTTGATAAATGATCGTTTACAACAAATTAAATCAATGTCGGACTTTAAACTCATTACCCAAGATTAGATGCTCTCCCCCATCTACAGCTCTCTCTCTCTCGCTCTCTCTCTCTCTCTCTCTCTCTCTCACTGTGTGTGTGTGTGTGTGTGTGTGTGTGTGTGTGTGTGTGTGTCCTCATCCTTACAGAGAATCATAGACCTCTGTGGCCTCAGGCAATTCCCATATCTCTCTCTCACGCACGCACGCACGCACACACACACACACACACACACACACACACACACACACACACCCTTTCTCCCTATCTGTCTCTCTCGCTCAATTCAGTATAGCTCTATTAGTATGCTTGCATAACATTGATCCATCCTGTAACAGTGAAATAGAATAATTTGTTTTAAAATTATATCAAGTATAACTAGTAGTAACATATATAATTATTATATTTATACGATAGTATCGATGATGTAAAATGTAAATATTGTTGATATATCACAGTTTATAACTGGTACTTATATATATAGCTTTGTTTCGTTCTAAGAAGTTGCTCACTCATTGCAATACACATTATTTAATTATTTTACTCAAACGGAAGATCTGATAGGCCTCTATTTAGGAATGCACAATTAACCAAACCACATATATTGAAAACCAATAATACACAATTAACCAAACAATGAAGAAGCATAGGAAATTATAATGAATTTAAAATAATATATAAAAGCCTATACATTTCATAAAAATAGTGAAATATAGACGTAGACGATCTACATACTCACAATGCATTGTGAGCTTGTAGGTAGGCTACTTTAACTATACAAATACGATTATAATAATCATTTAACTTGTACTGCCCAGCCCTATCATTAGCGAGGTTTTTTTTAACCACTTAACCCCAGCATCCGTATTGAAAACAGCGGTCACTCACAAGACACTTTTATCCACCTAAACCAGTGGTTCCCAAAGTGGGGTCCGGGACCCCCAGGGGTCCTTGAGGGAGTTCCAGGGGGGTCCCCAGCTAAGTGATAGTTTGGAACCAAATGGACCCTTATGGGTCATTTGTACACTCTCAGAGTTAAATTAACATTGATTTTACAATATAAATTGGGGCAATTTGGGGGTCCCAGAGATAGAAAAGCCATTAAATGGGGGTCCGCTGGGCTAATTGCGTCAATTTGGGGGTCGTTGACATGAAAAGGTTTGGGAACCATTGACCTCTTGAACACTATTGGCTCTGTCTTGGGCACGCCTTACCCTTCATCCCTAGACTTCTTTGCCATATTTTACTATCTTGAAAAACATTTTAAAATAGTTCAACTGGCCGATCTAATTTACGTCGACACGTTGTGAGCTTGTAGATCGGCTATTTGAACTATTTTAAAATGTTTTTCAAAATAGTAAAAAATGGCAAATAAGTTTAGGGATAAGGATGCGTGTGCGTGCGCGTGATATGCACCTTACCTCATAGTATTCCGGCAGCCGACAGGCTTCTTTTGTTTAAAGTGGGAAATTTGTTATGTAGTCTTTTTTATTGGCCTAAAATATTGTCTATATACATACATTCATGAATCCACTTGCTGATCAGCTGTTAGTATTGGGCAATCTTTTTTTTACAGGGGCTTCTTGTGACCCTACACCCTACCATTAACATCCTATGGCTGGCCTTTTGCTTTATCCCACGGACTTGACACCACTCCCTGTGGTGGTGTAGAACACGTGTGTCAAATTTGAACGGTTCTTGAGTTATGTGGATTATAGACATACCTATAGGCTACACACAGAGATGCGGTGCATTTATAGATAATATATACACACCTGTGTATGCGTATGTACAGTATGTATGGTTGGATGTATGTATGTATCGATGGTGGATGGATGGATGGATAGATGGATAGAGTAGTGCTTAAATCCCTATATTAAGTGCTGCTGACGGTTGAGGATGAAGTTTAGACGTGTGCTGAAACTGAAATAACTGGTGTCCAGAATTTTCGTTGAGTGGATATTAAATTATATTTATTTACTGTGCAGAATCCTATACTTTGAATGCAAATAACATAAATAACAAACAGTCAAAACGTGGTGAATGCAACAGTCCCTGTCTGCACAGTCAGAAAACTGTTTGCCACCTATTTCAGCAACACCTGCAATTAATTAGGGACAGGGTTAAATGCCCTCCCTGTAACTATGGCAACCTAGGCCTTGATTGATAAATTGGCATTGGCTCAAATGGCTCTTACAGTGCTATCATCTCTGTCACCAAGTGACAATCTCCAATCTCTTCCTTGTTTAGACATTATTGCCACACCGATTGGCCGGATGTGTGCTGTGAAGCTCTTCTGTGGTTGGACGGTTCTGGTCTCGGGTAAGCATATATGCTCATTCTTATAATGCCACTAATCTAGGCTCTGATCCTTGTACTCAGTGGTGGAAAGTAATTAAGTACATTTACTTAAGTAATGTACTTTTTGAGGTTTTTGTACTTTTACTTCTACTCCACTACATTTCAGAGGCAAATATTGTACTTGTACTACACTACATATATTTGAAAACTTCAGTTACTAGTTAGGTCGATTTAGATTATTATTAAAAAAACATACATTAACCACTTATATACATTTTGGCCAATTGAAAAAAGCTTGTAGATATTTTCAAAAGATTGATGTACGTTT
>NC_137878.1:32458121-32480621 GCF_963924005.1 Protomyctophum bolini | reverse complement strand
CTGTCCTGATGTGGTTTCCTCCGCCATCAGTGTCTGAATGGGTGAATGTAAGGTCTATGTAAAGCACCTGGGATAAAAGGCATTATATAAATGCACCATTTGCCATTTAAAAGTTAAGGGGGAAAAAGAAGCTGGCAGTGGGGGGATTATTTATTTATTTACCCTGGCAGTTCCACAAACATGGGCCAATTGTGTTCCTACAAACGCTCTGCGAAGCCGGATGTGCCGCGGTGGATCTAACCCACAGTCTCTGTGGTGGTGGGCATGCAGGGACTGTGCCATCCCAGTGCCTACTGTATGTGTTTACAGGTTAGGGTTAAACATTTTTGTGTGGGTTCCCACTTGACAAATCGAAAGAATGGGTAGATAATTGATACAAATTAAAAACTAAGCTATGATGACTAAAAGGGGTTAATAGTGGAGGAATAGTGGAGAAGAGTCTTGGTAATGCTTGGTTGTGTGTGTGTGGGACTGTGGTTGTCGCACTCTTACCCGATCTACAAGCAGGTTGCGAGCTTGTATGTTCGCTATTTTTGGCACACAGCTAAGTATAAATCAGTCATCATCACGACGGCATCACGGCCCACCGAAATGAATTTCAGTTGACTAAATCAACTAGATTTAGTTGACAGTCATCTGAAACATTTCAAAAATATGACTAAATCTAAATGGAATTTTAAATGAAAATGTGCTGTCAAAATGAACAAAATATTTTCAGGCTAATGTTCTTCTCAGCATAGAGATGTAAGTGGTTAATGTAAAAGACGAAGATTCCCCCCCGCCCACCACACACACACACACACACCTGTAGTAACTCTTAAAGAGTATACTGATACTCGTCAAAATCCACCCGTTGTCTGCCATTGACGAGTGTACTCATCAATATGTTTTATATTGATTAAGTTAGATTGTGCTCACATGCAACAGAGATAGAGACAGGCACCCCCCAAATGAGACTGCGGCCCCACTTCTGGTCCGTGTACTGCAGGCCAGCCATAGAAGCCCATTGAAATTTAACTGTAGTTAGCCTACTTTTAAAATAATACGAAATTAACTGAAGACTATTTCATTTAAATGAAAATAATATGTTTCCAAATGTATGGAGTGTCTATATGTCAAATTCTTGTTTTCTCAATAGAGGATGTGTTTCACATTTAATTTACATGGATTACTGCTTACCCATAATGTTAACAGAACAGAGGGGAGACGGAAGGCAGAGAACCTGTCACTTTTAATGACATCACTGTCCTTACGAGTGCCGACTTTGAAGAGGGGAATTCTCAATAATACAACCCGATCCCTATATTTTATATTTACCGTATATAAATGTTCTGCCTATACCGGAACTCCGACGGTACATGAGAAATTAAAATGTGTGTTTTACCGTTGTTGTATTAACTTGGCTGAATGTAATATAAGGAATAATATTAATAACCCAACTAAATGGAGGAGTGACATATCCAGACATTTTCAACTACCTATAGTGAATTCTCCAGATTAGTATTAATAATTAGTCTTTTAGTCATGTTTGGATAATTTTCCACAAATATATAGCATATAAAACGAAACACTTAATGTATCTGGGTTTTGAAAACCTCGTCACCCTATACCATGTCACCACTTAAACTGTACATTTCCAATGCTAGCACTTTTGACACACTGACGGAGCATATTATAGTTTATTGTGGGTTGTATATTGAGATGGCAGGCGTGTGACATTAAAATGGACAAATCAAACATTTGGGACACATTTTGGGATCGATGAACCAATATTCTCCAGCGCATGCTCCATGCTCGCCCACCCCTCTGTAGGCCAGAAAGCACGCCGGCTGGGCCAGGCTACATGCTCCATGCTCCATGCGCGCCCACCCCTCTATAAGCCAGAAAGCACGCCGGCTGAGGCCAGGCTGCATGCTCCATGCGCGCCCACCCCTCTATAAGCCAGAAAGCACGCCGGCTGAGGCCAGGCTACATGCTCCATGCGCGCCCACCCCTCTATAAGCCAGAAAGCACGCCGGCTGAGGCCAGGCTACATGCTCCATGCTCGCCCACCCCTCTATAAGCCAGAAAGCACGCCGGCTGAGGCCAGGCTACATGCTCCATGCGCGCCCACCCCTCTATAAGCCAGAAAGCACGCCGGCTGAGGCCAGGCTACATGCTCCATGCGCGCCCACCCCTCTATAAGCCAGAAAAGAACGCCGGCTGGGCCAGGCTACATGCTCCATGCGCGCCCACCCCTCTATAAGCCAGAAAGCACGCCGGCTGGGCCAGGCTATTATATGGCTAATACTGTTGACACTGGGCCGATATATCGCTGTATTCCTCTGTGATGTCATTACGATGCCGTTATTGTGTGTTTGCGTAATGCGTACACATGCACAAGGCTTCTTCTGCCCGATGCTAGGTGATTTACATGCTAATCCATTCTATCCTGGGTGGTATGAAATTGATCAATATGGTAGATATGAAAGCCATATGATCCCTTCTGTGTGTGTCTAAATATATCAACAAATATTTACATAATCACTAAATCTCCACGGTCTGACGTGTGTGTGTGTGTGTGTGTGTGTGTGTGTGTGTGTGTGTGTGTGCGCGTGCATGCGTATGTGCGTGTGTCTCAGTCAGACACAGCCAGTGGACTGAATGATAATTACCCCCAATCCACTGGGGGTTTGGAACCTGAAATGCCTCAATCTGTTTCCTGGACGACGAGAGATGGAACATTACAGCGTGCGTGTGTGTGTGTGTGTGTGTGTGCGTGCGTGTGTGCGCTTGCGTGCGCACGTCTGTGCGTGCGTGCACGTGCGTGGAGAGAGAGATTGCCAATTAGTCTTCCACTTGATGCCCCGCCTCTCATTTGTCTAATGGATGAAGACTTAAGCCCCCCACCCTAAAAGCACGCACGCATGCACGCATGCACCCGCATGGTCATTGATTAGCTTAAGTGTTCCTCCAGGCTTCCATCCATTCTTGTCATTGGTCTCCCTCTCTCTCTCTCTCTCTCTCTTCCTTCCACGTTCTGTTCATCTCATTGTGTCTGTGTGCTTTTAACAAATGGCGTGTTCATTACAGACAAGAGATGCATTGCTCGCACACACACAGATGCACACACACACACACACACATGCACGCGTGCACACACACACACACGCACAGGTTTGTATTACTGTACTTTTTCAGACTTTATTCATGCATTTTTCTTTTATATTGCCATTTTAACCGTGAGCCTAATCTCTCAAGAACAGATTCCGAGCTCCGCTACTGAATGTGTAGGCAGGGGCATTCAGAACGTGTGTACATTGTTGTTAGTGGGAATGAAAACATACAGTAGGCCCCCCCACAGGAAGAGGAGGACTGACCATACGGGCCAACATCCTGTTATCCACATTATATTTGACACTGACAAATTCAAAGGAAGCAAACAGCAGAGGGTGCTGTCTTTCCTTCTTTTGCATATGGGTTTACAGATTGCCATGAGCCTAAAGCCAAAAAAAATAGCGGATCTCTCTCTAATCCCTAAGCTTTTTTCAATAGTAAGCCTAACAACAGAAAAGAAGAATTAAAAAAAATATATACCGGAAATATCTAATTACCTTCCTAATTTCCCTTTAGTTTTTAAATATCTTTTCTGCGTTTATACAGTGAAGAACGACAGGAAATGGGGAGAGAGAGACAGAGAGTGACACAGCAATTGCCTTTAAAGGCCTATGGGCTGTATTTTGCGTGTCTTAAGTACCAGGTCTTATTCCCTAACTTGAGTAAACTAAAGACCTGGAGGCGTGGTCAATGCTCTTTGGCCACTCAGAATAGCCAAATGGGATTGATCACGCCTCTAGGTCTTTAGTTTACTCAAGTTAGGGAATAAGACCTGGTACTTAAGACACGCAAAATACAGCCCTAAATGTGGTACTGTATATGTCTTAAATTGATATAGTTCACCCTGAGCCAATATCATCAAGATTCATCACCATCATTTTTCGACCACGGTCGAGATCATGGATTCCACAATGCTACGCCAGACTTCCCGGTCCTTCATTGCCACCCCCAGTTCCTGCCTACTGAAGCACCGGTCCTCCATTGCCACCCCCAGTTCCTGCCTACTGAAGCATGTGTCCCTAGCGATGACATCAGGGAACGACAGCTTTCTACCTCTGGTCCGCCCTGAGGCAGGACTCCAGAGAAGAAGGGAAGATATAACCTCATTGTCAGCTCTGTAGCAGTGGCCGGCAAACTTCTCTCTTCTGGATCGGACCAGTGAAGAAACTAGTGCTGCCGGAATTGTCCAAAAATTACATTTGGATATTCGTTTTAAAAACCCACGTGGATTCGAGCAATTCGACCCATTCAGATTTCGGATTTCAATTCGAGCCATTTGGATTTATTAATAATTATATTTACACCAATACAACCTGAGACATAACATTTAAGATCGCATTGCTGGCGCAACTCTCTCTCTCTCTCTCAACACATGCATTCTCCCTTCTCCATTAAAACTTCACAGACGGCCCCGCCCGCCCTGTGCTCACTACGCAGGCTGCGCTGCGTCTCTCTAGGTCGTCCTCAGACGAGCCCTCCATCGTCGTTTCCAGTCATCTCGGTTCTCCATACATCCGGCCAGTTCGTTGGTACTTTGCACTCCTGCATCGCGCTTGAGTACATCCACGTATGTTAGCGCGGGGCGTCCTCGTGATCGATGCCCGTGCTCTGTGTTTAGAAAGAGTACGAGGCAGCTGATTTATTCTTTAATGTATGCCGGTGTCGGCGTGTCGCGTGGCAAATATAACTAATCTACAAGCTCACAAGTCACAACACGTCGCTTACCCATGGCACCGTCTCGCGAAAACTAATAATAATAATAACTAAAAAAATATATATATTATTATTTTTAATTCGAACCTTAATTTTATATATTCGGTTATTCATTAATTTTTTTGATTCGAAAATATATTCGGATATAGAATATTCGTTGGCAGCAGGGGCGTGCACACGTAGACGCTAAGGGGTGCTTGAGCAGCCCCTAGTGGCCCTCTCTGGACCAACAAGCCCTTTTGTCAAGTCCATTTGATTTTTCCTTGTTTTGTATTATTTGTACGTGTATAGTATGTGGCCCATGGTGACATCGATCAATTCTGGATTAAAAGCTTATAATATATTTATTTATACATTTGTCATGATGTTGTATGTGTCCGCATCCAAAAGAATGTGTCACTCGATCTCTCGGTTCTGCACTGCTGTACTGGAGAAGTATATCACTGAGGGCAGGCAAATTTGCTTTTTGTAAGCGACTTCGTCATTCTGGGCTTGTGTTGTCTGTAACGTCGCTTGGGCTTGTTTTTCCATACCTGGTTGCTGGTTTCTCTCTCGAAATCTGGCGTGTGTGTGTGTGTGTGTGTGTGTGTGTGTGTGTGTACTATACGTGGTGACGCGCAAGTTTGTTTCTGTGTGACTAGTGTCAACTGCTCCAATCCAGCACAAAGAACAGTCAGAGTAAGTTGTTGAGTCCAATGCATATTATGATCCCATTCCCACCGCCGCCACGAACGTATGCTTAGCTTGATGCTAACGCGACCCCCCCTCTCTCTCTCTCTCTCTCTCTTTAACATGCGATAGAGAGATGCCTCTCTCTCTCTCTCTCTCTCAGCAGGGAATGCTTCAAATTGACATTGGTTGTTCAAGTTAAATTGATGTGTTGATGTTATTATGATATTTACCATAGGCAATATGCCAATATTGAAAAAAGTTAAAATGACCAGAGAGCAGGCTCATCAAAAATGTACGTTAGGCTGTTTCTGCTGTGCAGACCTGTTTTTGACCCGAAAATAATGACTTTATAATCGGAAATAACCGATTTTTTTCGTTGTTGGCAATTGGACCCCTCCATCTGTGAAGTACTGGATACGGCTGTGTGTGTGTGTGTGTGTGTGTTAGAGAAATGTTTTGTTGCAGCTGGTGGTTCCACGCACCAGATAAGGTGCCCTTTTGTTTCACTTGAGCACCTGCCCCTCAAAGTGTCTGTGCACGCCACTGGTTGGCAGCACTAGAAGAAACACGGGGAAGGTTGCCGTATATTAGATTAGTCTCTTGGGTGGCTCTTCCAAGACAGATTTTGCGCTCTCATTAGAAGGCGGGTGTAAGTGCCATCCAAAATATTATAATTTGATGACCAAGTCTCCATGGGTTGAGTAATCGCTAGGAAAAAAAGTCATTTTGGAGTGAACTGTCCCTTTAGCCACTAGGCCATTGGAAACCCATTGTCTATTTTGTAATAGACATTGGGCGTGTGTGTGTGGCGTCATTTTCCCCTCACGAATATAGTATTACAAACAAACACGCACCAACACACGCACACACACACACACACACACACACACAAGCACCCACGCACATCAGCTGATGAATGGTTGTTGATAGGAAACATTGAGTCACTTCAACTGATGTCAGGTGTTTTTGGTGTTGTTGTGAAGTCCTGTTTAATTTCTCTCAATTTACCATGTCAACATGATTACATCATCTTTATTGTCTCATCACAGGTATTAAACATTTTAATTATTTCATGAAACAATGGGGAGAAGAAAATAAAAATAGCAGATCTACAAGCTTGTGAGCTAATAGATCTGTTATTTTTAAATGGCCAAAATATATATAGGGCTGATTGGTTATGGTCAATGTATGTTTTGTAATAATAATCAAGTATAGCATTTGCCTGTGCAGTGTAGTAGAAGTAAAAGTACTGAAAATTGGAAATACTCAAAAATACAACTACTCAAATAGCTCATATATTTACTCAAGTCAGTACTTGAGTAAATATAATGACTTACTTTACAACACTAGTGGGCAGTGGCGGCAAGTACCTGAGTCCTGCGGTAAGACATGAAAGTGTGTGAGCAACGCACGCACGCGCATAAACACACTGAAGCGGTCTCCCACTGAGATGGAAGATGATTTAGTGGTCCAGCACATGCGCATGTGCACTGTGCACACACACACAAACACCATGAGTGCTGTGTGTTTCTTCATTTTTCTCAAACATAAAATTGGTTCAGTTAGGAAGGACAGGGAGACCTTGAGGAAGTGTGTGTGTGTGTGTGTGTGTGTGTGTGTGTGTGTGTGTGTGTGTGTGTGTGTGTGTGTGTGTGTGTGTGTGTGTGTGTGTGTGTGTGTGTGTGTGTGTGTGTGTGTGTGTGTGTGTGTGTGTGTGTGTGTGTGTGTGTGTGTGTGTGTGTGTGTGTGTGTGTGTGTGTGTGTGTGTGTGTGTGTGTGTGTGTGTGTGTGTGTGTGTGTGTGTGTGTGTGTGTGTGTGTGCGTGCGTGCGTGCGAGAGAGAGACTGCTAGTCTAATAGACCAGGGACTTTCAACTGATTTTGACCCAGGGACCGCCATCCTGACTAAGAGCAACCTGGGGACCACATTGTGTGGGGTGGGTCCATCATAGACCCACATGACACGACACAATAGTGGTGGGGGTTCATGCACCATTCCAGGCTAGTGAGAGTTAGAGGAGTTCTTACTGTATGCTGGTGTGTCTTATATGGAATGTGACAGTTAGAAGAGTTCTTACTGTATGCTGGTGTGTCTTATATGGAATGTGACAGTTAGAGGAGTTCTTACTGTATGCTGGTGTGTCTTATATGGAATGTGACAGTTAGAGGAGTTCTTACTGTATGCTGGTGTGTCTTATATGGAATGTGACAGTTAGAGGAGTTCTTACTGTATGCTGGTGTGTCTTATATGGAATGTGACAGTTAGAGGAGTTATTACTGTATGCTGGTGTGTCTTATATGGAATGTGACATGTGGGCATACCATAATCACAGAGAGGAATGAGACATACTCCAGTCACTTTAGTTCAGAGGGCAGGTGTGTGTGTGTGTGTGTGTGTGTGCCTGCATGTGTGTGTGCGTGCGTCCGTGCGTGTGCATCCAGCTAATGCTTGTTACACGCATCAAGCTAAGGCAATTATGTTTATGCACTGCACTGTCAAATAGGCCTGCATCTGGCTTACCGGTATAGATGTTTGTTCAAGCTGTTGTTCATAATTAGGCTACACTTGGTTGGTGGTTGTGTGTAAAACACTTTTTTATTATGTTTTATAAATATATCACTTCCAAACTGAAGATTGGCCAATGATTATTACTAATATTGTCAGCCAATTACAATGTCACGTTACCCCTGTGATCATGCGTAAGTAAGTCGGAGGGGAAAATCATGTTTTTGCAACAAACGGTTATATTCTTCGCACTTGACTCTCTTGAAAAGTAACTTGAATATATCTCTATAACGCTTTAATTTATGTCTTTATAAACGATTGTAAAACGATTGGTTACGTAACCAACAACAGCCAATTAGCTGCTACAAACGTTGTGCAAAGCTCGGCCAATCACAGCGGAAGTTTGATTACTCCCCTGGAAAAATAAGAAAGTGTGACAATAAATAATAATTATAAATGGCCAGGGACCACCGGCATGCTGGTCCGTGGACCACTGGACTATAGAGTCTAGCACATTGGTTTTCAATCGGTGGTCCACGGAGTCTAGCAGCTAGACTATCAAACTGCTGTACTTGTCAGTCACAGCAAAGACATACTAGTCAGTTATGTATTACTATACTGGGAGCCGAACCAGTAACTACAATCTTTACTGGTGGCCGTCAAGCCTCTCCTCTCCTCTCGCCCACTTCGATAACCTTTGATAAAATTACCGACGTTAACACATGGTGCGTGTGCGTGTGTGTGTGTGTGTGCGTATGCATGTGTGTGTGTGTGTGAGAGAGAGATCTCAATTGTATTAAGGTTTCTAATACAATCGGGCATTAACCCTAAAACCTATAAACTCTTAATAGGGTGTCTAATCCTAACCCCATTCTGAATCTTCTTTGAATTGTAACCCTAACTCTGTTTTTTTTAACCATAAAACCACCGTTTCTCTTGTTTGTGAGAACCATGACAAATATTGTCCTCAAAATGTCTGTAGACTTACGCACACACTGTACACAGTTATAGAATAGTAGTGTTGTTCAATCACAGGGCGCCTGAGCGGGGCTCATTTGGGTCTGAATGTCCCCACACTATTGGGGATAATGCCTTGTCTATATATGTATTTATTTGTCCTGACCGGCGCTGGTGCATGCCATGGTCTATCTACTGTAGGACATTTCCATTTTGCTGCGCAATAGTCGTGTGTTGGCTGCATACGTGCAGTTCTGCAGTTTCTCTTAGTCTCAATTCGATCAAGCTGTCAGACGGGCTAAAACACAACAATGTGAGTTTGTGGTTATGGTTATAGTATATGGTTATATTCATGTAGAACATGTATCTGAAAGAAATAAACACAATTCTAAATGTGGCAACTTTGCAAACAGTGCAAACTATAGGCAAACAGAACAGTATAGTAAATGAATTAGCACTAAAATAAACAAGTATATTAAATACGTTGTGGTACACTCAGTGAGCTAAATAACGTGTATGGTGCATTTATGCACAGCTCAATTAAAGTCTCTCCTATATCATTATTAGACGGTACCAGTGCAATGGCCGTTTTTAGCCAAAATGTGCAGATCTAAAAGCGTGTAGTCTGCGTGGTCTCTCTCTCTCTCTCTCAATGAGTCATTACATCAGTGTGTCTGTTAATTGTCTGTATAATGTCCCTGTTTACAACACGTGCGCATAATGGCAGTCCTGACAATAAACACCATCTTGTTTGTGTGTGTGTGTGTGTGCATGCTTGCGTGTGCATGCGTGCGTGCGTGCATGCGTACGCACTCACAGACAACAGCAAATGACTGATCAGGCCTTAGTCATCACCACTTCACAATAAAATGCCATCTGGACACAGACTCCGTGTAGAATGTTAAAATGGCAAATAAAAGCTCTCTTAGGAGTTTAGTTCACTTGGCTGTTGCAGCATCAAACAGAACAAAATTGTGTTTGTGTGCGTGCGTGCGCTTGCATGTGTGGTGCTAATCTCAAAGGATACTCCACTCCATATCTTTCAAATCTCATGGCGGCGTCACATTTTGGACTATGACTCTTGGAACTGCAGGCCGTACTTTCAGACGGGTGTTGTAAGTAACAAAGTATAGTATTAATGTTGTAAAATAATTGTAGTGGAGAGAAAAGTACAATATTTGCCTCTGCGATGTAGTGGAGTAGAAGTAAGTAAGCATGGAAATCATTTTGTAAAGTAAAAGTACCTCAAAAGTGTACATACTGTAAGTACAGTACTTAAGTAAATGTGCTTAGTTATTTTCCACCACTTTTCGATACGAGGTTTCTGTCCCATAGCAACAGATTTTGTTTTTCTCTCTCTTGAAGAGCCAATGAAAACAAATTTCCCTGTGTGAAAATCCAGTCTAATCTGAGCTTGGTTGGGTCATTAAGAGCTCAGCAGCGTGACCTCATGTTTCACCATGTTTACATGTGAGGTCACCATTCATGAAAAGATTCAGGTTGAGGTCAGGGTTCAGTGTTGTTGACCTGGACTAGAGGTTGTTTAATGGTCAGGACAGGAGTTGGGTTGCGTGCCGAGCGAGCGTGCGTGTTTGCGCGCGTGTTATGCTTCATGTCTCTTCTAAATGAGTTGTAGTTCTGTTTACTTTTGTTTGAGCCAAACTACATTCCCAGCGTCAGAACTGATAGGCTGCATTCCACACTGTATGTGTGTGTGTGTGTGTGTGTGTGTCTGTCCGTCTGACTGACCTCATATACATGAAAAAAAATCTTTGCGTTCCTTCTCAACCACTCAGAGCCTCCATATAAGCTTTCTTTTTTCTCTCTTCAACGAAAATAACCAATTTACATACATACTGTACATACTGCATGTAAGCCCCCCCCACCACCCCCACCCGAATAGGGTACTCCAGGACCACCACGCAGTCATCTAATACAGCGAGACTCTTAGTTTGAAAGCCATTTCACTTGGAAGAATCCGAGTTATTACGATTCTAAAAACTGCGTCCCCATATAGACAGCATAAGCCATGAGTGCGTACAGAAAACAGTTGCGAACCGTAAATCAATTGATATTAAAAAGGCGAACTCGGTGCAGAGTGAGTTAATCCCATGCCCAAAATAGTTACTGTAGGTTAAAAGTGGTTAAGTAAAGTATTAACAAGACTAAATAATAACTACACTGGATCAATTGGAAACACAGGTTATCTTTTTCCCGATTTCCTGAAAGGAACAGTCTTGTACATACGCAGTTTGCACTTGACAGCGACAATATGGGCGGTAATGGCCCTCTCGAGTGAGGTGAGGTAGATATTGTTTAATTAGTTTGTTCATTAGTTCTGCTGTCTGCAACACCTGCGTCGGCATCAGGTGGTCTCCTTGGCAACTGCATTACATGTGAGACAAAACAATTAGAGCTGACTTATTATAATTGCTAAAGGAGCACTTGACGTATTTTCAGTCTTTTTGTCATCACAGACGTGATAATTTTGTTGAGAAAGACTAAGGTCCTTGATATTTAGTTAACTAGTAAGACTAGACTAAGGCCCAAACTACACCAAAGGGAAAGTATTTTAAGATAAACCACACCAATGCAACTCCTTGCAACTCAATGAGTTGCATTGGTGTGGTTTACCTTAAAAAAGTGTTTTGTCCCAACGCAACCCTTTGGTGTGGTTTGGGCTTTAAGGGCTTAAGACTAAACGGTTTCAGATGACTAAATAGGACTGAAACGAAATGGTGTGTTCAAAAGAATAAGACTAGGACTAAATCAGATATTTCTGTCAACATTTACATTACCATAAAGCCTTAAACAACACCAATGCAACTCCTTGAGTTGCATTGGTGTGGTTGACCTTAGAACGGTTTGGTTGCAACTTGCAAGGAGTTGTGTGCAACTGGTGTGGTTTGGGCTTAAGACTAAAATATTAGATTTTGTCGACGAGACTAGACTAGACTAGACTATTCAATTTATCGACATAGCATAAAACAATCAACCACCATACACTATATGTACAAAAGAAAGCAGCAGTGAATGACACCTCCTTTAGCTGGGAAATTACATTTATCTCCCCTTGTGCCAGTGTGCATTTTGACAGCAAATTCTGATAGTCATAGTCTTTTGAATAGTTTTTTATTTCGTTTAATCACATTTTAGCCATCTGAAATGTTTCAGTGTAAATATCATTACATCACTATTGTGTACACGGTGTGTGCACGTGCATGCACACGTTCATTCACACTGTTCAGCCATCTGCTTCTGTTTGACTGTTACAGTAACCTTTAAATCCTGTTAACCTGTTAAGTAGCCCACACACATACACACACACACACACACACAAAAACACACACACACACACACACTCACACTCACATGTGCGCGCACACACACACACACACACACACACACACACACACGCTAGAGCCTGCCCGGTGCCAGATTTGTGGGGTCTTATGCCGATACCGACTTTGGAGAGTCAAGCTTCACAATTATTCATACATTACAAAAGAAGAATCCAACATTTGTCAAAGGAATTTAATAATAATTAAAAAATAATCAAAGGCATTCCACGATTTCTTGTTTGGCACTAAATTGTTATGAACCTTTATGAGATCATTTATTTTTCTGGGATTCCTAAGCGTATACTTTTAATTCAATTGTATTTATTGGACTGGTTGTTTCATAATGATGTTGGATTATGCTGCATTGTAAGAAAGAAAGAAAGAAAGAAAGAAGTGAAAATTGCCGAACCAGGAAAAAATGAAGACATATTTGCAAAACGTAGAAAACGCAGAGTAGTCTGAGTCAGAGTAGTAGAAATTAAAAATAAATGAATAGAAAAGAGCTGCATTGGTTGGTTGGGATTCAAGCCCTGCTGTGATTGGCTGAATTAAATGGTTATAGTGGTTGGTTTTCTTTAGAGAACTAGACTCAAATTACAACTACACAAAATCAGACGCTCGTATGCAGAGACAAGTGTGAGGTCACAATAAGCAGAGAACTGACCCCCAAATTGTTATGCACTTGGTCACAGACTCCCACACACGCACGTACACACTACACACGGATGCACGCCAGCACACACACACACACACACACACACACACACACACACACACACACTGTTGTCTCACACCAGTTGACCGATCAACCAAACGAGCTAAAAATACAGCCTGATTGGCTGACAGACACCATCAGAGGCGTGCTGTGATTGGTCGCCCCAGACAGATTAATTGGCCAGGGAGAAGGTGTGATCCATTGCCATGGAAACCTGGCAGAGACAGACAGACAGGTATACAGACAGACAGACAGACAGACAGACAGACAGACAGACAGACAGACAGACAGACATGTATGCAGACAGCCACATATGCAGACAGCCACCTATGCAGACAGACACAGATGGAGACAGACAAATATGCAGACAGACAGGTATGCACTACGCAGACATACTTGTCTATACAGACAGACAGACAGACAGACAGACGCTACCTGGACATCTCTCCTGTTGGAATGGAAATCGACACACACACACACACACACACACACTGGTTGTACATTTTCAGGACAATTGAACATGACCTTTGCCCTGTCTGTGTGCTTAAAATAGCTTTCCATTAAGCAGTCGTTTCACTATAATCTCCAGCTTGTAACATAAATAATTGAGTGCATTTTTTAAAGCTAAATATAACATACACGTATTGTGCATGTACTGTAAGTAGTATATATGAAATATGAATGTACCATGCATATAGTATTATGTTTAAATATTAATATATCATATAGCATATTGTTGTTGTTGAAGGTGGGGTGCAGGGGTCATATGTACGAGATCTACAAGCTCACGTATTGGCAACTTCTTGCTATTTCTGAACCATTCTTAACCCATAAAAACTGGTAAAGTCAGATTTTAGCTATATTTATGAGTGTCACAATTTTTTTCAAAAATAGCAAATATACAGTACAAGCTCATGTGCCACGCTATGAGCTTGTAGATCTGCTATTTAATTTAGGGACACGTTGGCGCAGTCGGCAGCACTGTCACCTCGCAGCTAGAAGGTCCTGGGTTTGATTCCCGTTCCCGATTCCCGTTTTGATGCCCTCATGCATTGAAGGAAGCGTGAAGTCAATTTGGTGCTCTCCTCAGGTTGGCTCAGGGACAGTAGCAAAATGTGTGAAAATGTGAAATCTTTGCTTCTAGGTTGTCCCTGGAACAAAATATATTTTGAGTTGGGGGTCCACGGTCAAATACATGTAATTTTGGGGCGACTACCTTGGCATGAAAAGGTTTGAGCACCACTGATATAGAAACATATAGATTTTTCAGAAAGTGACGTATCCAACACTGTCCGCAGAAAAGTTATCAAAAACAGCGAATAATACAAATAAAACATAACCCGGGTAACTCGTGGTCGGCGGGGAAAGAGGTCTTTATCAATGAACTCGTGTGACTCGGGTTCAGCAGATGGGTTAAGTGAAGTACAGTATTTGTGTGTTTTATGAATATTGACAAAAAATGTAAAAAGAACCACCGCTCATCTGCTGACGTGAGGTGCCGCAGTCACAAAGGGATTATGAAAAAAATAAAGGGAAGCTCCGCGCACTCAGCTTTCGGTCTACTGACCACCTTCAGGCATCATTCATGAATATGATATTTTGTGAAAAATGAAAAAGCTTGTGACTAAATAATAACCAAATGATTACGTAAGACAGAATGTGGCTGTCTTACGTAAAATATAAATACATATTGTAACTTTTTTGAGGGCTTTTTTTTTACTGGCTGATCACCCCATAGCCCATAGTGATGATTTGATTGGCTGAGCAACATATTGAAGATTAAAGTCAGGGCAGAAAAGTGATTGTTGTAGTTTTTTGCCACTCAGTAGGCATTCCTGCATAACTTCTGAGTTTGATGATGATGTCACGTGACACGCGCATACCCTCTATAGTCTGCTCGGCAACGCACTAAAAAGAAACGGTACAACTGTGATCAATGTGGAAAAATCTTCACAAGAAACAGTAAATTGAAACAGCTCCCGAAAATTCATAGAAGAAAGGAGTCAGAATGAAAGAAAAAGAAAGAAATGTTCCATAGACTGCTACGGGACGAGGTGTCGTGTGTGCCGTGATTGTGTTTTTGAGGTGACAGTAATTCAATAGACACCATGGTGTGGTTGTACCATGTCTTTGTATTTAGGGTTTCTTCCTGGAGGCTGAAATCTTGACAGTCAAACATGCCAATGAAATAAACAGTGATATAGTGACATCACAACATCATCCCCTCCCCTAACCCCTAACCCCCCTTTATCATACGACAACAGCTGTTGGTGCTGCTTCAGTTCAGGTGGGTCACCACCCACCAGGCATACTTAATTAACTGGTGGGCGTGTCCACATAAAAACCACATTTTAACAAATACTGTACACTTTGTGGAAAAAATGTCTTCCTCCTTATAATAATGATACCTGATGGTCATGTTTTAGGGTGGAAAACAATCACTGCATTTTTTTTTTAACATTTCCTGAAATTATTTTTGGACATATCAAGGTTTCCAAAGAGGTTACATGAAATATTCATGTCTATACATAGACATGAATACAATACATGTATTAACATATAATATATGTAAAATATTCATATGTTGTATGAAATATTCATGTTCATGTCTCGTTTCAGATTCTCTGCTGGAGGTCATTCTGAGGGGGTCCCGCCCCCGCCGCCATCACGCTCTCTTCTGATAGGACGAATCCGCCTGTCCGTCACAGTCTCCACATGTAAGTGACACTGTCCTTGTCATGTTTATCCCATTTTAGGCGCGAACCCCTTTTGGTGTTAGCATTACGTTATGCTTTAGCTATTTAAAAATAGCAGACCTACAAGCTCATAGCGCGCCACCGAGTGGCGCGCTACGAGCTTGTAGGTCTGCTATTTTTGAATAGAAGAACGACTGACATAGAAACATAGCTTTTTCAGAAAACTGTCAGGATGTAGAAAACATGTTTAGAATCTGATCTCAGGTCAGAATGGGTTATTCATGGTGTGTGTTCCTCTGCTTCCCTTGTTCGGTCAGGTCGTCCCTAATTGGATGGTTTCTCGTTAATGATTCCCATTAGCTCGTTAGGGAAGCACACGCGCGCGCACACACACACCCACACACACACACAGATCATTTGGACCAAATTAGATCAAGTTTGATTCAATTAGATTCCATTCCATCATTTAAATTGAGTGCAATTTTCACCAAACATCCATCAATCTTCACTCTGCTGATTCACTTAACCCATTCATTACTTTACTGCCAGAATTGTTTCAGTCTGTAGTCCCTTCCCTGCCGAGGTCTTTTCAGACGGATATCTTACTTTGAAGACCCCAAATTCACAACCCCTGAACCATGAACCCCCTGAGCCGTGAACATCGCCGTATTGATCAAAAACCTCAATCCGGGGAAATAATCAGAGATGAAAAGCTTTGAAGATTTCAGTTAACATGGCAGTGGACGAGGGGGATTATTTTTCACTGACGGACGATAGCCTAGCCGAGCCTTGCCTAGCGACGGAGAGCTAAACAGACGGTGGAGAACTACTGATTTAGAAGGCGTTTGTGGCATCGGCCTCGGCTCTTAATGGGTTAAGGACGAATGAAAGACGTACAAGCTAATGGATGTAAAAGGAAAACTCTTGTGTCTGCGTAATGGACAACGTCCACTCTACACCTCCGAAATAGCTCCAAATGGATGGTACGTAATGGATGGACTGCAGTCACTGCACACAAGTCAGCCTGTTGTGCTCTTTTATGTTAAGCTGTACTATTCTGAAAGAAGTGGGAAGTAGAGAAGTAGCCTCAAAGTAGAAGTGTCTTTGTACTATGAAAAGGTTACCTGAATATATTTGAACGCCATTGCTTTCCTCAAGTGCATATGACGTGAGCTATACTTTAGTTTCAAGTTCACACCCAGGTGATTTTCTTTCTTAGGATTTAAACGTTTACTGGAGTAAAACATATCTTTCAAGTAAGACATCTGTACTTTAACTCAAGTATGACTCTCATGTGTGTGTGTGTGTGTGTGTGTGTGTGTGTGTGTGTGTGTGTGTGTGTGTGTGTGTGTGTGTGTGTGTGTGTGTGTGTGTGTGTGTGTGTGTGTGTGTGTGTGTGTGTGTGTGTGTGTGTGTGTGTGTGTGTGTGTGTCGATGATAAATGGCATGATGCTGGTAGGAGGAATTTAATGAAATATGATGAAATACAGTATCACAGCACACATAATACGTACGCATGCACACACACACACACTCAGGTCTGGGAGGGGCTGAGCAAGGCATGTGTGTGCATGTGTGTGTTTAACACGGTAAGCATTTAAGAAACAGTCGGAGGTCTCCAGCAGCAGTGTGCTGCATGTGCGTGAGAGTGTGTATGTATGCTGTATGCTTTAGTGGGAGAGGAGAGGAGGAGAGACAGAGTTGCTCCACACAGAGGTATACAAAAGATGGTGAATCCTATGAGAGACTACAGAGACCATTATAGATGATTCTCTCTGCGGAGGTCAAACAGGTCACAGCTGGAGAAGTACACAGACTGGATGTAATGACTCTCTCTGTCTCTCTGTCTCTTTCTCTCTCTCTCTCTCTCTCTCTCTCTCAGTGCGGCGTCAGTTCAGCCAAAGCTAAGATATGACAAGGTGACGGTGATTTGTCTCGGGTATAGCCCAGTTATTTGCGTCTCAGTTATTTGCGTCCCTATTTTCCTCAGGTATGTGTGGGTAGTTGCCGATTTTGTGGGGGCATGTTTTCCACAATTTCCTAGAAATATTAAGTCGAGTGTCTTTGAGACTGGCCCCTGCCAATTTGCCATGAAGCTTACATGTCAGAAATGTGAAACAACAACATAGGCCATACACTGTCTGTTTCAAATCAAATTAGGCAGCCTTAAAGCCTTAGCCTCCATGCCTGGAGCTTCACTGCTAGCACTGCAGCCTTAGCAGGAGCATTTATTTACCTGTACGCTGCTGGTGGTGGTGGTGTTATCTGGGGGCTAGAGGCTATATCTGGGGGCTCAATAAACCACGTCGTCACTAAATAATAACGTCTGCGTTTCCAAGGCAAACTCGTCACTGACTCACTGTCACAGTGTTCTTCTGCTGCAGGGGCAGTAGCAGTTTCTTTTCCCCAAGAAAGGGATGTTGTAGTCGTTTCGTTTTCATTTTAGGTTTTAGCCTACTGACAGCAGCACAATGTAAAAACAATCTCATTCTCTCTGCCTGACAGAATGTTGAAATTGCGCGCCTGCTGCTCTCCCCTGGAATATACCATATGTTGAGATACATGTTGTGGGCAATATAATAATACCTTGTGAAAACGATAATTTTGTTCAAATTTGCATTTGTAGCTATTTTACTGTAATTTAATAACAGAATAATCAACACAGATAGACAAAGAGACATTCATTATACATACAGATTTATTTTAATAAGTAAGTAAATAAGTAAATTGTATTGTTTCCGCTGGAGCCAAGGTATGGCAGCTGCCGTATCCCTGCCATACCCCTGCGTTCTCTCTCTCTCTGTCTCTCTCTCTCTCTGTCTCTCTCTCTCTCTGATGGAGGGGAAAGGAACTGGTTGGAATAACGTGTTCCTTTCCATGCGCTACGTCCAACCAGGGAAATTCCCCCCTGTCAGGTGTAAAGGAGCAACTTGGACACTCAGGCATGAAGGAAGCATGAGTTCAAGTCCGTTGCTCTCCCCATGTCCCCCATATATGGGGACTAGGTTGGCGGAGGGTGTGTAGAGCCCAGGATCACATTATTGACACAGGGGTGAAAAAAGGGTTACAAAATCGTGGGATAAGAATTATAATAATAAAGCAGTAGTTCTCACTCTTTCATGATTTTTCAAAAATAGCAGATGTACAGTACAAGCTCGCAGCGCGAGCGAACAGGATACAGGATAAACGAGTGAAAGAGGAAATGAGGACAAAGAAATGAGCAGAGAAAATTGGAACTGGCACGCAATACAATAGTCGCTGATAAATGGGTACTCTGAAATTCCAAACTCACCTGAGCATGTATTATAAAGGAGCACTTTGCCCATTTACACCCTATCTTGGTATATAATTGGTCCACAGCCCTCCCCTGGGACACAGAGGGAGAGCACACAGAAATGGTGCCATCTGGGCATTAGTTTGGGCCAATTATATGAAGATAAGGTTGAAAATGGCTGAAGTGCTCCAAGACATTATAGACCTGTATAACCCTGAAAGTTTTGAGAATCAATGCTCTATTAGCCAACAGGTCCTCAGCCTACTGTATTCATAATATTTGAACTGAGGAATTGAAGGAGTGAAAATAGCCGATCTACAAGCTTGTGAGGCGTTGTGAGCTTGTACATTTTTGCATCTTTCTTATATAATTTGACCATTTGGCCAATGTTTGACCAGTTATAGTGACACTAAAGAATTTGGTCTGAGCGTGCCGCAAAATGGTTTATTATTATTACTAGAGTGGTGCCCGGGGGGCCAGTGGTGCCCGGGGTGGTGCCCGGGGGGCCAGTGCCCGTGGGAGCCTGGGCGGGTGCCCTGTGTGCGTGCCCAGGACCACCTGGTGTGCCCGGCTGGGTCCAGGGACCACCGGGCGGCCTTCCTACCTACGGGATGGCATTAGTGGACCAAAGGAAACGGCGCGGGGTCCCCGCGGCGGCCGACCCACCGCCGGGTTGAGACCTCCGGGCAGGACCCCACCAGTTTACCTGTTAATGGTTTCACACCCTGTTGAACTCTCTCTTCAAAGACCTTTCAAACTTTCCCTCACGGTACTTGTCTGCCAGCAATTTATCATTCTGTTGAGCTGGTCAACTCATTGTGATGTCAGAAGTGATGTCATCAGTATCCCCTTTTATGCCCAAATTGCCCATATATGGAGTTCTTTGTCAGGCATGCCCAAATATGGAGTCTGGTCCGGGCAGAGGCCTTGTGATGTCAGCTGTGGCCCGGGCAGAGGCCTTTTGTGGCGGTTCCTGACAACCGTGGGTTATTACTTAACTTAAGACCTGGAGGCGTGGTCAATGCTCTTTGGCCACTCAGAATAGCCAAATGGCATTGATCACGCCTCCAGGTCTTAAGTTAAGTAATAAGACCTGGTACTTAAGACACGCAAAATACAGCCCTTAGGATTTAGAAGACATATTTTTGAATCGGCCTTGGGTCTTAATGGGTTAAGATGTTTTTCAGGGATGTTTTTCATGACTTTGAAGAAGACGTTTAAGTGATGCAACGAGAGACAGCGCTGGCCTACTAAACTGAAACTAAACCGAAAACTAAACGCTGCTATAGGTCAGCCTCCGAGCGAGGAGCGTCTGGGATCTCAAGGAGGAAAGGGAGAGCCGGGCTCACGCTGAAGGTTCAAACTCCTGGCTGGAGGAGCGTCTCAGAATAGACTGTGATGACGTCACGTCTGCCAGAATTAGGGCAGGGAGGAGAGAGAGAGGGGTTTATGGAGCATCCATCAACACTCCATTGATTCTGTCTGAGCTGGATACAATATTGATGGACACAATGGAACATTGACACTATTTAGGCTTGTGTGTGTGTGTGTGTGTGTGTGTGTGTGTGTGTGTGTGTGTTGGGCTGTGCATGCTTGAGTTTTTTTTATTTTTTGTCAAGTGATTCTCAACCCTTTAAATTTCAAGGACCGCCAGTTTGATATGTAATTTCCTTTGCTGTCAGTTGTTGGTATGAAATTTTGGAAACCTAGGCGTTCAGAAAAAGGCCTACGTAGGGCTAGCAATAATGTGGGGGTTACAATTCATCTGTCTGAGTCATATATATGCCATAAAGACAAGCAGGTGCTTAAGAAAGCGTCATCTATTAGAGAAGACAGCTCTCAGCCCCTGAATCCTGAATCTGATCTCTTGTCTTCCGGCTGACAGTTATAGAGGCCATTGCAGGCTGTGACTAGAAACAATATACAAATTCTCATTTATACCTACTGCTATTGGTGCCATCGTAAGCAGTAGGAGGTAGCTGTTGTAATTATTATTATAAATTTTCCTTTCTTTTGTTTACTGGAATATGGTCGTGGTCGGCTGTCCACAATTTATGGAGGTGGGAGGATGGTACTATATTATTATCTGGGTCTCGTGACCATGTCTATGTTATTGTATGTTTACTGTGTTTTTAGAGCCTGTGACATAAATTGCCCAGTTTGAGACATAATTATTATTAAACTTGACCTTGGCATTGGCTGCAGGATTGCCAATAGTGACAAAATGTCAAACAAATGTCAATGACTGAAACATGAACCTAACTGAATTAAAGCAGCAGCTGCTTTCGTAAAGTCTGAAACTGGCTGATGTTTCTGATGTGACAACAATTAAGGCAATGAGCGAGAAAAAAAATCAGTTTCTGTTACCGATACCAACATAAAACGAGGCACGTTTAAGCATCCACAATCTGATCGACAAGCTCACAACGCGTTGTCAATTGGCTATTTTCAGCGAAGATACCCCATATAGAGCCCTGAGGGTCTCCGCTCAATAGTGTAATAGGGCTTAAGTGGTTCATAAAACAAGACAGTGCTAATATGGGTGTGGCTTCTGGGTGCTGAAGAGAACTCCATGTTTGAGGTAACGTGACGTTATTGTGGACGATGTCTTTGTCATTGTTCTAGATATATATATACTGCGAGGCATACCATAAATACATCCATATTTAGGCAGAATGTTCCAATGAACAAAAATACCTTTTGGTGGAATGCCTGGAAAATAGGTCCATGCAAAAAAAAGATCACACTTGTGTGAATTGAGGGGCACCTTTGGCGGGGCACCCAAAGTAGGAGCGCTCTATATGACCAATCTTGACAAGGTCAAAACCTCAGAGTGATTGATCCTGAACATCTCTCAGCCTGGTTTAAATATACAGATCAAATGTTTATGATGTAACAACAGATATTGAGTAGGCTGGAAGAAATGGGAAGCTGTTGAAACTAATACAATAGCATTTCCTCTCTAACCAGTATATTTACTGTTATAATGATAATGTCACCTCCAAGGCATGACTTGTGACTCCCGCATCCTATTAGCTAGAAAGCAGCTAACAAGACAAAGATTTTAAGTCCTTATTTCCCTGGAAGTGATGTTTATACAGCCCCCAGGAAAGGAACATTCTTTGACAGCCTCAGCCTCTAAACCCATCACCATCTGTTGCTTGCCAGTCCTATTTTACACAGAGTATTTCATCTCTCTCATAAATCAGCAAGTCAGATTCATATCCTGCTGCGTTTGTGAGTCGGCGTGTGCGTGAAGACGTCACTTCCGCACTGGGTGTGGTTTCGCTTCCTGGCGGAGCCTGTGGGTGCTTCCGTGTGCAGAGCCATTTCCTTGGATATGAAGGTGCTCAGGTCCACCTCGTGGAGGCCGCTGTTGCTGCGTCTGCGGCGCAACTCACCAGAGTGGCCACCGGCGGCCACTCCCACGTTTCTGCTGCCACCCCTGCTTCCATGGGCGGGAGACCCCGGGGCTCCGGAACACACAGTGATGCTGGCCATGGCCCCGTTCAGAGCCTGCACTGTGACAGC
>NC_137878.1:32418121-32450621 GCF_963924005.1 Protomyctophum bolini | reverse complement strand
CTGTATTTCAGATAGGATGAGCTAAATGAAGATAAGAGCCAGGCCGATATTATCAGCCAGTGTTTTTCTCAATCTCTCTCTCTCAGCATCCCGGGCTCAGCAGTGTGTCTGTATTACATGGACGACATAGAGAAGGTGTTCAACGGCAGGTTTAAGGAGCAGAGGACCAGCGACTCCTCATGGACTCCAGTCGCTGAAGACCAGGTCCCCAAACCACGGTAATTCCTTCCCTGCCAAGGACCTCTTTTGACGCATGTTGTGTGTTAGACCCCAAAACTATAGATTTGTCCACAATTCCATGCTGTATTGAAACGTTATACAAAGTAATACATGATATGTTTAACAATAATTTTACTCTTGAGAGCGTAAAATGAAACCACTGAATTACCTAATCGCCAAAGTTTAAAAAGTAAAAATAAAAACAAACCGAGCTGCCATCCACTGCCATCCACATCCACACATTACTGGATTTTCTGAAATGATCTCCACTCCTATGTCCGCATCCGCTAGCATGTTATTTTCAATGGACTATGGTGTTTACCATAGTGTTTAAAGGGTATCTGCACATTTCTGAAGTTACAATAGTTAATGACTTTGAAGACATTTTCAATACCAAATTGTCAAATATCACGAAAGAAAAGGCAAACATTGTGAAAATAGCCGACCTACAAGCTTGTTATATGAAACCGAGTCAAACTAATTGCAATGCCTACAATTCCATGTGCTTGTCAGGTCGTGTTTTCTCGCTTAGCCAGACAACTATTCCACAATCTCCGAATGCTATAGAGTCTGGAACTACAGCTCCCGAAATCCGAGTAAGGAAGCTGCCATTTCCATTCACGAAAATATATTTTAAAATATATTTAGATTTTAGATTAGATTTTATTGTTTTATTTCCATTTCTTCTAAGCAGCAAGCTATATATGCTTACATGATTTCTATGTATATTAGAATAGATTTGCGCGACTGTAAAGACGAAACGGAAGTGTGGAGAATGCTTCTCATCAGCATTTATTGTGCTGTGGAGATTGATTACATGCTGAATAAAGCTGGAGAACCTGCTTTTTTTTTTTCAATTTGCTAAATTACAAGTTGTACATGGGGGAGCAATTGCCTTTGTGCTGCACATTGATCTGAATCGGACGTTTGAACGCGCTGGACCTTGAGAAGAAAATAGGAAGGAAACTGGTATTTATGATTATGTGTGTTCCGTGCCCTATTCCTGGCTAGGAGAACTTTCCTTGTCCGGAATTATTTTAATAGTGATAGTTTTTTATATCATTATACGGAGCTGGTGATACGATTATGGCTTTGATGATAATTGTCACCAATTATTGTGAGTGAGTTTACAGCAGTGGTTTTCAACCCTGTATGTCAAGTCCATTATGTATTGAGCATTTTGAGCCAGGGAGTCAGGGACCACCATTTGATGAGATTTAGCCTCTCAGACCCAAGACTTTGAATATTGTGTTGTCGTTGGATAAGATTGTGTCCACAATTCCATGCTGTATTGATGTTGGTGGCGTGGAGATAGCCAAACGTTGATCAAAATAACAATTATTCTACATTCTCTAATTATGTAGATTTCTTGTCAGGTCCATTTGGTTTCATGTTACACTCTCAAGAGTCCATTTGGTTACCAACTGCCCATCATTTAGCTGGTGACCATTTGGAACCCCCTCAAGGACCACTGGTTGTCCCCAGAACACTGGTTGAAGACCACTGACTTACAGCAGTGTGTGTGTGTGTGTGTGTGTGTGTGTGTGTGTGTGTGTGTGTGTGTGTGTGTGTGTGTGTGTGTGTGTGTGTGTGTGTGTGTGTGTGTGTGTGTGTGTGTGTGTGTGTGTGTGTGTGTGTGTGCGCGTGCTCGTGCGTGTGCGTGTGTGTCTCTTAGACCTGGTTGCTGTGCAGGAGACGGCGCGGCAGCGGAGTATAAGTCGTCGGTACAATTCCCAGACGAGTCGTTGAGCTTCATCAAGTCTTTCCCCCTGATGGACGAGTCTGTTCCCTCCGCTAATCACACCCCCTGCTACACACACACTTCTCACAGGTATGCACGCACGGCACGCAACATTTCAGGCACAAACCATCTCACATAAATCCAACCCCAAACTCTGAAACCTGACCTCTAGCCTAAATGTCTAATCCTAACACCAGCCTGAATCTTGTCCTATTTGGCAGCCTTAACCATTTTCAAAACCAAAAACCAAAAACCAAAAATTCAGTAATGGCAAAAGAAGCAGATCTACAAGCTCACTAAGGGCTCTATTTTCCATGCTAAACCCCTTATCCCTAAACTACTTTGCCTTTTTTTCTTTTTTTTTTACTATTTTGAAAATATGTTTTTAATAGTTAAACTAGGCGATCTACATCAACACGTGAATTTGTAGATTGGCTATTTTAACTATTCAAAAATGTTTTTCTAAATAGTAAAAACAAAAAAGTAGTTGGGGATAAGGGGTTTAGCATGGACGAAAATAGAGTCCTATGTGTCGCATTGTGACGTGTTGTGAGCTTGTAGATCAGCTATGTTCGCTACCGTATGCACGCTTCCAGAATGAAGCCCATTTTGACATTGGAAACAGGAATATGCATTTAATTAACTTTTGAAAAAGCGGTGCATTTTCATGAAAATCTCCTTTTATTTGTGTTTGAATTAGTGATGATTATACGGATTAGTTGGGTTTCTGTGCAGTTTCCAGAGGCTGTTTGCACCATGTTGTCGTTGCTGCAGGATTCTGGAGAGAAAAACGATCATAATCATAATGAGATTATCTGATTAACTAGAGGCATAAACAACTCCTCAGGCTGTACAGCATGCACACGCACGCACACATGCACGCACGCACACACACACACACACACACACACACACACACACACACACACACACACACACACACACACACACACACACAAACAGACAGACAGATGGAGATACGGTATGATGAGTAATACATTGGTTGTGTGTGTGTGTGTGTGTGTGTGTGTGTGTGTGTGTGTGTGCGTAACTGATCGCTGCTCTAGGGTCAGGTTGACCCAGGTTGCCGTGGATACCGGTGCAGGTCCGTTCAAGGACCGAACCGTCTTGTTTCTGGGTTCTGAAGACGGCCGAGTGCAGAAGGTTCTGATCAACACCCATCCTAATGATACCACTGGTCCTGTACTGCTGGAAGACATCACTGTGTACAACCCTACTCTGTACGTATCTGAATATACTACTGCTATTACTATTACTACTATAATACTACTACTAATAATAATACCGGTAATAGTTAGTCATAGACTAATAGTCAATGTCGGCACTCACCTTTCAACCACGAGGTCGTGGGTTCAATCCCGGGGTCCGCCAACTCAACATATGAGCAGCACGGCTTGGGAGAGTTTTTCACTAACCTTTGAAGAGTCACCAGGTCGTGAACGTACAGTAGAACGTACAGTAGCTCCATTTCATGATCGTCCACCTTAAAGTAGCGCGATCGTTTCTTATAATGTTGAGACATACTCGGGTAAGTCGTTGTTGGGAGGGAAAGAGGTCTTTATCTCGTGTAACTCGTGAATGGGGGTTCACTGAACGTATTAACGGACAACATTGTTTCCAGGTGTAATGTTTCTTAACGAGTGACATTGTTTCCAGGTGTAACGTGGCGGGTCAGGAGGACAGGAGCATCATGGGATTGGAGATGGATAAGGAACACCATGCGTTGTTTGTAGCGTTCAGCGGCTGTGTGATCCGAGTTCCACTGAGTCGATGTACACAGCATGGTACCTGTAGGACGTAAGTACACTAAATACTACTATATGTAGAGGTCTAGAATGTGGGGACATGTGATCAGTGACATCACTAAGTTGTACTTTGCAAACCAAAGAGTACATCTTTGTGATGTCACTGATCACGTGACACCGGGTTCTAGAACTCCAGTTCTAGGCTACACAAAAGGGGGAGGGAATTTTTATTATTTCCACACAACAACTCTAGGATATATTTATGACATAGTTCAATGTTGAAAATGAGTGGTATTCCACATTAAACACTACAGTATATGGTTGACCAGAGTCCCTCAGAGCTCTCTACTAGTGTCTGTTTTGTTTTCTGTTAATGCAGGGAAAGCTGCTGTGATGTGCTGTGAGCTTGTTGTCCTAACTATTTTCTGCAAAGGCTTTCCATTTCAGTGTTGAAAGGGAAATAAACAGTATCAAAGTTGTTGCCAAGAAGCATTGTTACAGGAGAGAAATAATCTGCTAAATAAATACACGTGTGTGTGTGTGTGTGTGTGTGTGCGTGTGTGCGTGCGTGCGTGCGTGCAGTATGTGTATTCTCTCTCTCTTACATTCTCTCTCTCTGAATTAAATTCTATTTTGTTTGAAAGGAACTTTATATCAATACTTGGTACAGAGCTTTTGAAGCAAATAACAGCACCGCCACCTCATCGAGGTTTAGCAGTCACTTGGTAGAAAACATTTTAAGATGGATAGCAGCAGCTATTTAAATGTATTTGAAGTACCCCCCTCCTCCATGCAAACACACGCACACAAGCAGTTTTCCTGTCTTTGAACGTACAGTAGTTGCTCTGTTCGTTATCTCTCTCTCTCTCTCTCTCTCTCTCTCTTTCTCTCTCTCTCTCTCTCTCTCTCTCTCTCATATGACAGTCTGACATTTGCTTACAAATCCCAATGGTCAATATGCCACTAATATGCGCGCGCAAGGGTGCACACACACACACACACACACACACACACACACACACACACACACACACCCGTCTATGTTTGACTGTTTGTACACACCAGTAAGTCTACGTCACTCAAATGATGTCCCCCTCTCTTTGTGTCTGTCTGTCTGTCTGTCTGTCTTCAGGGCCTGTCTCTCCTCTCGAGATCCATACTGCGTGTGGTTGCGGAGCGGGAGCTGTGCCAACATGGTGTCTGGGCTGAGGTGCGTTTAATGATTACACAATTTAATTGTCTTATCCAGACTGTCTTATCCAGAGCGACTTACAATAGGCAAGGCAATCACGTAGTATACGAAGAATGCAGGGAGACAGTGTAGTGTTGATGAGATTGTACATCTGCTATTTAATATCAAGAAAAGAACAGAAGTTTGGACATATGTCATTTCCAGCCGACAGCAGCGATATCCAACTGAACACTGTGGGAGACGACGCAGATCAGATTAGATCGAATCTGATTGGATGCGACGTGATCAGATTACATGTAATCACTTTACACGAGTTGATTTGTTTATTGAAGCTGTGCTCAACTCAGCACGGTTTAAATCAGTGGCTCTCATCGTGTTGCAGAAGAAGTAAGACATTTTGAAAATACTCCAGTAAAGTAAAAGAAAAAAGAAAACTCGCAAAAATTTTCGTGCTGGTGTTGAAAGGGAAATTAACAGTACAAGACGCATTGTTACAGTAGAGAAATAATCTGCTAAATACACGTCTGAACTTTTTGTTAGAAGATATTACAACTGCAATTGTACAGCTGCAACTGTGAATATATGTTACATGTGTACTGTATAGTTTGTGCGTGCGTGCGTCCGTGCGTGCGTGCGTCCGTCCGAGCAGAGAGAGACATATTAGTGTTGAATATAGATGAACAGACAGATGTAAATAAGTGTTTATTGTTCTGGCTCGTTGCGTTATTGAGTTTCTCTCACAGATCCCTGAGTGAGCTTAGATGTTTAGCTTCCACGGGTGATTGGAGTCAGTCAGCATGTAAACATAACGTGTAAATTATTTCATTTATTGTCGTATCGATTCTTGGTTTGACAGCAGGACTAGTTGATTTTGTTTGGTTTTTGTAACATCTTTCTATTGATTTCTCATTCTGTGTTTTATCTCTTAAAGATGTGCCTTTCAAGAAGTATTGTCATTCAGCAGATACATAAAATGCACAAGAGAACAAAATTGCGTTTCACTGGCTTTATAATCTCCCAGTTAAAAAATAATCTAAAATACTATATTACTTATTAATAAAATTAAAACATCATCAGTTCAAAGGAGACAGATATTGCACGGATAATTGCACGACAGGAGTCCTTAGTAGCAGCATGTTGGGATAAGGGTTAGGGGATATTGCACTTATTTACAGATAAGGGTTAGGGGATATTGCACTTATTTACAGATAAGGGTTAGGGGATATTGCACTTATTTACAGATAAGGGTTAGGGGATATTGCACTTATTTACAGATAAGGGTTAGGGGATATTGCACTTATTTACAGATAAGGGTTAGGGGATATTGCACTTATTTACAGATAAGGGTTAGGGGATATTGCACTTATTTACAGATAAGGGTTAGGGGATATTGCACTTATTTACAGATAAGGGTTAGGGGATATTGCACTTATTTACAGATAAGGGTTAGGGGATATTGCACTTATTTACAGATAAGGGTTAGGGGATATTGCACTTATTTACAGATAAGGGTTAGGGGATATTGCACTTATTTACAGATAAGGGTTAGGGGATATTGCACTTATTTACAGATAAGGGTTAGGGGATATTGCACTTATTTACAGATAAGGGTTAGGGGATATTGCACTTATTTACAGATAAGGGTTAGGGGATATTGCACTTATTTACAGATAAGGGTTAGGGGATATTGCACTTATTTACAGATAAGGGTTAGGGGATATTGCACTTATTTACAGATAAGGGTTAGGGGATATTGCACTTATTTACAGATAAGGGTTAGGGGATATTGCACTTATTTACAGATAAGGGTTAGGGGATATTGCACTTATTTACGGATAAGGGTTAAGGGATATTGCACTTATTTACAGATAAGGGTTAGGGGATATTGCACTTATTTACGGATAAGGGTTAGGGGATATTGCACTTATTTACAAGTCAAATGGTTTGGGAAAAGAATCTGGCTGTTTTACTCCTTCTGCCAGAAGGCAACAGAGTGAACAGACCATGATGTGGGTGGGTGGGGTCAGTCCCACCCACAGAGTGAACAGACCATGATGTGGGTGGGTGGGGTCAGTCCTGAACAGACCATGATGTGGGTGGGTGGGGTCAGTCCTGAACAGACCATGATGTGGGTGGGTGGGGTCAGTCCTAGGCCTAGACAGACAGCGGCAATGTCCTTGATGGAAGGCAGTGACGAGCCAATGGATGTTCTCCCCTGTCCTCAGATTGTTTAATGAATCATGTCTGTCTGTCTGTCTGTCTGTCTGATAGGACTGGGTTTGAGCAGGACATTGACGGAGATCAGTCTCTCTACTCTGAAACGTGTCACGGTAGGAACCGAACAAATCAACATCAAGCACACGAATACGACAGTATGAATAGAACGGGGAATGTATTTCAGACGGATCATGTAGACCATTTAGTTTGGACCCTTAAGGTTGAACACCACTGATTATGTAGAGTGAATGTATTTCAGACACATCATGTGGATTGGGTTAGGGTTAGGGCCATTTCATTGGGTTAGGGTTAGGGCCATTTCATTGGGTTAGTGTTAGGGTTAGGGCCATTTCATTGGGTTAGGGTTAGGGCCATTTCACATAAATAATGTATTTCAGTCGCATCATGTGGATTGGGTTAGGGCCATTATGTGGATTGGGTTAGGGTTAGGGCCATTTCACATAAATAATGCGACGGATGATGATGTTGATCTGGATTTATTTTGTGAATTTACATGTGATTGTATTGTTTTCAGATGTGATGACAACTACTAATAACCACAATAACGCAGACTCTGCTTATGGTAGGAACATGTCTGTCTGTCTGTCTGTCCGTGTTCGTCCGTCCTGTGCTTTTTTGAGTGGTGCAACCACTCCTATAGCTACTGTATGGGTGTCCCTGGGGCCCTGGGTCTGTATGGGTGTCCCTGGGGCCCTGGGTCTGTATGGGGGGCCCTGGGTCTGTCCGAGCACGAAAATAGCTTTTGCTTGGTTTTCACAACCAAGTGTCACTGTTGCGCAGCCTAACACCCCCCTCCCCCCCCCACACACACACACACACTAAGGCTGTACCCTAGCCCTGTTTTTAGGACTCCGAGTGCTTTTAACCAGGCTGCAATTCATAAATAGATCCTCCGGGGCGACGTTGCATAGACTATCAGTGAAATAATGGTTAAGTTCATCAGGGGTTGGTGAGGGTTGCTACCGGGTTGGCCGACCGGGAAGGTGGGCATTTTGAGTGTGGATACAACCGTCTTTACTTTTAATACACTACTACTACTTTTAATATCCGTCTTGAACATGATCAGAGCGCAGCGCGTCTCCCCCTCTTTCTCTCTCCCAACACACACACACGTGCGTGCGCGCACACACACACACACACACACACACACACACACACACACACACACACACACACACACACACACACACACCACACACACACACACACACACACACACACACACAGAGCGTCAAGTAGCTGCTGTGCTCAAGCAGCCCCCAAAACATGGTAATTGTGAGTAGCCTACTGTACCTGTACAACTGTCCATATATTTTGTCGTATGATCAAAAATGCTTCTGAACCCTGAATGTTCGGGGACAGCCTTAACACACACACACACACACACACACACACTCACACATGATTTCAAAGCATCCTGGACCCCCAGGGACCCCCACACGGAGTTGCACCACTCACTTCACACTAGTGTGATTATTTTTCTTCTTATTTGTGTGTGCCATTTTGAACCCCAATACTCAATGCAAAAATAGCTGATCTACAAGCTCACAACGTTTCGTGCTGCAGTGCATTGTGAGCTTATAGATTTGTGATTTTCAGTACACATCACTGGTGCTCCACTATGTAAACTAAAGCATGCATAAATGAAACCCCAGCATTTGGTGCTTACAGTAAGTGTAATACAATTACTGTTTGCGGGCACACACACACACACACACACACACACAAACACATACAGATTAAAACTCCTGATTGTTTCCTCCCAGAGAGAGAGAGAGAGAAAGAATGTTTGCTAATGATAAACCTGATTGAATTAGACAATGAAGACTGATGAGGCAAGGTCAGGAACATGCTAACACATGCACACACACACACACACACACACACACACACAAATGCATGCGTACACACATACGCAAATTCAATGTAGAAACAAAATGTAGTGGAGTAAAAAGTTAATGTTTTTCCTCTGAGATATAGTGGAATAAATGTATTAAAACATTTTAAATGGAAATATTGTAAACAGAAAGCATCCGGGAATAAATTGTCTGTCTGTCTGTCTGTCTGTCTGTCTGTCTGTCTGTCTGTCTGTCTGTCTGTCTGTCTGTCTGTCTGTCTGTCTGTCTGTCTGTCTGTCTGTCTGTCTGTCTGTCTGTGTCTCTGTCTCTGTGTGTGTGTCTCTCTCTCTCTCTCTCTCCACCAGGTGTGCGTGGTCTGGCGGACATGGAGCTGCGCTGGGGTTCCAGCGTTCACTACACGCTACTCATCGCGTGCGTCCTGGTGGCGTTCATCCTGGGCGCGCTCCTCTCCGGCCTCCTGGTGTCGTGCTACTGCGGTGGCGGCCCAGGGTCCGCCCACTGCCGCGGCGGCACCAGTGCCAGGCTGGGCAAGGGCGACCCGGAAGCCACCCTGCCTCACGCGCTGTCCCTGAGGTCCCTGGCCAAACTCAATGGACTGGCCAAGGTGAGCCCGGCCCGTCTAGAACAGTGGTTTTCATCTCAACCCTTTTCATATCAAGGTCCATTATTTACTCTGCATTTGAGCCACGGACCACCACTTGAGGAGTTTTAGCCTTGCAGACCCAAAACGTTGAATATTTTGTTGCCGTTGGATAAGATTTTATCCACAATTGCTAATGCTGTATTTTGGTACCATAGGAGAACAGGCACACAGGATAAAAATTGTGTAGACTTCTTGTGAATTGGGCACCCCTTGTAAATTAAGTAATGCAGATGTTAATAATTCAATAATTGAACTCTTGAAAACTCTTGAAACCAAATGGACCCGCATGGGTCCATTTGGTTTAATTTTACGCTCTCAAGAGTTAAAGATCTGTAAGGGTTAATTTGGTTACCAACTCTCCATCATTTACCTGGGCACCACCTGGGACCTTCTCAAGGACCACCGGTGGTCCCCGGACCACTGGTTGAAAACCACTGGTCAAGAACATAATGCAGTGTTGATTCCTTGCTGTCTTATGTAATTATAGTACATGTGTATGTTTTTTAGACCAGTGGTCACCAAACGTTTTAGATCGTGACCCAAAAGAGAAATTCTTCCTGGGACCCAAACTAGTGAAAATTGCCGCTTCATTAGCCTACATCTTCAACTTGTTTAGTGTTGGCTTTGCTTTACTGCAAATCACTCTGGATTAAAGAGTGTCTGTTAATTACCTAAAGTGTAATTATAACTAGTAACTAAAGCTGTCAAATAATTGTAGTGGAGTACGTAGTTAACGTACAATATTTGCCTCTGAGATGTAGTGGAGTAGAAGTATAAAGTATTTTTGAATAAAAAAATGGACATAACTCAAGTAAAGTTAAAGTGTAACCTACATGCCAAAATAAAAATAAACATTTGATCATGGCGATAAGAGGTCTCTACCCGACAGCAACCAGATACTTTTTCAAGTACTTTTGAATACCTGGAGTATTAACCCATTCTGACCTGAGATCAGATTCATACGAGGTTTCCACTGGACACACACTGGGTCTGATGAACCCATTCTGACCTGAGATCAGATTTGAAAAAATGTCAGTCGTTCTTCGATTTTTCAAAAAATAGCAGACCTACAAGCTCGTAGCGCGCCACTCGGTGGCGCGCTATGAGCTTGTAGATCTGCTATTTTTCAATAGCTAAAGCACGACATGATGCTAACACCAAAATGGGTCCCCGGTCAGAATGGGTTAAAGGTCCCTGGCCAAACCCAGTGGACTGACCAAGGTGAGCTGATCGATAACTTGGATCAATGATTCCGTCCATCAACACGCTGAATTATTCAGCTGGAAAGTAACTACCGATATGTACTCAAGTACCGTCGCCCGCCAAGCACCCCCCCTCCCCTCCCCTACATCTCAGAGACAAATATTGTATTTGTTGTACACTACAAAAATGTGACAACTTTAGTTACTAGTTATTAATGTAGAAAATGCAATAACCAATTAAGCCGTGTATAATTATGTGCTATTCAAAAATCACCGACCTACAAGCTATCTGCATGCACAGCCCAGACTCCACACGTCCCAAACTCTTCTCCCTTCTGGCTCCAAAACTGTGGAATGCACTTCCCATTGCAGTCAGAACTGCAGCATCACTCCCAATCTTCCGCCGTAGTCTGAAAACCCACCTTTTCAGACTCCATCATGGCCCATAGCACTTACCCCACCCCCTTAGATAGCAATTCTGTAGACTTAGATAGCATTTGATACAGACTTAGAGCATGTTATGTAGACAGCATAAGTGCATTGTATGTAGTCATAGCACGTCATAGTACATATGTGTAGCATAGTAGTATAGATGTATAGCTTATATGTATAGTTTCATTATAGATATTCCACTGTTACTTTCTTAGCTTACGCATGTTTCATGATAAATGTCTTTATGTGATGTATTCCCATGCTTTTTTGTTCTTGCTTAATGTAAGTCGCTCTGGATTAAGAGCGTCTGCTAAATGCCTAAATTGTAAATTGTACAGCCATAAGTGACACAGACACAAATTGCTCTATCGCAAAAAAGTAAAAGTCGAATGAAAACTTTGTAAAAATTCAAATGCAAGCATAAATAACTGCAAAGATCTGAACAGTTTTAAGTTTGAACTAAATTTCTAGCATAAAGTATGTGGAAGTAGTTAGAGGACGAAAAAAAGGAATAAATAAATAAATATGAACTGGCAGTAACAATAGTGTGCTCGCTGAGGCGAGCCCACAATAATAAAGTGTTACAATTACTAAAATAACATAACATAATAAATAACATTTAACCAAGCCATCAATTAAACTTTAAAAAAGATATCCTAAAATGAAACCTGAAACTGGTGACGTGATCAGAGGGTTGAAGTGGAAAGTGGTTGAAATGTGACTGTACAGTATGGCCCCTTTTCCACCGGTTGGTTCCCAATGGGAACCAGTTCAGTTCTTTTTGGTTCTTACTCCATGAGCCAGAGCTCCAAAATGTGAACGTTAATAATGAATTGAGTGTGCACAACCATACCTATATTACATTTTTAACACCATGAAACTTCCCCAATTGAATTGAATTGGAAGGGTTATCATCATGTATTAATTTACTTGTATTGATCCTATAAATAATTTAATATACGGTTTACCAATTTTGGATCTCTGGATCATGGACTAAGAACCAAAAAGAACTGAACCATTGGTGGAAAGGGGGTCATTGTTCTGGTGATGTGACCCTGTTCTCGTTCCTCTTGTGTCAGGAGGAGAAGCTGGACGGTTCCTCTTCACAGATGTACAGCTCCTTCATCCCCAACCTCCACAACCCCACTCCCAGCACCCCCACCCCCCACCACAGCCTCCCGCTCGGAGACCCCGACCTCAGCCAGGTACGTACCCTAGGCCTAGAACACTGGTTCTTAACCTGAGACCCCGACCTCAGCCAGGTACGTACCCTAGGCCTAGAACACTGGTTCTTAACCTGAGACCCCGACCTCAGCCAGGTACGTACCCTAGGCCTAGAACACTGGTTCTTAACCTGAGCGGTGCCTAACCATGCCAATGTCTGCCCGTGTGTATGTCTGTCCATCCATCCGTCTGTTTAGAGTACGAACAGCTGAAATAACGCTGTGTGACCTAAAGGGCCCTTCACAGTCTGAGCACTATATATAACTGCAGCCAACCAGCATTGTTGTTTAGCAGCCTGCAACGCTCAGTTCAAATAGAATAAATGAGTATACTCCATAGTCTAACTAAAAACAGTGCACATAACAGTGCAATTCATCTATCATGATTCAGTTTTTATCAGTTAATCATTTATTTCAAAGACTCAGTATTAGGGTCACGGACCCCCAAAACGGATCACCATAATTAACAATTAAATGGACGCTGACTGGTCAATTTGGTGCCATTTGTACACTCTCTGAGTTATAGATCGTTAACGATCGATTTGGTTCTTCCGAACTATCAGTCACTTGACTGATAGTTCGGAGGATCCAAATCGACCCCAAGGGGGACCCCACTTTGAGAGCCACTGCACTAGAAAACCAGCAATACTGGAGGTCCTGGTAAGACCCAGTAATCAAGGTATAGCTTTTACTTTGGAATCACAACGAGAGTTCAACATTCTTTGATCTCTCATCTCTCTCTATCCATCTCACTCCCTCCCTCTCTCTCTCGCACTCTGTGTTTTTCAGGGCGAGGGAGATGTCTCGGGTCTGCCCACGCCAGACTCCACCCCCGAGCTGCCAATCAAGAACGTGCGTCCATTCCGTTCCCAGCCGTACGAGCGCAACCGCAACGGGAACACCGGTGCCATAGAAACCAACACCGCCGGGTCCGCCGCAAACACCGGCTTCGTCGGACAGGCATCTGGCTCCGGCTCCGGTCTGGGATCCAGTCCAGGCTTCATGGCCATCGTGGGGAACTCCATGGCTCAGCAGACCCATGTGTTCCCGTTCTCCTCAACCTCCTCGTTGTCCCAGCATCATCGTCTCCACGGCAACCTGTCGGGCGGAGCCTCCTCCTCCTCACTGCACCTCCCTGAGGAGAGGACGACCAGTCACGAGGAGCGAAGAGGAACGGGGCCCGCCCACCACCATCTATCCCAGGTTTTTCCATTCCATTATTTATCATTAGTTTTAGTTATACATCTTTTCATTAGTTTATTATTAGCTAACTATATCATGTTTTGTTACTTTGTTTTTAGCTAAGTATATCATGTTTCGTTGCTTTGTTATTAACTAAGTATATCATGTTTCGTTGCTTTGTTATTAGCTAACTATATGATGTTTTTTGCTTCGTTATTAGCTAACTATATGATATTTTTTGCTTCGTTATTAGCTAAGTATATCATGTTTCGTTGCTTTGTTATTAACTAAGTATATCATGTTTCGTTGCTTTGTTATTAGCTAAGTATATCATGTTTCGTTGCTTTGTTATTAGCTAACTATATGATGTTTTTTGCTTCGTTATTAGCTAAGTATATCATGTTTCGTTGCTTTGTTATTAACTAACTATATGATGTTTCGCAGCAGTCTTTGCCGCAGGCGGTTGACGTGTCGGCGTTGGACGAGCTCCTGCAGCACATCCAGGAGGTCAGTGCCGCGGGGAACGGAGGCATCAGGGTCCTAACGTCCACCTCCTCCGTCTTCCCCACAAAGAACTCCTTGTCCTCTTCTGGAGGGGGAGGGGCTTACCACCACGCTCCACCTCCCCATCGCACCCACCACTACAACCCCAGCAGCCATCACCACCTCGGCCACAGCAGCCAGCCCCGCCTCCTCCAGAAGTCCCACCCACTCCCGCAGGCGGAGTCCGCTCCGTATTTTACATCCTCCACGCTCCCCATAGACACTGCTGGCACCTCCTCCTTCTCCAGCACCTCCTCGTCCTCATCATCGAACCCCGCCTCCTCGTCCAGTAACCCCACCTCCTCCACGTCGGTCCCCGCCTCCTCTCCCTGCTCCTCCACTCCGCTCCAGCGGCAGGTCATTCCGGAGTTTCCCGGTGAGGACTCGTCATCGGTGGTGGGGGGTGTGGTCTGCCGGGGGGTAGCCGTGGCCCGCCACCACTCACAGCGCCACTCGCTCATAAAGATGGGCAGCGGGGGAGGAGGGGGTGTGGCCGTGTCGCGCCACCACAGCTTCAACCAGCATCCCCGCGGGTCACCGCCCGCCTCCACTGGCTCCTCCTACTTCCTGGCGAGGATGAACACCAACAACAGCAGCAGCAATGCGATGGCGGCTTGCACGACCGCTAGCGTGACAGCTAACACGACAGCTGGCATGACAGCTAGAACGACTGCTAATATGACAGCTAGCATGACAGCTAATACGACAGCTTGCATGACGCCTAATACGACAGCTAGCATGACAGCTAATACGACAGCTAGCATGACAGCTAATATGGCAGCTAATACGACAGCTAGCATGACCACTAATACAACACCTACTGGGCTAACGGCTAGCGGTTTGCTTCCACCGCACTTCCTGGCCCGGATGAACACTAACAGCAGCAGCAATGGCCCCAAAACATTGCAGGCAAGCGTGGCCGCTAGCACGCCTGGTGTGACGAGCAGCACCGTTAGCTCAGCCACTAGTAGGATAACCGCTGCCACTAACGGCGGTTCTTGTGAGAGGCCCCTAGTAGCCCCTAGCTCCTGTTTGACCAGACAGCACAGCTACAGCGAGCCACACACTCAGCGCTCGGCCATTGTGCGACGGACTGCTTCGCTCAAACCACAGCTCCCGCCAAAACCTTTGTTCCTCCCACCCAGGCAAGTGCTCCTCCCACCAAGACCAGTGCTCCTCCCACCCAGACTAGAATCCCTCCCACCCTGCTCTGTCTCATCATCACTGTCCAATCAGTGACAGACGTACCGTGACGTCAGATAGGACATCTCTCGGCCAGACGGGCGGGGGGAAGGTTACTCGTAATAAACGTCGGGGAGGTTCAGGTTGCTGTCGGTGGATTTAAATCAATCAAGCCCCAAAGACCGGGAGGGCTGCTTCAGGTAATGACCTGACGAGTGGCCAACACTGGTATTGCAAGCTTGGGCCCACAACCCCGGGAAGAAAGTTAATGGCTCGACCAATGGGATCGAGTCACAGGCTTGCCCATGGATATAGTTTGTGACTTAGACACGTAAAGGACACTAATGCACATGCTCTAAAGAGCCGGTTGAGCAGCTTTCATTGAAATTAGCGGGAGGGGAGTTCTTATATTTAGCTCTATGGTTTAAATCCTACATGCCCTCGAGCAACACGCTGTTCCACTCCCCTCTGTGGATGAGAGCAGAACGATGCAGAGACACACAAATGGACTAAGCCTCTAGTACGATTGTCCGCCGTCACTCTTTGTTACCATGGCGATAGACAACGTGCGTTGTTCCTTCCCGTGGGGAGTGGGGACAATACATGCCGAACTGCATTTATTCCTTTGGGCTGGGTATAACAGTGCATCCTCCCGGCGGGGGTCCCTCACTGGCGAGTGAGCCAGTGGGATACAACGGCAGTGAAAGGAACGAATTGGCTACATTCGGAGACAGAAGGGACAAAAATGATTGGCTACTCTAAAAGGTGTATTCCCATCAAGAGATAAAATATTTGTTGAAGTGGCGAGATTACGCACAAAGTCAATGCAAAGACTTGATTGCATCAATCCTTCGCATCGAACGGGTCGATGCAAAGGAAGCGATCGCCTCGGTATATTCACTCCATATGGAGAAGTAGTATGCAATGCTATATCTTTTGGCAGGAACGGACCTCAAATTTTCTGCTCAAGCCTCCCCCAACGCAGATCAATGAAGATCTGCCGGTCAGGGACAACAACGTGAATCTGATCTGAAGACAGAAGTCGTCTTTGTGAGTGAAAAGCCCCCCCACCCCACCCTAGAGATAGATCAAACGTGACATTTAACGACAGACGATCCTCTCCAAAAGTTTAACTAATGTCAGCCTCAAAAGCCGAGGGCGCTACGCCAAAGAAAAAACGAAAAATGAAGAACAAAAACTGACGCAGAGAGTTTCTGAAGCACGATGCTTGGAGCACTGGGGAAGAGGAGCTGGTCCCAGCGCGTGTTTTTTTTTATACCATAGACAGGCTGCTTGGCAGCTCATGAAACACTTCTCCGTGGACACGGTCCCCTAATGAGTCACGACCCAGTTGAGTGTCATCTCTTTGTTTCGGCGACAAGGCAAAGGATTGACGGAGACAGACAGACAACCCCGGCAGGGTTTTTTGGGGAGGGGAGATCTCTGGGGAAGTTTTCTCTCACATCAGACATCAGATCGGATCAATGATTCTTTGTGAGAATGAGCTCCCCCGACACACACACACACACACACGCACACACACACACACACACACACACACACATGCACACACACACACACACACACACACACCCCAAAAAGCTACATTCTAAAGATTGTAAGGACTCCAAAAGTTTCACGGCCAGAGGAAATTAAAGGAAACAGTTGATCATTGTTTTTAGATCAGTATCTCTCAAAGGCCCCTTTTCCACCGGGTTTAAACCGGTTTGGTTATTCTTTCCCTCCCTAATATCACTGAACCAGTTCAGGATGTTTCCACTGAAAATTAATTTGTTCAGAACCCTAAAAGTTGGTTCAGAACGGGAACCAAAAAAATGGCCGCTGGTTCCGTGAAAACAACAAGGTTCCAGAGAATCTAGAACGGAACCAGTTCTTTCGGTGGAAAAGGGGCCAACCTGTGGGCCGCGGGACGGCTGGTGGGCCGCGAGGGTATTGCAAGTCGGGACAAAACACTTATCCACATAAACCCTGGCATCATTATAGCTTGTCGATTGGCTGTTCTCTGCCAACGCTTTCCCCACAATAACAGAACATACACTAGTATAGAGCCCTGAGGGCCTCCGCTCAACCAGGTTTACGTGGTTAAGATGTTAATATAATCGTATCTGTTATGATAATATAACTTTTGGGGTTTTTTTTATTGAAAAGTGAGTATTCATTGTAAACGTCAACTTCAAGTATACTATGCTGGTTCCATTGATCAAAGCCAGAACACAATTGATCGATTGATCATTAAAATAAACTATGCTCTGAAAATGCACGCTAACACAGATTTTCAAGTGGGCCCTGATCCAGAAACCACTGTTTTAGATTATTCTCTCTCATCATTGATTCGGCTCCGTCCAATCACATAGCAGATAACATCCCGCCTCATCCAGTCACATCGCAGATAACATCACCGTCTCATCCGATCGCACCGCAGATAACATCACCGTCTCATCCGATCGCACCGCAGATAACGTTCACCGCCGCATGATCCAATCACATCGCAGATAACATCACCGCCTCATTTAATCGCACCGCAGATAGCGTCACGGCCTCATCCAATCACAACGCATATAATATTGTTGTGGAAATAAAACTATCAACCTCAAACACGTATTGTTTTTTGTATTTCTACACTTGCGAGGACATTTTAGGATGGCAATTTTATAATTGACATTTCTACCATTCTTTTACCATTTATAACCCTAAACTTGAAGCCTGAGCTACTTTACACTGATGATGTGTGTCACACACGACAATATCGGATCTACAAAGCAACACGTCGCAATGCACCACAAGCTTGTAGATCAGCTATTTCGGCAGAACATGGACGCTATTGTTCCCAGGGGCAGAGTCCTCAACAAAACGGCTTTGGTGTTCACACACACACACACACACACACACACACACACACACACACACACACACACACACACACACAGAAGCCATTCATCAATGCTTCTTATCACATTTATCAATATGGTTATCATTATCAATCATAATCAAAACAATTTTCTCATTAGAGCTTTGAAATGCAAAGGACCTGAATGAGTTGCTGACCAAAGTCTCTGTCGGGCAGAAACCTTGTATCTCCATCTCTATGTTTTTCTTTTTTTTTATCACAAAGAATCTATTAAGGTACTTTCGGACGGGCATCGATTAACGCAGATTATGTCACCTAGATGAACGACAGGTCTGCTCCAGGTCTGCTCATGAGGGGCGCGAAAATGTAAGTGTAAAAAAAGCTCAACAGAATCCAGGTCTAGTCAGTCGCGGGCGTGTGCACGAGATGAGCACACGCGTGACAATTTCACGGGACCACGCCCACGTAAATACGCTTTGAGGGGCGTTGTCGCCCCTCGACTTCTCCGCGAGTACAAAAAAAAGCCTGGTCTCATTGAAAATGAATTACTAGGCGCGTTAATAGCTGCTCATCTGAAAGGACCTTTACTCACCCCATGAATGAAGCCTTGAATTTCATTCATTTTCACAAGGAAAAAAGTCAGAATATTCTTCTCTCGTTTGATATCATTGAAGATGCGCTAGGACGTGTACAAACTACACACACGTCCTTTGAATCCGTCGGTTGTATTGCTGATGACGTGTGGGCACGTCGGATGGACTGAACCTGACCAATCTGTACAACTGTTGAAAAAGTCTACAGTTTTGGACATATGAGGTTTCCTGCCCGCTGGCAACGTTACATAACCTAATGAATGAGATCCTTATATTTAATTAATTAGGTTGCCAGGTTGGTTTGGCAAGAGTTGAAGCAATAAGGAGATTATGTAGGCCTACACTATGAAAAAGAAATCCTCACGGTTTATTTATTCAGAGTGTACAAAATGTAACCAAATGGACCCTTAACGTTAGTTAAATTGACACCGAGGTGTGTGTGTGTGTGTGTGTGTGTGTGTGTGCTTGTGTGCGTCCGTGCGTGCGTTCGTGCGTGCGTGCGTGCATGAATGCATGTTTTCTGTGTAATTCTGACTTTCCAGTGAAAATGAATTGTATTTGTGCCCCACCCCCACTTCCTGAATATTATAGTGGGGGGAAAGTATCCCACGTCATAAAGTATTATTGATAATATATAATATACATATAGATGAGGTGTTTGTTTCTTTTGATGAGGCGACAGAACAAAGACCAGCTGTTGTCTTCGTCGAGCCCCTGGTGCTACAATGACTGAAACTTCAATGGACTGAAATTCAACCCAACTATATATAAAAGAGTTTTTTGTTTTTTTATGACAATTTCTTCGGCAGTGGGCCGGTATGTGTCGCACACCGAAATGATCTGATCTACAAGTTGTGAGCTTCTAATTTCGCCATCAGAGGATGCAGTAGGTCACCTCTGTAATACATGGAGGAAGGAGGATATAATTATGGAGAGCAGAACCTGGACAAATAGCGCCCCCAAGTGGGACTGATGATGATAGAAACCAATGTAACCAATGTCAAAGCTGTTATGTTTGAACCACGATGCAGTTATAATGAACTATGTGGATTCTGGTGTACATAAAGAAATATGTGGAATATTATAAAACCAAGCAATGGTGTTTTAATTTGTGGCGGCTCTTGTTTAGGCTGGCGGTGTCTCAGGGGTAGAGTGGCTGGATGGGAACCGCAAGGTTGCCATGCAGTTAGAACCCGGGCTCCCTAAAGGAGTAAGGTATTTTGGACAGCAGTTCATGATTGTATTCAGAGAGTTGATGATCAAGGTATTGCTTTTGATATCTGTTATATTCATATTGTAATGTATACTAGAGAGTGTGTCCTCGCGTGCGCTCGTGTGTGTGTGTGTGTGTGTGTGTGTGTGTGTGTGTGTGCGTGCGAGTGTGTGTGTTCCAAATCCTCAGCGTATCAGAATGCTTGTTGACTTGGGCAGATATTTTTTATTTGTCACGGCAATTAACCAATGAATTATTCCCCACACACGTCTGTGTTGTCACTGCTGTTGCATTCTACTGACTCACCTGCCAGTGAGGAGCATCAACCGGAAGGAGTCTTTGACCTACTTCTCCCGCCCAACACTCCCTGCTGACAGGTGCCACCCCCAGCCAGTAGGAGTACATGCAGTGACACATATGGCCCTGCCCCGGTCACGGCCTAGAAGACGCTCGACAAAACCGTCTATGTTTTTATCTTGTCTTTTTTGGGCTGTGCATGTATATAGTCTATTGTCAAAACATTTAGCCTACTATTACGGTAATCACAAAAGTATAAGAAAACTGACAAAGGTGCTAGTCCTGGATCAGACGCGGATAAAACATCATATCATCATGTCTGTTTATTGTTACAAGGCAAATGGCAACATGTTTGAACCAAAGGTCTTCACCAGGGCTAAATGAATACAAATTTCTACTTATTACTAATACTCATTACATACTGTATAGGCCTAGAAACAGGTAAATACAATTAAACAGTCAAATGCACATTGGTGCATAGCAGTTAATTGATAGTAAGACAATCAAGCAATCAACAATATTATAGAAGCTGTGCGTGACATCCCAGTAAATAGACACTATTCTTAAAGGGATATTTCACTTTCAAATAAAATAATCATTAAAACAATACGGGAAAATATAACTTGAAAAGAGAATCACTGCTATAGCCATTAAAAACGTCTCTTATGGGGATCCCTGGCAGAATAATTTCAAATATGGGTCTGCCGCAGGCTAATATGTGTCAATTTGATTGTCCTTGACATGAAAACGTTTGTGACAGTATGGTGTGACTTGTTTAAATCAGTACAGAGGATATTCTTTATTTTGTATAACATCTCTATTTGATGAGATAGCCTATGAATTAGTAGCCCATAAAGTTCAATCTCCTATGTTCTTTGGTTGGCCATAGCTGAATGGGTAGCATGGTGAATTGGTGACCTTGGAAACAGAAAGTCCCGGGTTCAATTCCCGGCCCAGGTAATGGTCGAGGTGCCCTCACTGCATGAGCAAGACACTTAGCCATCATCATGTGGGTGAAGCTGAAAAACAGAATTTCTCTCAAGGAATCAAATAGGTCAAATTTTTATCATAATTTAGATTTTCTCAAAGCTACAACAGTGGTTCTCAAAGTGTGGTCCCGGAGGTCCCCAGCAATAAATTGTGTTAATACAGCATCACAATCATTTTAACCACTTAATCCATATTTAATGGTTGGCTATTCAAACATAGTGCAGTACTTAAGTACTGTAGCCTACTCAAGTAGGCCTAATAGTTACTGTCCACCAACCAAATTAATCTCCCCTGTAACAGCCTGTCCTTTTATTGATTCATTAGTGACAATACCGCCACCCTGTGGTTTTCTGTGTTCATTACATTACATTATGCTACCGCTATTTAACAGTACTGCTACTGAACACTATAGCAAAATAGCAATGATTAGGCTATACTATCACAACATAGAGCTATATTTAATACTGTTATAGGGGGGGGGGGGAAACTATAGTGATGATTACTATCACAATAGAGCTATTTAACACGGTTACCAAACAAACACTATAGCAATGATTCCTATTGATTCCACATGTATCGAATCTTGTGGACCAGATTCATTGCAAGATGCTGTGCTATGTCGTCGACCCTAAGCCATTCCAGCCTGTCAAAGTGGGCAGGGGTGAGGTGGGTTCGGGGGGTGAGGCCAAGTAGGAGCCTGACCAGTTTGTTTTGGGAAGTCTGGAGCCTAGTTTTAAGGGCCTTTGATGTGCTGTGGTACCAAGAGGTGCATGCATAGTCAAAGAAACCTTGTACGTGGGCCCCTGTTACTCTTCAAGGTGTTTTTGTTGACCAGTGAGGAGATCCTGTAAAAGAATCTTGTTCTTTGATTGACTTTTTTGATTACTTTGGTGGCCATTTTATCACCGGAGAGATTAGCCTCCAGGATGGAACCTAGGTAGGTAATTTCATCTTTACATGTGATAACATTGTCACCCACTCTAACCAAGAAGTATAAATTTGCCTTGCTGAGATTACTATTAGATCCAAAGAGACTGGATTCAGTTTTCCCCAGGTGTAAAGATAGTTTATCAGCGAGCCAGGTGCAGATTCTACCGTGTTCAGAGCTGAGGGCCTTTTCAACTGCAGTTTGTTCCTGTTCCTATCACAATATAGAGCTAGTGGTGGAAAGTACATTAATTTACTCAAGTACTGTTTTACAATTTTGAGAAACTTTTACTGTAGTCTTTTACTCCACTATACATCTCAAAGACAAATTATACTTTTACTCCACTATACAATTATTTGAAAGCTTTATAGTTAGTTTACTTTGTACGTTTGATTATAATTATTATAAAACATACATTAACCAATGCAGCCCTATTTTAAACTTTGGATAACTGATCTACAATGAGAACCCAAAATTAGTTTGACATCCCTGATCTACACAACGCGTTGCGGTGTGACACATTGTGAGCTTGTAGATGTAGATCTGCTATTTTCAAAGGATTTTTATACAATTTATACATTTGAAAACTTGTGAAACGGGACATTGTATGAGTACTTTCTACTTTTGGTCCGTGAGCCGCCGGGCGAACGCTCCGGGCGGCGTGGCGCTGAGACCACGTCACGCCAGAATCACGCCATGATTTGCTAGCTGGGTTTGGGTATAGGCCAGTAGGCCTATACATGTACCAATATCCTACGTTTGGTTTGGTTTGGGTATAGGCCCATACATATACCAATATCCTACGTTGGGTATAGGCCTATACATATACCAATATCCTACGTTGGGTATAGGCCTATACATATACCAATATCCTACGTTTGCACTTTTACTCAAGCCTACAGTTAGAATTTCTGACTTTTAACTTGTATTTCTAAATATATGGAACCAGTATGGAACCTTTTACTTCAGTAAAAATGACATGAACTTACTTTTCAGGATTCCAATAAAAGAAATAACAAAAGCAGTATTTTTGCTAAATTGCTATGGCAGTATAAGCCATGTGGCCCTCTGGAGTGAGTCTGGAACTATAGTGGCCCTCTGGGGTGAGTCTGGAATTATAGTGGCCCTCTGGAGTGAGCCTGGAACTATATATATGGCCCTCTAGACTGTCTGGAACTATATAGTGGCCCTATGGAGTGAGCCTGGAACTATAGTGGCCCTCTGGACTCTGGAGTGAGTCTGGAACTATAGTGGCCCTCTGGACTCTGGAGTGAGTCTGGAACTATAGTGGCCCTCTGGAGTGAGCCTGGAACTATATAGTGGCCCTATGGAGTGAGCCTGGAACTATAGTGGCCCTCTGGACTCTGGAGTGAGTCTGGAACTATAGTGGCCCTCTGGACTCTGGAGTGAGTCTGGAACTATAGTGGCCCTATGGAGTGAGCCTGGAACTATATAGTGGCCCTATGGAGTGAGCCTGGAACTATAGTGGCCCTCTGGACTCTGGAGTGAGTCTGGAACTATAGTGGCCCTCTGGACTCTGGAGTGAGTCTGGAACTATAGTATTAGTGGCCCTCTGGAGCGAGCCTGGAACTATATAGTGGCCCTTTGGATCATCAAAGTTGTCCAGCCCACCCCGGCTTTAAATAATGGATTGTTTTAATCACGCCATGCCAGTAGAGGGCACTGACGTAACAATTATGAATGCAACCCCCCCCCCCCCCCAACAGTAGACGGACACGAGGAGGAGGGGCTTATCCATGGATACACACATACACACACAGCAGTTTCGAATGAATCACTACCTTTTTAGACATGGATGCTAAGGGAGCCTTTTTAAATCTTTTGAACGTTTGCAATGTTTTAACGGGACTCTTCTTCTTCTCGTCGCTGTCGCCGCTCACGCGCGCCGCGCACGGCAGAGGAAGAGGAGACGTGCTCGAGCTCGGGGACGCGGATTTTGACTACCTGGCTAGCGAGCACGAAACCATGCTGGTTAAATTCTACGCTCCATGGTAATAACAACGTAGTATATAGGATACACTATACTGTGTGTGTGTGTGTGTGTGTGTGTGTGTGTGTGTGTGTGTGTGTGTGTGAGACTGTGTGTGTGTGTGTGTGTGTGTGTGTGCGTGTGTGCGTGTGTGTGTGTGTGTGTGTGTGCGCACGCTTGTGTGTGTGTGTGTGTGTGTGTGTGAGAGAGAGACTGTGACACGGTGACACTGTGACACTGTGTGTGTGTGTGTGTGTGTGTGTGTGTGTGTGTGTGTGTGTGTGCGTGCGCGCACGCTTGTGTGTGTGTGTGTGTGTGTGTGTGTGTGTGTGTGTGTGCGTGCGCGCACGCTTGTGTGTGTGCGTGTGTGTGTGTGTGTGTGCGTGTGTTTGTGTGTGTGTGCACTCATTGGTTGATTGTATTGTAGTGTGATTGATTGTTATGGATCTACTGTAGGATCATTCAGCTCATTGATCTACTGTTGTAATGTAACTGATAACCAGATGCTGATAACCAGATGCTGCTATCTTAAGTTATTATAGTATGTATATATTGTATACACTGTATATTGTACAGTATGTCTTACTTATGGTTGTTAGTAGGCTATATCTGTGGTCATTATGTTAGGATCAGAGTCAGACTATGATGTTTCATTCATATTTTGGTGTTGTTGTTGGTGTGTGTGTGTGTGTGTGTGTGTGTGCGTGTGTGTGTGTGTGTGTGTGTGTGTGTGTGTGCGCGCGCGCGTGCGTGACCGCGCGTGTGTGTAGGTGTGGTCATTGTAAGAAGTTGGCTCCAGACTTTGAAAAGGCAGCGACCAAACTGAAGGGAACCGTTCAGCTGGCAAAGGTGGGTGTCTGTCTCTGTCTCTGTCTCTCTCTCTCTCTCTCTCTCTCTCTCTCTCTCTCTAAATAATCATATTGAACTGGACCCCCCCCCCCCCCCCACCACCCTGACAAGCACTTGAAATTATAGGCATTACATTAGTTTGACCCAGTTCCACAGATGCCACCGTTGCCTTTCTTGGATTATTTGACAATTTGGCCAATGTTTGACCAGTCGTTATAGTATCGTTTGTTGATTGCTTTGGTGCAGTAATGGTCAATTAAAAATTAAAATAGTCATTGGGGACCCCCACACATCAGAACCACTGGTCCATCTGACACCTGTCTATCACAGCTGGTCACCTTGCTCATCCCCTGAGGCTGTGTGTGGGGGGGGGGGGCATTGCTGAGGTTATGTTTGGACCCAAAAGCATGGATTCAGTTTTATATGTTGGTCCTTTATTTTGTACCTGAAAGAGAAGTTGCCTTGATTTCCATCCACACAAAAAACCCTAACAGAGACTGACTTTTTATTTTCTGTTTGTTCACTATCCCTACACACACACACACATATCAGGTTGACTGTACAGCCAGCACAGAGGTGTGCACACGTTTCGGTGCGTCGGTTTACCCCACACTAAAAATATTCAGGAACGGAGAAAATTCTGGATCATATGACGGTCCAAGAACTGCTGGTACGTGCGTGCATGCATGTGTGTGTGTTTATGTGATTGATTGATTGATTGATTGATTGAGTTTTTTTTATTTCTTTTTTATGTATGGTTTAAAAATGTTTTAGATTTTACACCCCTTTTTTCGTCTAAGAAATATGAACTGAGCTTTTCTAGTGAAATAAATGGTTTGTTAATCCAATGTTCATCTGTTTCTGATTTCTGATTTTTGTGTGTCTGTAGACGGTATTGTCCAATATATGAAGAAGCAGGCGGGCCCTAACTCTGTGTATCTGAACACGGAGGCAGATCTGCAGAACTTCATCAACAACTTTGATGCAAGTATAGTAGGTAAGACATCTGTAGTACAGTGCTAATGGATGTGTAGTATTACTGTATGTATTATGTATGGTATTCAGTATACAATTGCTGTCGGGCAGAAACCTCTCAATTAATAATTATTTGGAAACCATGGAACGGCAAAAAATTAAAGGGATATTTACTCGCGACCTGTCAAAATGATGTGTCCGCAACCAAACAATGGGTCCTGAGTCCTGACCCAATGTTTGGGGAAACACTGTTGTATGTATGTGTATGTATACTGCCGAATAATCTCCAGTGTGGTGTAGAGGGTACTCACATGTTTTACTGAAGTAAAAGTATCACTACAGCAATATAGAAATTGTAACAAGTAAAATTCCAGAATTCAAAATGTACTTGAGTAAAAGTACTATATTGTGAATGTGATAGTACTCTTTGATATAGAGTTCAGTAACAGGAATCTTCATGTCACTTTTTATTAAACATAAAATGCATTTTCAGAAATCGAAACTATAACTGGGATACCAATTTTATCCAATCAGGATAGAGAATGCAAAGTGATGACACAAGGAAATGAGCAGACAAAATTGGAACTGGAACACTATAGAAATGAAGATCATAAATAGCTACTCTCTCCTGATTGGCTGCAAATGTGTCACCTACCAGAAAATGTTTCTTTTCTTTTCTGTTTATTAAAGAGCTGGAGAACAAACACTCTGTAGCAATGATTACTATCAGAATATAGTGATTTAACCTTTTAACAAAAATACTGTGTGTGTGTGTGTGTGTGTGTGTGTGTGTGTGTGTGTGTGTGTGTGTGTGTGTGTGTGTGTGTGTGTGTGTGTGTGGTGTGTGTGGTGTGTGTGTGTGTGTGTGTGTTTGAAGGGTTCGTCTCGGGTCCGGGCACTGTGCAGATGACAGAGTTCTTAAAAGCGGCCAGCATCATGAGAGGACAGTTCCGATTCGCCCACACCCAGGACTACGACGTGGGGCAACGCTACGGCGTCAATACTGAGTATGTACAAATAATTCCTACACTCAGAGATTAACCCATTCTGACCTGAGATCAGATTCATATGAGGTTTCCACTGGACACACACTGGTCTGATGAACCCATTCTGACCTGAGATCAGATTCTGAAAATGTCAGTCGTTCTTCGATTTTTCAAAAATAGCAGACCTACAAGCTCGTAGCGCGCCACTCGGTGGCGCGCTATGAGCTTGTAGATCTGCTATTTTTCAATAGCTAAAGCATAACATAGTGCTAACACTAAAATGGGTTCCCGTTCAGAATGGGTTAAAATAGGGTGCATTTTACATCCTAAAACGCAGTTCATAGTTAAGGGACGCAATAAAACAACGACGGGATGCACTACTGTACTACTGTACTGTTTTTTTATTCTAGTTTATTTTGTTAGCTTTAGTTATAATAATAATTTCTTCTTCTGTTTTCTACATGAATATAACCACATTATAATAACCATATAAAATTAAATGGGAGTGAAATGCTGCAATTTGTAAAAATTGTAAAATATGACTCCTAACGTCGTTGAAGTGGGACTCATAAAATGTCCCTGGGACTCATCTAAAAGACCACCCCTGCATCCCGGGACTCATTACATCATGTTAGTATGACTGCTACCAGTATTATTACTTCTACTAGTGGTACTAGTAATAATGTTACAACCAGGGCTTAATTAATGCCAGAGCTATTCTCCGGGACCTCTGTCACCTCTCTCCTGCGCTCCGGTACCTCTAGAAGGCGTACCGCCACCCCAAATGCACATACAATATACAAAATACTCTATTTAGACTAGGAATATTTATTATTTTAGGGGATAAAACCCTGTTCACATTATGATTATACACAGCCTGAAAAGGTTGAGAACCACTGGTTTAGAGCGTAGACTAAAATGGGTTTTGACTTTGACGCAATACTCCTGCCCAGGTAGATCCACTACAAGTTGCATTAGTTGTACTAGTACTAACACATACACGTATAGAAATCAAACTAAATGAAGTACAAATACCTCAAAATGTACTTAAGCACAGTACTTGAGTACTCACTGTGACTTTCCACCACTGTTGTATTGTATTGCATAATATGGTATTGAATTTCTGTATTGTAATGTATTGCATTGTATTGTAAATGCATGAACAGTTGGTCCACACAGTGACATCTGTCACTGATGCAGTGTCCCCTGCCCCCCCAGATGCTGTACCTGGTGGGGTGGGTGGGAGTGGGGGTGGTTAAAAAAAAGAGAGAAAGAAAGAAAGAAATTGCAGCTCTACAAGCCCATGATGTGACATGTTATGAGCTTTGCAAAGAGCTGCTATTTTGATAATATTTTTAACTTTTCAAAATGAGGACGCCAGGTTGAAATTGGTTAGAAAATGGCAAGCATTGCCAAAAGTTCCCGATGCCGATGTGGTCAATACATCAAAACGTGGTTGAATATCGTTGCTGCCGGGCAGCTATCTTGTTTCAAATGTGTATGTTCTTTCCTGAATTAATTCCCTCCTTCGTCACACACGAATCTTCTTAAAAGATCCTGTGTTTTCTTCTCTTTTTTACGTGCCCTCTTCTGTCCTTTAACAATTATGAAAACATTCAGGTTGGGTTTAAAATGAGTAATTTTTAGAGGTTAGGTTTTGGGTGTGATTTTTGTTCTGTGCCGGCTTCTCGTGGCCAAAACGGCAGCCCCACATCTCACAAATTGTGGCTTTCGGGTCATGGTTAAAATGCCAAGTTTCTCACGTCTTCCCCCTTCTCCGCTCCCTCCATTGGCTCCCGGTTGCTGCCCGCACAGAGTGCAAAACTCTGATGCTGTCATTCAAAGCAACCAAAGGTATGGCACCCCCATATCTTGCTAGGTTGATCAGACCCTCCAAACCGCCCGCGCACTGAGATCAGCCAACGCAGGGACGCTGGAGAAACATTCAGTAAAAACTCCGGGACGATGCTCCTCCACACGTCCCAAATTATTCTCCCTTCTGCCTCCAAAACTATGGAATGCACTTCCCATTGCAATCAAAACTGCAGACTCACTCTTCCGCCGTAGTCTCCAAACCCACTTCTTCAGACCTGCCGTAGCACTTGCCCTAGCCTCGACGACCTTACAGGCGCATGCAAAGGTTCAACTTGTATAATTTTAGATAGCATTTTATGTAGACATAGCACTCTATAGTGTCTACCCATAGTTTAATTATATAGATATTCCACTGTTAGTTTATGTATTTACCATGTGTTGTTCTTGCTTACTGTAAGTTGCTCTGGATGCTAAATGCCTAAATTGTGTGTAGGCGCGTGGTGGTGTTCAGGCCCCCCAGGTTGTCCAATAAGTTTGAGGACAGTGAGGTCCATTCACCGTCCACTCTGAGCGTCTCTGGGATACGACGCTTCATTAGAGACCACATGTAAGTATGTGTGTGTGTGTGTGTGTGTGTGTGTGTGTGTGTGTGTGTGTGTGTGTGGTTCTCAAGTTATTATTACAGATGTACACACGTACAGACATAGGACATAGGACCTTCTCGAAAACGAGATACTATGGGCTGTATTTTGCGTGTCTTAAGTACCAGGTCTTATTCCCTAACTTGAGTAAACTAAAGACCTGGAGGTGTGATCAATGCTCTTTGGCCACTCAGAATAGCCAAATGGCATTGATCACGCCTCCAGGTCTTTAGTTTACTCAAGTTAGGGAATAAGACCTGGTACTTAAGACACGCAAAATACAGCCCTGTATCTCAATGGGGTATTCCTAAATAAAGAATTTCAAACATACATACTTACAAAGACTTGGTGCATTTATAGATTGATACCGGTATTTTACTTGTCATATTTGCCTTTTGAAAAAGCCTAACGCCATTTGTATGTGCATCCGACGTTCAATGCCAAAGACAATTTATTTGTGCCACAATTAATCATCCAGCTAAATTTGTCTTAACATGTCGGGTTAAAGCTGCACTGTGTTTCGTCTTCTACCGCGGAATTGAACCTGTTTTCCTGCTTAAGTGCTGTCATTTTTACCATTGAGACAATATTGTCTGTCTGCTTGCTCGGGTACATTGAATCTTGACCGGGTCAAAATTTGTGTCAGATCCTACTGTATGTCTAGGATCTAAATGTCTGTATAAGTTATATTGCATTAACATACTCTATCATACATCAAATTACATTGTATTAATAAAAAAAAGAAGAAGAAAGAATAGTGAGACCTTAACCCATTAAAACTGAGAAAGCGTCTTGTATTATTTTAGATTGAATAGTTATTTTGGCTATTCAAAAATAGCAGATGCTATTCTTTGAACATTTTCTTAACACAATTTGTGCTCAAGACGTCCACAGATGCTAGGAACTATAAAGTGTGAGAATTACTGATTTAGGAGGCATTTGTAGGTGATGATGTTGAAATGTCTCTCTCTCTCTCTAGTCATGGTTTGTGTCCTCATATGACCATGGATAATAAGGAAAAGCTGAGAGGTCACGACCTTTTGATCGCGTACTACGACCTCGACTACCGTCGTAACCCGAAAGGCTCGAACTACTGGAGGAACAGGTACACACACTCACACACACACACACACACACACACTCACACTCACACTCACACTCACTCACTCTCACACACATGTCTGCGATTGAACAGTCAAGCGATAACGACCTGCTTGTATCTTTGGGTTTCCAGGGTGATGAAGGTTATGTCCCAACATTCCGGGCATGGCCTGAGTTGTGCGGTAGCCAATAAGAAGGACTTCCTGTCGGACCTGGAGGAGGAGTTTGGTTTTGGATTGACGGATGGAGACACTCCGTTTGTTACGATTAAAACGCGACTGGGATACAAATACACCATGAGAGAAGAATTCACGTCAGTATTATTATTGTTGTTGTTGTCTTCGCCAGGCCAAAGGCCAGAATGTTATCGTACTACTTCATATCGTGTTTATGAACAGCTAATCTCCGGCATCCTTGGACTGATTAGCATAGAGCACCAAAGTATGATGTAATTTGCGCATCCTACCTGGATCAGGTATTTTTCCCCCATTCTGAATTCTCGTAGACGTGTTTAATATCACGGCAAATATTATAAGAACTGTGTTCCAAAAATAAACAAATGAGCACGGTGGTTTGACTCGAAACGAGTTAGTTAAATCCAGAAACAGACTATATCAAATATGAGTGGCTGACTTTCGTAAACGATACAGAGCCACTTCCCCGACGATATCGCCAGCACTGTTTATTTTTGGACCACAATGGGATGAAGATGATCCAATGTTATTCTCCATAGATAAATGACTTTGGTGAAACCAGGAGATGAGCGAGTGACGCCAGGCCTAGACACTTAGGTCACATTCTCACCAGAGAGCTTTGCTGCGATTAAAACGCATCCTGCTGCGCATTGTCAGAAAGTGCGCTTCGTTTGGCAGGTGTGAAGGCTCATTCGAATCCTAATGCGCAGCAAAGAACCGCATTTTACTCCGCCCAAAAACGGGGGTTTCGCTTCGCTTCCAATCGCACTTGACTACGATTCGGTGCAGGTGTGAATGCAATCCGCAGTAAATAAAGGAAATGAAGCAAACAATGTGGCGCGTGAGGAGCTGAACACAGTTGGAGACGGAGAAGGCATATTTTACGCAGCGCAAATATGTCCCGTTACTGTGGATAGACGTGGTCGAATGAGGAGACTGAAGCCCTGATCGAAATGTGGACGTGTACATTAATCAATTGCTTAAGAAAAAACATAAAAACACTGCAGTGTAGCCTATTATAGCCTACAGAATATTCTGTCTGTCTGTCTGTCTGTCTGTCTGTCTGTGCGTGCCGTAAACATGGAGTGCTGTCACTGTGTGGGGACTGGGGAGTTATATCAGTGCGCTCATGCAGCGCTGTGCCAAAAGAACAGTGCGTAGGCCTAGAGAGAGAGAGAAAGAGAGAGAGGGGGGGGGGGGTCCCAGGGCACGACACATGCACGTTATGAGTGTAATTTTATCACCATAGATTTCACTGTGTAGGCTAGTTTATGAATGGAACACATTGATAAAGGTTGCTGCGTTTCCAATTGCTGCGAATGACAGTGTGAAGGCAAACCGCAGGCAATTAAATATGCAAGAATCCCAAAATCCCCGCCCATACGCATTCGAGTCTACCGGAGTATTAGGTGAGAATGTGACCTTAGGCCCAGGAGGAACTGGGCCTGTTTAAAATCTGCCCCAAATTAAAACAAATTGGCCTCATGGTGGCGCCATAACTCCACGCGTTGGCCTAAAACTCCTGTCCATCACACAATCAAAAATGTTTTCCCCAGGATATCCCCAGTAGACAACCCGGCTTCACACAGTGTGTGTGTGTGTGTGTGTGTGTGTGTGTGTGTGCGTGCAGTAGAGAT